>NC_136611.1:15053809-15388809 GCF_933228915.1 Telmatherina bonti
AGGCAGAGGATAAAAATTAGACACAGGACCTGACGGAAAACCAGCAAACTGTAATGATGGTGTTGCACGATATAATTTATTCTTTCATTAGGTTTAAATGGCACTTTGTGTTTTCTCACCAGACCTGTAAATGCACTTTCCGTTTAAATTAGTTTTTTTTTTCTATTTACTAGAAAATGAGCCCAGCAGGCAGTAGTCAATGCTTAGTCAATGTGCTTGGCAGAGCAGCTGTTCTTCAGTGCGCAGTGGAAGAGGGGGAGGACTCTTGGCCGTGACCCTTGTGGAGGTGCTATGCGGCGGACAGAAGCAGCCCTGTCGCCAGGGGTGCCTGGTGGTCAGGCTGTAGTCTTGGATATGCTAATCCTGTTGAAGGCAGCCTACAACTGGACAGAAAAGACATTCCTTGTGTGTCTCTGTGTGTGTGTTTCTGTGTAAGAAGCGATTTCTTCTTCCTCTTTTTTTTTTTTTTTTTTTTGCAAAGTCAAAGATTGAATGCTTTTTAGCTTTTCTTTGCACTTATATGTGAACAATTCACACTATTTCTGTAGACCTTCAGTTGGTGATTTATTTACTGAAACATGAGAAAACCTGTGTTTGCTCATGATTTAATAAATATTTCTCAACCTTACCAAGGTTAACAGCATTAAATTGGCCAGAGCTATGATAAAAAAAAAAAAAGAAAAAGGAAAAAAACGGCAGTCAATTCAAATGTTAGCTTATCCATCAAAGAGCAGCAAGATTTCTTTTCTGCGCTGTTAAACTTGGTCAATATTAAATGGCGGCTTCATTTCAGTGGTGCATGTTTCTTTCGTTTGCCTTGAGAAGCTCGTATTAATGTTCAGGTTTTTGTTTTCACAGTAATCACTCCAAGGTCAGATGGAGTGCTGAAACACGGCTATCAGCCAGGCGATCAGTCTTTTAGCCGCCTTTCTACCCTTGGCATTCAGTCCACGGGGAACATTCTGTATAACTGTACTTGGAAACAATAAAGTATTAACCAGCTTATGCAACTTCCACATGTGGAAAGCTTGATGGAAGACTTGTAGTCTGGTATTAGAATGACAAAAGTATCATCCTCTTATTTTTCTTTTTTCTCTGTTAGTTTGTGGCCTTTCTACCATGACATTATGTGTGATTATTCATGGGCTATTTTTTTCTCTGTTTTCACTTTCTCTGATTGAATCAAAATATTAAGTCACCTCACTTTAAACTTGTAGTTTAACTGTGAAAGGATTTATTGTTCAAGTCAACCGAGGAAACAGAGAAAGGCGGAAAAAAATACAGAAAATGGCTCATGTGTATTTAAACCCCCCCCCCCAAAGTAGCTGCTATTAGGAATAAATTATTATTTAGGGTCTGGGCTTGAAAAGCCAAAGCAGGAGTCTTTTATTGGGTATAATAACTCCTCGTTCATGGATGAAAATGGCGCTGCCGTATCCTTCTCATCCTCCGCTCTGTAAGATGGAGGCTTGGAAACAGCTGTTACTTGGTAGATCTACCCCCCCCTGACCAGAAAGGGGCGCTACTGAGAGGGGTCTGATAGCATTGTGTTCCCTCAGTGCACAGCCAAAATCATATGAGGTGTACAGTTGAAATATGAGCTCCATACATTTGCTTGATATAAACCACCTCTTATGGTTTGGTTTGACTGGACTTTGTCAGGCTCACTCACTGTCAAAGTCATGTTGTATTTATAGGAACTAAATCTGCATGAAAAGCCCAAGACAACTGATGGGTTTCAAACTTTTTGTCTTTTTTTTTCTTTTTTCTTCTTTTTCTTGTCACCGCTCACTATTCAACTGGAAAATTTGACGGGACCGGTCGAGACCGCTCGGTTTTTGCCAGACACATTTTCCACAGATAATTCCTTTCATGGTAGGCTGGCTTCGGACCGTACGCTGGCGTTTTCCTTATTTAACTTTGGGGGCTGCGGGGGAGTAACTGGATGTTTTTCTAGCTGGGCAGCAGTGGGGAGAATAGATCCCAGAAGAGAACACATCTCCAGCTCGTGAATAAAGACCTAATTGATGGGTTGTAGCCAGTTGTAAATGACTCATGAGGTAATTCGTCCTCACAGACAGACTGAGAAACACACACACACGTACAGTTGTGTGGTCTTTCCCTTGAGAAGTGGTACAATCTACTTGGTTTTTCACTAGACTTTAAAAAAAACACCTTTCAGTCATCAGTTGGCTACCTTCAACCAGTTATGGTGTTATCGCCTTCCTTATGGGTCTGTTTTACGTATCCTGGAATGCCTGGAACAGTTTCTTGTGTCTTCACCCAGTGTTTCTTTGTTTGCATGGGGACCGTCATGAACAAGTGAAATAAAACCAGGAAAAATGACAAATTGATTGTTTGCCTTTTGCTTTCGCATGCACGCCTCTTTGTGAATTTGGGACAGTTTTCTACTGACCTGAATATAAACAGTATATACAAGCAAACAATGTCACCTTCGCTTCGGTCAGTCTGTGGTTTTAGTGAGGCCAGCCAATAATAAGCTAGCTGCATTCGCCCATTTGAAATGACAGTAGAAAAAAATACTAGCAGCCACTGCCCACCCCTTCAACCCTAACACCCCCCCCCCCACTAGTGCGGGGCTGCGAGACTGAAAGGCAGCCATTGTTCTGCTTTTTCTGTCCACTCCAAATAGCCAAGGCTGAAAGCAATGCATGGGTTTTAAACGGAGGGAAAGAAAAAAAAAAAGGGAGGGCAAAGGAGAGGAGTGAGGGAGAATGGTGTGAATGGCAAGGGAAGAAGGGAGAGCGTGCAGCTGAAGTTGTAGTAGGCTTTCGGACAGAAACGGGGAGTAGAGGAGGAGTAGAACGCGAGAGCCAGACATGAGGGGAGAGGCGTGCAGGAGCCAGGGGTGACAGTGTGTGTGGTGAAGAAAAGGTGGCATTTTCTCTCATTCCCAAGTAACCTGCTTCTCTTTCCTCCCCACCATCCACCGCCCACCCTCCCTTCTTGTCAGTCCTTGCCAAGGCTTAAAGATGCATGCGGCTGTCTTGCTGTCTGTCTCCCTGGTGGTGACCATGACTGGTTGGTTGGTGGTAGTTCTCCAGGAAGACAAACTCTGCTTCCTCACCATGAAGAGATTCTGCCTTCGTCGTCCGGGTTTAGTGACCCTGGGGCTGTTTTCTACAGAGATAGGATTAAGCCTGCAGGTTTAGACCCCTGCTTTGTTTCCTCTGACAGAGAAGGCTGCCACACACAGGGTTGTGTTTACTTGGGGGTTGGTATTTAGGTACAAAGTTGCATCTTGGTCTTAACTACCACAACACATTGCATGCTGTGCCCTTGAAAGTGCATTTCCTGCTGAAAAGGAGGTATCAAAGTCGGAATGCCTGGGTTTTTTCAGTGTAGCGGCTTTATGGAGGGTTTCATTCCAAAAAAAGCTGGATATCTACTGTGGAGACAAATTGGTCCAATAAGAATGTGCTGCTTTTGTCCTCAGACACACTTTATAAGCAAAGGCAATAAAATGCTTTTTTTTTTTTTTTTTTTTTTTTTTGTTATAAAGGATTTAGATAATAATGAATGGCTATAAGTCAAATGACAGAGGAAACAAAGCTCCTCATATTAGTCCCATTTGTGTCTGAATGCGTTAAAATAAATGATTAAAATAATTATAAAAATGTTTTTTTTAATCCTATGAAGGGTTTTTTGAAAATGTATTGTTTTAATTTAAAATTGCTCAAATAGACTTGTAAGGTTTTTTTCTGCTTTCCTGGGCTGCAAGGTTCAAGATATTTGTTAATGTAAACATTAAGAAGCATCCAAAGTCAAACAGTTAAGAAATAATACTTAGAAATGTGTAACGCTGAACTGTATTTAACACCCTCAGCGGATTTTTGAGCTTTGATTCTCAGACAAGTGAGTATTTCGTTGGCGTCCGTGTCTTGTGCGTCTGCCTGCGAACTCGTGCGTAGTCGTTTGTGCGCATGCGTGACATTGGGCGTGCTTGGTTATCCCGAGCCGACCTCTGTTTTTATGAAGCGGCAGAAACACGGACCCACTGCTAAAGCAGAGCACAGCACTATTCTTGACCCATTTCTCTGAGCCTGCTCCTCTGAGAGCTGCTTGATAGTTTTCCCATTTTGTGAGTTGCATTCTGTGTGCGTGTGCATGTCAGTCATTGTTTATGTGTGGTGTTTGGTATTCCTATGTGGAAGTGTATTGAATCTGCTTTTTTTTTAAAACTCTTCTCGCCATGAAAAGAAAACGATTGATCCCCGAAATGTGTGATAAATCCCATCTTCACCCTCTCCTCTCATCTGGCTGGGCTTACTCTGAACATTATCCCAAAACAAGCAAATATGACACCCCCCAAAGAACGCAGAGCAATGCATGCACGTACATAAACATATATGGTACACCACTCTGCACTGGAAGGGCAGTTCATTATTTCTTTAGTGAGGTTTAAGTTGCAGGAGATGCGGTATTTATTCAGCTTGTTTATTTTCTTCCTCTAAATCAGCGAGCAGTGAGCTTTGGAGTGCAGCAGCCTTTGAACCACGGCCTATCCCATGACTGCAGCCCGGGGTATTAACCCAGAGCCACTGAGAGGCTTAAAAAGCCATCAGCTCATTGTCCGGAGACACACACACACAAAAAAACCCCTTCCCCTAAAAGTTCCCCCATCCTCCTCCTCTCCTTTTCCTCCTTCCCTCCTTTCTAAAGAATGCCTTGAGCTGGCCACTGCTGGCATTCATATTAATCAGTTTTAAGGTTCTAATGAGATAAGTGAGACTTAAGGGGAGTCCCCAAAGTGGCCTAAGCCCTCCAGATAAATAGAGGTGATGAGCACTGCCTATAGCTAGATCCTCAGGAGTGTGTGTGTTTTTCTCCAGGATAGCCATGCATACAAAAGTTTTTGAAAGTCCTTAATCTCTCTGTGGGGTTCTGAAAACCAAAACATTACCGCACTTGGTTTATTGCAGGAACAGTCGTCACCTTGCCTTATAAAAGTTGGGGTGATGATGGCAGAAGATTTTGATGTTTTTTTTTTTTAAAAAAAGGGATTAGAGAAGCTTTTGTGTGTGTATATTGAAAAGACCCCCTCCCCCCCAACACACACACACACACACACACACGCTACTAACAGTACCTTGTTTTCCTTACCCGTACATCTTCTACCCTCCACTCTTTATCCATGTAGAAATCCCAGGAATATAGGTCAGTGGGTTTTCTCCCGCCCTTTCCTTCCTTGTGTCATATTGCCCTCTCTGGCTCATCATGACTTCTGGATCTTTCCTGAGTTCTGGTTTTAGGGTCCTGCTGAGGTGACCCAGCATGCCCACTGTTAGCATCAGGCTCAATGATTTGACTGGAGAACATCAGTAGTGATTATTAACAACATCATTTTTTTTTTTCTAGGGAGGGATAAGGTGACTTCTCTGACTCCCCCCCCCCCCCCCCCCCCAACTTCTAATTTAAAATATTGAGGGGGTTTAAATTAACCTTCGTTTTGCAACAGTGACTTAAGCTTCTCAGCAAGTATAAACTTCTTAGGCAAACTCAGCAATCTGTAATAATCTGACTTAAGTTCACCTGACGCAGAAGCCAAAGGGTGATTGTGATAAGGTATAATAGCATACTGGTTTAATTCAAGATTACATCTGTGGTGTTTCGTTAATTAATAAATGTTTTTTATGCTCCATGAAAAACAATTTCTAGGTAAAAAAAAAAAAAGAAAAGTTTTCTTGCATATTTGGGTTATTGTGCAGTAAACGGTCTGGTTGAACTATTCAGTAAAACTGCTGGAGCCGTGTGGCGGGACGAGTCCCCAGAGACTTCAATTTCACCTGCTGTTCTGTTACTCAAGGCTGCAGGACTCCATGACCGGAGACATTCCAGCCTGGATTAGTGCATGCTTGTCAAACGGAAGCGCAAATAGGAGCAAATGAAGTAACTTCTAAAAAAAAAAAAAATTTGTTTACTTGACTTGACTTTTTTTTTTTTTTTTTTAGAAAAGAGATTGCATTTAGTCTGGCTGTTTTGTGGAGAATATGCAATTATTATTTTGGTTTAAAATGTTTTTTTATTTACTATGCATTCATTTATGCATTCAGTATTTTTTGTATCACAATAAATGGAAAATGTGAGACATTAAATAAATGAACAGAAAATCATTTTTTCATCAATGGCAAATACCCATTTGTTGTTCTATTCTTTTTTGTCTTTATTAAAAGAGCAATAATAAGATAATAAAAATATAGAATAAATATATATATATATATATATATACATACATACATACACACACAGCAATATGTTACAGGGGAATAGTTTATATTGTATTTTCAGGGTTTACCACCTCAATTTTCTTTTCATTCAGTTTATTACTAGTTCTTGTTTATGTTCAGTGTATTATGCTATAATTAAAATGTGTAATAAGTTAATATTGAATTCATTAACATTATTTTGACTCTCCCAGAAATGTCAACCCACAAAGAGTTGACATTTATTTATTGTATTTATTTATTAAATATTCAATTTATGGATTTTATAGGTTGCACTACAAAATTTCCAGTTTAGATTAAAAATAAAAAATAAAAAAACCAAAGAAAAAACAAACAAATATTTTTGAGAAGTTATATTTTATATTTCAGGGATATTTTTCATTTTGAGCTAGTTTAGAGGTTGAGTCAAGTTGGAATAAAAGCCTGCAGTATAAATACGGTCCACATATTTCTCTTATTGGGTTGACTTGGGCGGACTCCTGAAAAAAAAAAATTTTTTTTCAATTTGTAAAACAGCAACATTTGCAAACCTTTGGATGCAATTCAGCAATTCAGGAGAAACATGAAACCTTTTAATAGATTTACTTTGTTTTTTATTTTGAAAAATGATTTAAACATTTGTGCTATGATAACTATTAGGACTGTGTAGATGTTTTAATACCATACATATAATGGTGAATTAGTCCTGGATTTAGAGTTTTTATGGTGGCAGAATGACAGGTGTCAGTTGCCAGGTCCAGGAAAGTGTGAGTGACTCCAAGTTTTCAGCAGCTTTAATAATGCAGTTTAGCCACACTTTTATATCCCTTCTCTGGGATGTAAAGAGCTGTGCGCACATTTAGCCCAGGTCAGATTGTGTCTCCAGTCGTACATTAACTTTGGAGCATTCGTGCCTGTATCACTGTTAAGAGGAACATGGCACGAAGATGGCTGAATTATTCACACTCATAATCGGCCTTTATGTCCCGCTGCCAAGCCTGGCCCCACTGTTATTCTAGTGCATAATTGATAGTGCTCAGAAGTGGAAAAGTTAGAATAGCAGAAGTAATGTGAAGCGAAAGTGTAGTCAGGCAGCACAAGAGGGGAAGAAGGGGATTGGTGGGGTAGTGTGGGGGGATAGCGGGATGGGGTGGGCCCCAATAGGAGTTTTTACACTGAGCTTGTGTTAGCCTTTACGGGGCTTAGGCCCCGCTAGCGTGAGGATTGCGTGTGTAGGCCAGCCAGACTAGTCTTGACGAGGAGGGTGGGGGGGTGCTGGATAAAAGGGGGATAAGAGAAGGATGAAAGGAGGTGGGAGGGAGAGAAGACGGGGATCCAGAGTAACGAGGGCTGACGTTGAGCTGGCCCAGAATGTGGTCTTTTCTCCCCCAAAGTTATTTTGGAGTTCTGCTGTGGGTACACACACACACACACACACACACACACACACACACACACACACACACACACACAAATACATATTCTATAAATATATATGTATATACATATGTGTATATATATATATATATATATATATATATATATATATATATATATATATATATATATATATATATATATATATATATATGTATATTTTATTTATTTATTTATTTATTTTTGGTCATCCAGTAAACTTATTCTATATATATATATATATATATATATATATATATATATATATATATATATATATATATATATATATATATATATATATATATATATATATATATGTATAGAATAAGTTTACTGGATGACCAAAAAAAAAAAAAAAAAAAAAAGATTGAAAAATGACAAATTTTTCTATGCAGCTGAATCTACACTACACTGTTTTGAGTTTTTCTTTGGTGTAATCCAGCAATTTATTTATTTATTTTATTTTTTTTTTACTATGGGCTTGCTCTGCCAGGTTAGATGAGCCCTGACATCACATTACTACTATACAATACATGATCAATACACAGCAACCCCCAGAGAGGAGCAGGCATTGGCTCAGTTCCAGGGATAAAGAGAAGGCATCTACAGGGACATTCAGATACTCGAACTCTGCAATGTTTAAAGGCGTTAAACCACTTAAGAAAAACTTTGCTTTTTCTGGGTGATATTTTTCTAGTTCTACCTTTATGTTTCTCTCGTCCCTCTATCTCCAGTCATCTCTGTGAAATTCCCTAATTGAATAGAGCTGTTCCATGGAAGTTTGGTTATTTCTCAGGTAAAGGTGTTAACACGGCCCCCAGGTGTAGTGTATTTAACACCTCTAACCCTTAACAAAGCTGCGCTAACTGCTGTCTAGCTCTACCTTTTGTGTTCCATAACAAAGCCCTTTAGCTTCTAATAACACAACAGCCCTGCCGGTGTCAAGAGAAACCTGAGATAAAGTCCACATCAGAGAGTTGGTGGGAACTGTTTAATCCGCCTCTCGAAACCAAACCAACACACAACAAGCAGGGATCATGTTTGGCAAAGTGGTCCGCTTTGATGAAGGGATCGGATGGTGCGAGTAGGAGGAATGACGATGACGGAAAATAGAAAGGCGGCTGAATGCCAGTAGTCTGTAACAGAGCCGTGAAAGGGAACATCTGGAGAATAATACAGGGTGTGTGTGTTAATGCTCAGTCATGCAGATGCACTCGTATGCATGGGGACACAGAAGCATTACACGTTTCTTTTATCGTCACTTTTTCATCCCACAAATTATTTAATCTTTCTAAATTGGTTGCTCAATTAGTGCTGTAATTGATAACGAAAAGAGAGAGACTGATGCAGCATTAATCTTCCGAATAATTCCCTCACATCCAGGCTACATAGTTTTTGTCATCATCACTTTTGCAAGATGTTAGAAAGTATCTTTTGCCAGAGTCGCTACAATGTGGCCATAAAGCCGTCGAGTGGAAACATTAGCAGAGATACGTCTGAGAAACTCATAAAACCAATTTATGAGCGCACTTAAGGGCCATACACCTACTGGAGCCATTCTATAAAGATGCAGACAGAGATTGCACCAAACCCTTCCCAATTACCCACATTTTAAAAGTAATGAATGTGGATCGATAAGTGATAGTGGGCGTTTAATCTCTACTTTGCCAGTTATTTCCAATTTAGGAACTTCTTTCCCAACTAAAATCACAGCATTTACAAGCTTACCATTGATTTGTTTTATTGTTTTCTTCCTACAGACTAAATATATTGAGTTGTACTTGTCTTATCTTTTACAGTGTTTAAATTCCCACAAGACTTGCAGAAGAAAGAATTGTAAAAAGCAG
Organism: Telmatherina bonti; assembly: GCF_933228915.1. Lineage (NCBI taxonomy): Eukaryota > Metazoa > Chordata > Actinopteri > Atheriniformes > Telmatherinidae > Telmatherina > Telmatherina bonti. Next base: position 15,063,300 of record NC_136611.1, read on the forward strand.
AATTATGTTATGTTAGTAATTCTACTTATTCCTTTTTAGATATCTCAAGCAAGACAAGAGTTGTAATAAAAGGCCAACTTCAGCTATCAAGGCTGCAATAAAATGTTGCTTCTCTTGTGTTGTGGGAGCAGAAGTTGTAGCCTGCTGCTAAATGCAGTCTGGCCATCCAGCTGTGGGACACTGTATGTAAACAGGCCTGTGTGCATCTGAGCACACAGCCTATTTATTTCCAGGCTCAGCATGCCAGAGACGTTACTGGCACTGGCAGGTATGGATAAGGCCCTTTTCTGTCTCACTGTGAAGTTAATTGAGGGAATCTTCCTCCCCCCCAGTGGACTGGGAATACTTCAGATCTGCATGTATACTGTTTACAAAGCACAGAGCTTTCACTTTTAATTTGAGTTGACGATTATTTCTGACTCCGAGCTGATGAGACCGCATCCAATAAATCATTTCTCTGTGACCTTTTATGCACGTCCTCCTCATCAGACCCCCCTCCCCCAGCTGCCACTAATGTAATGCCAGTAATATGATATAATGGCTTATTATAGTGTCACTAATTAGATTGTACAGCAGTTAGATGTGTTGTCATCCTGCTGAACCATCATTTACCTTCACTGATGGTTTGCATTTGCTTATTTAAACGCTATTGCGTTTTTCGCCTGGATTAGTCGAGATGCACAGAAATTGTTCAGAAGTTCCTGTAATCCCTTCTGTTGTCATGTTGTGTAAAATTAATAAATGCGTAATAAAGAACAGAGTCTTGTCAGGAAATTCTGCTGCTAATGCCTTTAGATGGCATTTAGTTCTAATGACAGGGGATGAGCTCATCTCTTTTTGATGCATTTGTTTGAACATGTGTTATTTATGTGTTTTTATTTTTTTTTTACAGTTAATTAAGTCGAAGTGACGGCAAAGCAGAGATTTTCCGAGTGTTTGTTTGCGCCGAGACGATTGTGATGCGTGACAATTTAAGAGAAGCCAACTGCTTTACTATTGATGTGGCGCTTGCTAGTCGTAGCCTTTCATGGGGATTGACACAAAAAACACTTCAACTGAATATGAGTTGATCAAATCTCTGTCAGCTTTATTTATTTATTTAATCCTGTTATTTACTACTTACACCCTTGAAAACAATGGAGGAAACATAACCTCGGCGCGTTCTCATCTCCCCATGGAGCTGTATGTTATTGTGTCTGTTGTGTAAATGTTTTACTTCCATATATCTGGACACAGAATAATTCCTCGCCTTCTGGCTTTGTTTTCTTGGTGTCTCTTCTGGTCTTTTAATTGTGAATTTTTCCAGTGTTTTACAGGCCAGTAATGATTTTATAGCGAGCTGTTTTATACCGGTGTCCAAACCAGCAGCCTGGGGAAGATTTAGTGTGCTGCTGTTGTTTGGTAGTGAGCTCTAATTGGAAGGTCAGAGGGACGAGTTTCATTGTAGCAGGAGATCACCTGCACAGTGCAGATTTAAAGGTTATCCAACCCCACTTACAGACATACACACACACATATATCATATAATATGAATATAAAAGACTGAGTGGAAGCTGTTTTTTTTTTTAACATCTCAGAGGAGCAAATATACTTATTCCACTTCAGTATCTGTGTTAATTAACTGGCTGTGTGTGATGCTTTCTGTTCATTGTTGCTTTGAGGCCAGGAAGATGTTTTTTCCAAGTGTCCCTCTTCAGAACAGCTGCTTTTGGTCCTGCGTGGCATGCCAGGAGTTAACCGCAGGCTCGTCTTGGCTGTGAGGCCGAGACGCCTGTGTGCTTGATGCTATTTGTGTGTGTGTGTGTGTGTGTGTGTGTGTGTGTCTGTGGGGCTCCATTTCTGCATCTCGTGCCACATTTCGTGTCTTTCGCCAGCCCTTCTCTCACGCTTGCATGGCCCTCTGTCGCTGATGAGGTTTGAGTGGAAGGTGGTTGAGGAGTGCGTAGGATGTTGGGTTGTGGGGTGGAAGGGAGTGGGGAAGGGGTCCGTGGTCAGTAGATAAGTGGTTGATGTCTGGCTCAGACTGCTGATGTACGCTGGGCCACATGGTGGGCCCACAAAAGGATATCTCTGGGTCTTTCTTAGCACGCAATGTTTTGAGCTCAGAAACATACAGTGCTTGTCACTGTTCACCCCCTCCTGCCTTACAATCACAAACACTCACACACATCTTTTGACATTTGTCGACACACCGAACTATTTTTTTTTTTCTAGCAGTGAGAGTTGCATTGTTCACCTGTTTGTGTGTTGTATTTTCTGACTACATGTGTATCCAAGTGTGTGTCTCAGCACTGTCCCACCCACCCTTGCTAGCACTACATCGCCAACAGAAGAAAAAGGTGAGGCAACCGCAGACAAAGAGGCAGAATGTGCTGACCAGAGCATCTAGCGACAAAAACGCCAAAAAGTGTGTGCTAAGGCGAGCATGTAGAGAAAGGAGATTTACCATCACCAGCCTGGCTCTATTGAACCAGTTTGGCTTGCTGACCAATGCTCCTGTAGTTTATCCTATCCGTCTGCCTCTTTCCATTCTGTTCCTGTTTCTCTCCTCTTTTTCAGAGTCCTGTCTGCCATCTAAGCAAAGAAAATTGATTTTTCCTGCTCTTTCTCTTCTTCCCCTCCCTTTCTTTTATTTAATACCCCTCTGCCATCACAGACCCCTTGCAGCCCTGATCAATACGGCATCTGCATGTGCACTGGGTTAAAACACAAGCACATACGATGACAATGTCACAGTGGACTCAGCATCCCTTTTCCCGGTTTTCAGGGTTTGTTGCTGCGTCTCTGCTCGGCCCACCTGCTTGTTTAGTTCATTCAGTTTACATGCCTTCTCTCCATCGTTGCTGCCTCCTCTCTCAGCGCATGTGTGGATCTAATGCAAAAAGGTGAGAAAGTTAAGAGATTGAGAATGCATTCATTGTGCCCCTCTTGACCTGCGTGCATCGTCCTCCTCCTCTTCCTCCTCGTCGGGAGAGATTGCAATAAGAGTCTGGGTATGTAGGTGTTGTGTGCGAGTGAATAATGAATCGTATTGGTTGATACAGGGTCAGTGAGAAGGAATAGAGCACAAAACTCACTGTTGTAACCCCTCACCCTGTGCAGACATAGTGTGCAGGTATTTGTGTGTTTCATAAGTTGTATGTGTGTGTAAGCTTCTCGACGGTACTAGAACTTACTCCGTCTGTAGTTGTCTCTAATTTAATCTGCTCATTACCCTTCCTCTTTGCCATGAAACAAATATACTCATAAAAAAAACAATTAACTGTAACTGTCTCTGCCTTTCTTCCTGACTGCAACCTGTTCTGTTCAACCGCATTCAGCAGTTCTGCTGGGGAGCATAGAGAGCTGTCATGCCCAGTGTGGAGCTCCCATGCTGGGCTAGCTGTTTCCTTGAGCTCCCCTCTCTGATGACAAATGACCTGTGTCTCTGGATCAGACACGGGGAGCTGCTGTGGGGGCGGGGTTAGGGAGGGTTTAATAGTGTAAGGTGCCGAGTTATATGAACTGAACTGAAAAAAGAAAGCATGTAGTAGAAGGCCCGGCAGAAAAAAACAAAAAAACGAAGGGAGAGTGAGACATGGCATTGCAGTGTAAACCACATCTTTTTGGCTGTTTCACACTTTATCTTACAAAATGTTGCACTTTCATGAAGAATTATGCAAAAATTTCAAGTATAATTTGAGTTCAACAGACATAAATATGAACACATATTTATCCAGAACAACACCAGACAGATGCATGCGCTGCAAGTGCGTACCCCCGCTGAACACAATAACCCTCATCTTGGCATAGCGCTAAGGGAATATTCCAGATGGCTTGAATGTGCTCTTGTACAGTCATTTCTGCAGAGACCTTTTTTAAATGCGAGTCCCATTACACGTACAGCTTAAGAAAAAAATAACTTCAAAACTGACAGAGTAGTATTGCTGAGTAATTTGGGTCCATTAGAATAGCCGCTGATTGGAGACACCATTATTTCTGCATATTACGGAGTAAAATGGCTCTGATTCGCTGCACATCGCAGGACGGGGCAGCCCGAGGAGGTCAGTGTGACTAACAGTTCCTCTTTGTTCACAACACGGTTTTCATCAGGCCTTCAAGCTCTCCATTTTTTTTTTTTTTTTTTTTCAAAACAGTAACTCCTAATTCATCCCACATGGCTCTTTCTCGCCCTCTATCACAACTCTGCCACCCCCCCTACCCCAGTTTATTATTTTTTATTCATTTTTACCTCAATGCACACTCATCAAAGATTATACCTGCACACACTCACAGCCTTGCAGACATTTACAGGGTTACACGCTCAAACACCTCCTCTCTTTAGTCCTCATTGGTTTCATCTTTCCCAGTCAGTCATTCGGCGTGGCATCTTGCTGATTCAGACAGCTTTCACAGCAGCTCTTACACCGGGGGCCAAACACACCAGACACCACGCAAAGCCACGTAGACATTATGGTGTGTGAGGTGGACATATGTGTCTAAGTATGCATTAGTGGTTTGGGTTAATTCACTCTATGCTGCACTCAACTAGAATGTTTGCTCCCACTGTTTTCTCCGTATGATTTCACAAGGGCGTGCTGGGTGGCCCCTACTACATAGCCAGAAAGATATTGGCATAAAAGAGAAGTCACAGATGCAACCGCCAGTGTTTACAGATGAGCGCTTCCAACATTGTGTACTCCTCTGCTCATTCAACTCGAGCATTCTCTGAATGTTTTCGCCGTTTGAGATGTCTGCGATATGATGGCAATTTAATGTCAAAGCGGTTTTTCATTGATTTGATTCTGAAGAAAATTTACCTCTGAAAGGCAATGAAGTAATCCCAAACTCGAAGGGGTCAACTCGCTCAGAGAAAACAGTTTTAATCAGAGTTAAATCTAATGATGCAAAAAAGGTTTAATAGTTTTTAGATAGCCTCTCCTGAGATTTCTGCCACAGAACCAAGAAAGGGAACAAAACGGAGTTTCATTTGCTCACAGCATTTATCACCTACCTTTTAAGAAATTTAGTAGAAGCAGCTACTTCATAAATCCATGCTTATCCTGCTGTAGATGAAGTACTTGTAGACGATCCAAAGTGTTCAGAATACAATTTATGATTAAACGTATGCCGATGCTGTGAGCACAAAATGGAAATTCAGTTTCATTTGAGTCTGAAATCATAAAATGGATGTTTTAATAACCAGAACAAGAAAAAAAAAAAAAAGAAAAAGAAATACGTTTAAATTAATTTTTCCTCTATAATTCATGGGTATGCATGTTTGATAAACTATTTGGGTTAAAAGTTGTAGTACAGTGTTGTAATTGTGCTGACTCACATTTTGTATCTATCAGGGACCAAATATCAAATATTTAAAAAAGGTTCATTTTCTTCCATTATGGTTGGGTCGACCACAGTTACCATGATTATGTTGAGGCGCTGGAAAAAGGCATTAGATTCAAGTCTGATTCTGTAGTGGTTAACACTGCATCCAATAAGTACATGCCTCTCTGCCTGAAATGCAACATAAAGGGAGGGAGGGGTAACCTTTTAGATGTTTTTTTGGCCTTGAATATACAAATACAGACACACTTTCAGACTTTAAAAAAAACTCCCAAACAAAACCTTTTTAGGGTTTTAAATGAAATGGCCCTACAAGTGATGTGTCAATACATTGTTAAGGCATAAATAGAGCAAATGTCTCAGGTTACTTGTACTAAAAATGTGGTGAGGTTGCTTTCAAAAAATATTGTCAGGAGTAGCCTCATTGATCAAGTAACCTTATACAAAACGCAGCAAACAGACAAAACAAAATCAATACTGATGCAGAACAACCCCTCCTACTTCACTATGCGCTTGTGTCAAGTTTCCTACTGTATTCAGCTGGTAGTTTGTGCAAACATGTCTCTGTAGGCTGCTTCAGTGTCTTCTGTCTCTTCTTGTAATCTCAGACTGACTTAACAATGTTGAGAGGGCACCGAGGGGGCTGCACCATCTGTTGCAGGGGTCCTTGTCCTTTTTTTTTTTTTTTTTTTTTTTTTTTTTTTTTTTTTAATCTAAAATAGTTCTTTATGACTGCATGTTTGGGCCCATTGTCTGGCTGCAGAAAGGATTTGGGACTGTAGCGACACCTCCTTGGCAGTGCATGATGGATGCAAGTCTGAACATTTTCCTCAGACATGTGCTTTTGCACTTTTACCTGTTTCAGGGCATGTTTTATGTGTTTGCACATGTTCTTTATGGCGCACACGTCTACTGACGGTTGATAAGTGTGACCGCCGCTTGGGGTGCTTAGTTCCTGCTGGGCCATGAGAGGGGGGGGGGGTTCATAGATTAGACACCATCTGTTGGCTGGCACTCCACAAACACGTTGCCCTTTTGCACATACATAAACACACAATGTCACATGCACTTTTTAACATTTATGGTGCTGATCTACAGTTCCGACATTATTTACTTCTTTGTTTTTCTCTCGACTTTTCTGACATTCACCTTCGTCTTCTCACCCTCTTTTTCTTACATCTGTCCTGACCTGTTTTCCCTCCCTGTAACCATGATTTATCTCTTCCACCCTTTTTCCTCTTTACTTTAATGTGCCCACCCTCTTTTTCTCCCCGCACTATCTGGTTCTCCTGCACTTTCTCATGCCATCCGTCTCTCCGTGTGTCCTTTATCCTAAACTATTGCTTTCCTTCATCCTTAAATATCTCGCTCTCTCTCTTCTGTGTGGTGGAGTGTTTGGGTGTGAACGGCTGTCATTAAAGAGATGACCCCCCTGTTTCCTGCTGGGTGTAATCATCTATGAAAGAGGACAAATTAATGTAACCACAGCTAATACTGATGACTTTGTGTGTGTGTGTGTGTGTGTGTGTGTGTGTGTGTGTGTGTGCGCATGTTTCGACGTTTGAGTGGACCGAGATGCCAACATGGCCTACTTTGTTTCACCCAACACTCATCAAATCCTTCTTCAAGGTCACAACCACTCCAACCAGAGTCTCTGCTGTTGTGTGCCTGTGTATGTGTGTGTGTGTGTGTGTGTGTGTGTGTGTGTGTGTGTGTGTGTGTGTGTGCGTGCATGTCAGTGTGTTGCAGGTCCCATGACTCTACTTTTATGAATAGGGCTCATTCTCCACGAAATCACAGACATATTTTTCAAATCTCATTTTTGAAATTGGCTTATATTCTGCAGCCCAATTTTCCAGGAACTGATGCTGAACTTATTGAAATAAATGTGTGTATTCCTGCATGTGAACGAGGCGGCTCGTGCCACAGCGACAGGTTTGTGTGCCTCCTCTGTTTTGGTGTCAGCATTGTTTGTGTTTTTCCTGTGTCTGTGTGTGGCATCTCCGTTTCATCCTGCCTCCTGAGGATCAGTGCTCTCTGGCTATTCTGAAGGTCAGAGATGACACCGTGGGAGAGGCGTCAGTCATCACGGCCCCCCCCCCACTTTCCATCTTTCCCTCTCTCCTTCTTTCCTTTCATGTATTCTCATCTCTCTCTTGTGTGGCTCTTGGTATGTGGACTTTATTAAATTTTCCTCCGGGTGGGTGACGGAGAAGAGAGGAGGGGATCAGGAGAGTCATCCCCTCTTTCCTGCTTTCATCTGTCTCTCCTCTTTCATTCCCACAGGGGGACTCCGGTTGTTAGGTCCTTGCGGTGAAAAGGTAGCCCAGGAACCTCTGCCCTCTTTGGGCTCTGTGCTTCATGGCAGCTCCCTGATTCCATCTGGAGGTCAGACAGTAGAAGGGAGATAAAAAGAGCTTTCTCTCTTCTCTCACGTATAACACATGCTGCAGTCTCTTTCAGGCCTTAAACCTGACAGGAAGATAAAACTCTATTCTGGACTGCTGTTCTTCTCATCAACTTTAATCCATCAACATAAATGACAGATAAAAGAGGTTTTATTGGCAAATATAATTTAGCATGAACTAGCTTGTTAGTTGCAGGTAACAGACACGTAGGCATGTTCAGACCTGATGGATATAAATGTACCTGTGTCAATGTTTACATGATGCCTCAGGCGTTAATGACAAGGTAAGTGTTTAATTTAAACATCTGTGTGGGTTAAACACATAACTATATATTTATATATATATATATATATTAGTGTGATTTATCCACTAAACTGTTATATATATATATATATATTTATATATATATATATATATATATATATATATATATATATATATATATATATATATATATATATATATATATATATATATATATATACACACAAATAATTTCCCAAGACAAACACAACAACCCTCAGACTTGGTACTCCCAGCTTGCTCTCCTTCATGATGGCACACATGGCAATTCATTTGAAAGGAAAAGTAGATGTTAATCAAACATGCTGTCAGTGTGCACCGACGCTCTACCACTGTTTTGTATAATGCATTATTTATGCAACTATACGTGAATAAGTTCAAAGCATGTATTTGTTTAATGTGATCATGCAGTGTAGAGGTCACAGCCAAGAACAGGCATCCATCCTGGTACAGGGCCAAGCTGTGTCATGACAGGTATTGTTATTGCTGCTAGTGTGCAGCTTGTTCAGAATCGCTCCCAAAGCATTTTGACAGATAAATGATTGCCTTCTTCCTGATTTAAAAAAAAAAAGCAAAAAAATTAAACTCTAAACTCCAACTTCCAACAGGGTGGAATTAATCATTTGTGTTAAAAAGAGGCATGTCGGCCTCTTTTCATCTATCTTCAAATTGTGCCCCTCTTTACTTTTGCACATCACCCCGCTGATTAAACCTGACAGTTTTTCCTTCTCATGGTCTGAGATGTATTACTGCTGCGCTCCCAGAACCTCATCCCTCAACTGTGGATGGTCCAGATCACACAAGAAGCAGATATGAGACCAGGGTGGAGATCTGTCACAACTCCCCTTTGTTTCCTTGAACTTATATTTCACATCCTGTATGGGCACATGAATGGCATCTCTTAGTGGCAAATGTGATTTATCCACTAAACTGTTACTCAGTGGTGGCCAACAAGTAGCTTTAGAAGCCACCAGAAACACAACTAACTCTGATTTATCTGCAAACGCCACTGTTAAACTTTTAATCTGAAGTGATTTATAATGGTGCTTTTGCTTGGACTGGAGTAGTTTTAATTCATTCAGAAGGTGATTGGTTGTACTTTTCATGCTAAAGTGGAAAAGATGGTTAATCAGTATTGCTTGTCCAGAGAGAGTACTGCTAAAATGCGTGTCACTCATATCCTCTTGTGGGTTTTTACAAAGTAATTTTTTTTCACATTAAGATTTACATTTAACGATTGCAATTGGAAACAGTGGAAAGACAAAAATTCAAATATTACCCAAGCGGGACCTTATGGCACACTGAGGGACCTTATGACTTTAAAAGTGGAGTATGTAAGATTTTCAATATTTTCAAAATAAATTAACTAAAAAAATAACTACAATCATAATTAGATGTAGGTTCCAGTCTGTCCATATTTGATGTGTTATTAAATTACAAATTTAATTAATGACAAAGACCCTTCTTAAATGTTTTCCTACCAGTAAAAAAAAAAAGTGCTTTTTGTCATTTGTCATTAATTAAACTTTTAATTTAATAATGCATTAAATATGGACAGACTGGAACCTACATGTTCAAAAACTATCTAATTATGATTGTTGTTATTTATTTAGTTAATTTATTTTGAAAATATTGAAAATCTTACATACTCCACCTTTAAAGGTATAATCATTTTAAGTGTAATCATGTTCTGTTTAAGTCTGCCCCACTGTGTTCCTTTTCTTTCGTGTAATACTGGGGGGAAAAGCTGAAGCTCATAATTTAATACAACACCAGACTACTGTATGACACCGTGCACCACAAACACACATTCAACAGTACAGTATTAAATGGGATTAAGATGATTCAGTGTAGAAAGGAGGCGCGGCAGATGACAGCTCGAGCCCCACGTTCCATTAGGTGTCATTTATTCGGCTCAGAGCCGCAGAGCCAAAATTAATTCCTTTATGATGACTTCTGCTCTTTTTATTTTCTTTATTTATATATTTACTTCCATAAGTTGTCCCACCTTGTCTCCTCCATCCCCCTTTCCCTTTGTCTTATATTCTTCACCATTCAAATTGGGTTATTTAATTCCAGTCTCGTTTTTGAATGTGACAGCCATCAAAATGCCACCAACATTCATGGAAATTATTCCATTTCATCTTTGTAATTATTGACAAGAGGGGAGGAAAGGTGACTGTTAGAAACGCTTACACATGCCTATTATGGTTTCTTTGAAGCTTGCTGGGGCTTGTGCTGTCAACAGGTTTGCCAAGAAACCATAACAAGATTTACCACCATTTAGGAACTCTACTCTTTGTCAGCGCGTTAAATACTGATTTTTTTTTTTTTTTTTTTCAGTATGTCTCTATGTCAGACTCTAGCAAGTTTTGGAGTGTCTTCTTTTTAGCATAGGGTGAAAAGTTTACTATTAAGTTAAACTATTACATTTTTTTCAAGCGCATTTGAGTGGATTTGTGCGTGAACCTAACCAGTTTTGATGCCTAACCTATAAAAAGCAGCAAGTTTAACAGAAAAAAACAAAAACAAAGCAAATTAACACATGAAATCATCGGGACAAGAACTTTCCTTTTCGCATCCAGAAGTCAGCTAGCCTCAGCACGATTGTGGATTGGTTTAGTTTGGGATTTCAACATTCATCCAGCCTGTGTTTGCTTTAACACTGCACTAATCCAAACAAACCAAACCTTTTGACTAATATGTGTCCCCGTGTTCACAGACCAGAGATGCACATTATGGTTTGACGAACAAGACTTTCTGAGGACACTAACAAAGGTTTGATGTAAATAAATCCTTAGTGAAACAATAATCTTAGGAGTTTAACAAAAACTTCTAAAACCAAAATTCAAATTCAAAACTTGGTTGTCCCTCTACATTGCTCTGAATGCTCGACTGAATTTCAGTAGGAAGAAAAAAAAGAAGATATTGTGACCATCAGATGCACCACTTGCCAACAGGCAAACGCTTGGGGCTACAAGCTAGAGGGAGGCCTTGGAGGGCCAAATGACACTCGCTGACCACTGGAGAACTCCCTATAGATACCCCACCTCCACCTCTTGGTCTTACCATGAGTTGCAGTGTGTCTTATGTAAGCAAAACAGGAGGGAGCAGTTTTATATAAATGAGAAGTTTTCTGTCTAGGAATGACAAAAAAAAAACCAAAAAAAAAAAAACAGCGGACTAAAGAAGAAACCATGAGGATTTATTATCCATGTCCAGCAGACTTATGTTTCTCCAAACTACTTTTGTATGTGCAGTTTTGACTGTAAATATAATCCTAAAGGGACAGGTTTCAGCACATAGTTTAATCTTCTGTACTGGAACTAAATCTTTGCCTAAATGTTTAATTAAATACCAAACAGTTAATGGTGACCTAGAAGTCCATAGAAGAAATGAAAGCCATCAAAAAACATTTGAAAGTTGCATTTTAAGAATTTTTCATTGTTACAACGATGCTTTTAAAGATAACAACATGTCACTTTCATGGTTCTACAAAACCATATGTAAAGTCTAATTAATGCTAGTTTGAGGGACAGCCAGTTAAATTTTGCTTGGGGCCCCCAGAGTTTCAAGAACCACCTCTGGTGACCATCTGCATGGATAATAATTTGTCTTTCGTGACTATTTCCCAGTTTTTCGTGAGACTGGACTGGAAGAAATGTTCAGATCAGGTTATATCCAGCAAGCATTCTTTGAGTTTTAATGTTGTATTGCATTGTGTGCATTTTCACACTTCTCCCACATCAACTCATATTTCCACTGTGCATTGATAGGAAGCAGAAGGCGCTATCGTTATGCTAAGACGCTTGTAAAGAGTCGTGATTGCGGGGCGATTGTGAGAGAATGTGTTTATGAATGTCTGCATGGGGCGCCGACAGGGCTGCGTCTTGGAGTGGGTTTTAATTCCAAATGGACGTGTGAGGACTGGAAGAGAAAAAAAATGTGTCCATATGGGGGTGGAGAGGGTCCATAGATGCAGTGTGTAAAATGGTTATTGTAGCGTAATCAGCGTGGTGACCTGGGCTAGAGTTAATATTGAGGAGTTTGACCTTTTCTGTTGGTGGGAAATTGGGAGCACTCTCCATCCACTGTGGCTTTATGTTGGTATTTTATTCTGCGCTGTTGTATTTCATACACACACACACACACACACACACACACACACACACACACACACACACACACACACACACACACATATACATGCATACACTCAAATATGTGGGCATGCTTTCTTGTTTTTGATATCAGCTCTTAGACAATGGAAAAAAAAAAACAATCCTGATAGTTTCCAGTTCTGCACCTGCTTTTGCTCACAAATATATCACACGTAGGTACAGAAAGTTATTCTGCTGATTTGGATATCGGTGATACCGAAATGCCACCTGACTTCCTGCTTGTTGCACTGTCCTTAAATAACAACAGCTTGTTAACCTGTTGCTTCATTTGCATTTAGGAATTGTGCCCTGTCATACCTGCCCCATGCCCAGGGGATATAACTGCCACAGAGCTTTTTAGCACTTATTTTTTTCTCTTCCTTCCACGTGGCTTTGATTCAGTTATTCTGACTCACATGTGCTTTCATAACGTCTTATGCTCTCCTTTGCTCTTACCTCTTAAATCCTCCCTGTAGAATTAAATGTGTTTATCCTTCCAGCCTCTCTTCCCTGTGTCTCCAGGCCCCCAAGGACACATCCAAAGTACAGAGCCCCAGGTAGGGAGCCCCAAGCTGGGTTTGTGGCTGCTCTGGGAGGGCTCACAGGGATTTACAAGCTCTAGACATGCTGTAGTGGTGGTGCAAGGTCTTGTGTTGTACCAGAGAGGAAGAAGAAGGAGAGTAGGTTAAATAGATTTAAAGATGGAAAACAAAGAAGGAAAAGAGAAAGAAGAGAGAGTGGCGTTCTTTAGCATGATTTGGGCTCATCAAGGTCTGTGTTTTATCTTAAATCTACCCATCAAGATTGAAAAGGCGAAGAACCCCAGCAAGTATGCCTTAAACTCCTCCAGCACATGAACCACTGCCCCCCATTTGTCTAACAGAGAGAGGACAACTGGTTGCAGGGATATGAAAGGCCCTGTCTAAGTCTCTGCTTTGTGGGGATATGATGATGTCCCACGCTAGGAACAGAACCGGATAATTAAACCCCCCTCAGTGGCGCTAGCAGGGCTCATGTGGGCTGTCGAACAGAGGTGGCTGTGCACACACAAATTTGTGTACACATTAATGCACTGACAGGCATAATCATGCTCACATGCAGGCGTTAAAAAGTCAGAAATGCAAACAGAATGTCTCAAACTGTTCCACGCTTGGTTCACTTTGATTGAAATAAAACAGGGTGCCAGTAAATGTAAGCTGGTCGTGTTTTCAGCCTCTTTGTGTACATGGTGTGTTTTCACTGATCCACTCAGTGCCTTTCAGGAGCTGAACAAATAAACCCTGTAATCTTTTCTTCCTTATTATAACACATGGATAAAAAGTATTAACTATACTGGACGGCTTTACAATAACCTCCACCATTATCATTTTTCTGTGCGAATGTACCGTTTTGGTGCTTATCTACAATTAATTGTGAGTGAACAAGAACAAATATTAAGCATGACTGGTTAGAGCTGAAATATACCTTATAGCCTGTAATCTCTTGATAATTCAATTAAGTCCCGGTGTTTTCTGCACTCTCCCTCTCCGTGCACAGTTTAATATAACAAAAACATTTTAGAAATGATGGCTTTCATGCCTGAAAGATCATTGGCTCAGATATTCAGAATTTTCTGAAGTACTTATGAAAGCTTTCAGCCTTTTATACTCAAACTGAATTAATTTGTTTATGAGGAACAGAGCAGAACAAAACATTTTTTACAGCGTCATGTGCTTAAAACTGTGGCCCTGCAACTTCCTCTTTCTTTCTGATGTGCGTGCGTGTGTGTGTGTGTTACATCACTATTTACTGAGCTTGTGTTTTGTTCGGGTCAGTCACATCATTCATTTTCAGATGGCTAGAGTAGCAATATACTATATGCTAATTGTTTGCTGCTTAATATGCTACATCAATCAGGACTAATTATGACACCGTTTCAGCATTCAGCATTGTTTCAGCAAATGAGACAAGAGAGAGAGAGAAAGAGAGAAAGAGAGAGGCAGGAAATAAAATGCTTCACAAGCAGAGCAGACTGCAAATCCGACCACACAAAGAAAGAACGTAGTGAGCTTCTTTTTTTTTTTTTTTTCTTTAAAAAAGTGTGTGGTTCTTTAATCATCTAAGAAACTGCGACTCAAATCTGAACTCAGCTTTCATGTCTCTTCTTCATAATGCTTTTACACTAAGACGAGAATTGGCATTAAATGTGCTGCATTTAAGACCAGAGCTAGAGGTCCAGCAATATTCCAGCCAACAATGCGCAAAGTGCACTGCACAAATATTACAGTTGGCTTAACAAGTGCTCTGTGATCCAACTTGGAAGATAATTCTTCTGGCTGCTGCATTTAAATGCCTTTCGTGATTGATTACCTCAAGAAATCCTTTTAATAGCTTCCAATCATGCAGCAGAAGCACTTCTTGTTGTACTGAATTATTGTCAGATATTGGGACGTGCTAAGCTATCAAAACATTACTTTTCCTGTTAAAAAAAAACTTTTTCACACACACACACCTTTTAAAAACTTCTTGACTACAGTAGGTGACTCCCTTATCGTTGCTAAGTGCATGGGATGGGGGACCTCTGGCTTGTGAGTCTTTTTAATGGACTCCTAGACAGTCCATTTCTATTGTGTGTGGAGAACAACCCTGGTGAATGCAGCAAATTAATCACATTTAGACTTGGATTGGCTGCCACTTTTCAGTATGAGGCCGCTCACTAAGGTGCAACCAGAAAGACTAGAGAGGGTCAGACTAGCACAAAATGGAGGGCTGAGAGAAGAAGAGGGGTGGATTCCACTTTAACTCTCAACTGAAAGAGGAACAAGGATGTCATTTTGTATTCTTGCACTCCTGCTGGCATTTGTAGTTGCAGTAGGTCTGCAAGTCTTTGTGTCTTTGCACAAGTGTGTGTGTTTTATGAATGTAGGCAGAGACAGAGTGTGTTTTAGATGTTTTGATGTGGCAAAGGTCAGCTTGTAGTGCCGGCTGGAGAGAGGCCTGTGAGGCCCTCATGATAGGAAGAGTTGGGGGGGGGGGGGGGGGGGGGGGGGGGGGGACAGCTGAGTAAAGGGGGAGGGGGGGTGTACACATTACACCACATTCATGCAAGTGATGCATTTATGTGATAAAAAATATTGTTTAGTTTGTTTCAGGTTGCAATAGGTGAAAGCAGAATTAGGCTGTTCCTGGTGTGGAGGAGAAAATAGGCTAAGCAGCGAGAGAAAGCGCTTTGGCTCACTGTGGGCCCTGCTCAGTATGCATCCCCACTGTTAGGATGATATTGAGGGCAGAAGAAGGCTATTGTTCCTTTTGGGTCGTCTTCTTTATATGAAAAGAAAGATGGATGGAAGAGTGGAAGGGAGAAAGGCAAGAGACAGAGTGGGGGTTAGGGTGTGGGGCCGACCCATGACCCACGCCGACCTACAGACACCCGCCACAACTGAAGCTTTTGTCTGAGGATGGAGCTCCTTGCGACCTTCTCCATGTAAAATCAAACCCTTAGAACTCCCCCCTGCCCCCCCCGCCTTTCCCCTCCAGACCCGCTCGAATGTGACAAGGTCAGGGTTCAAACACTGTCAGGGGCCCGGGGCAGTCACATAGAACTGGGAAGCAGCACACTGCATATGTTTATGTGAGTGAATGTGCATATGCGAGTGTGTGTTGCCTGCCTGGATATGTGTTTATGTGCTTGTGAGCACGGCTGTTAAAAATCTGTGGTCATGTAATGTAATAAGGGGGCAGATTGAAAAGAACTGTTCTCCCACAGTTTGAGTCGTTCAGCTAATGCTGAGTTTTATGGTCATTTCAACACCCTTTTCTACCTGCGCGCGCGTGTGTGTGTGTGTGTGTGAGAGAGTGTAGCTTGTTGGGCTCTGGATAGCTGGAGGGAGTCATTAGGATTTGTCCTTTGGTTTTCAGCATATGGAAATAAGCAAATCAACTCCAATGCGGTGGAAGAATAAAAGAGTTTTGTGTTTTCACGACCTCAGTGCTTCGAGATATCAACTGTTACTATATCCGAGAAAATCAGACACGCATTCACACACCATTTTTCCTTCTTTATTTCTTTATCCCTCTATACCCCGGTTTATTCCCTGTTTAGTCTTTCATCATCGGCATATCATAGTTTATATTCATTGGAGAGCCCCTACACTACTGCAAAATCACAGGAGCTTGACTGTTTCCATGTGGTGGGTTTTATTACTGGTTTCCTGCGACGCTAATGTGGATTTTATCAACTCAGCATGTGTGTATAGATGCTTGAAAGAAAAGTAACATTTCCCCCCTTTTTTTTAAAAAAAAAAAAAATCCAACTAAACTCTCCATGACAAAGTTTTAGGAATTTGCTCTTGGACATGCACGGACATGAGTCCTGTGTAACACATAAACACTCTTGCCCTTTTAAAAACACACACTGTCCTCATTCACACTTCAGATTATTATGCTTCTGGGATAAAATAAATCACCACAAGATCACATACTAGTCGTCAAATCCTTGGCACAAGCATTCACCGGCATAAATGAATTTCATAGACCTGGCTGGTGACTAGAAAACATATATTAACATTTACCTCCATATTTTAAGCTTGTCAAATGAATGGGAGTAAACGGAACACACAGCTGGTAAAACTTTTTGACTGATGCTCGGTGCTTGAAGCGGAGCATTAAAGTTCGTGCAAATGGGAGGGAGAGCGGGGAAGAGAGAGTGAGAAGACCTAAATGTGGAAAACATGAGGACGCTGGCAGGAAAGCAGGCAGGCCAGCAGTGGGAGATCAAGAGAGGAATGGTTCGACATGGCTCTGTCAAACCAGTGTAATTACTAAACACCCCAAATTACATACCCTCATTTAGTTGTACCCTATCATTTACGACTATTCCATCCTTTTGCTCCTCTCTGTCCTGCTCATTCAGGCTTACTTATGTCCTTTCCTTCCCTGTCAATCTCCCTTCTTTAATCTTTTTCTTATTCATGTCTCCTCATTTCTACACCTGCAGTTTTTTTTTGGAGGCTTTCAGTGTTTATTGTTGCATCCTTGTTGGTGCTTTGAGTAAAATAATGTTTTTTTTTTTTTTTTTTTAATTTTAGGTGGACCGCACAGAGTTGGGTTTTTCCAAAGAGTAACAACTAGAAATGAAAAACAAAGCAAATGACTTTCCCTGGATATGCGCACGTGCACGTCGTCATTCACTTTAATTGTGTTGAAAAGAAGTATGACCACAGTTTGGACTTGGTGTTACCAAGAAATTAAATAAACAACGCCTTGGGGTGGAGACCTTGAATAGCAACCCAACCACATTTGTCCGTCCAAAATCCACTGAGAGGTGATGCTGTCTCCACATGTTAAATTCAAACACACTGTGGGTGTGAGAGTGTGTGTTGTGAGAGCGTTTATTTATATTAGTCCCCTGACAGTGAGTGAAACATCATTTCCAACATCTCGGCCTCTCGCGTTTCCATGGGCACAATGGAGACAACCGTATGTTTAAAAACCGGGAGCTTGACTCAGGGTTACAGTGCCTGTTGTGTACATTTGTGGCTTTCTAAGTGTGCAAGTTCTAGTGTGGGCTTGCTTGTGTTTGTGTATGCACTTGCATATTTTGGAGTGTCTCAGTGTGTATTTGCAGTGAAGGGTGTAGTATTAATCCACTGTGATTGTCCTGTTCTGATTACGGCCCAGAGAGTTTGCTTGGTTTGGCGCTTCCAGTGGCCCAGGCAGACACTAGAGAAGCAGCAAAGCCCATGACGCAGACCAAATAGGCTAAAATGCCTATATCCGGTTTCCCCCTTTGCTTCACCCACAACACACTTGTAGTCTTCCTGTCTGGCTTATAGTGTGTATCTTTTTGATTGAGCTGAAACCACTCTCCATGCTGCCGCAGCATCTGAAGTGTCTCATTCTGTTTGGGAAAGAATGAAGCACTTAGAGACACGTCCTGTTCCAACATTTTGTGACTGTTTGCACAACTTAAGACCTTGCAGATAGATCAGACTGTCTCGGCTCTCAAGGCCATATCTCTGCTGTGGCAGCACACTGATGATGTCATAAACCTGCTCCAGCCTATCTAGATCATAGCTGACATTTTCACGGCTGATGGGACTTCGAATAGGCTGAGCACCTTGCATCGAGGAAGGGTTTCCATTACTGCCTTTGTAAGCCATAACTCACACACACACACACACACACACACACACACACACACACACACAGAAATGGCAGACTTGAGCTGGAGGACACACGTTGTACATGTCTGAAGAGATGTGGATTGTTTCAGATGAGGACATTTGGGGTTTTCAGGGTCGAAGTGTGTGTGTTTAGTTGGTCTCTGTAGTGATAATCGCTAGGTGCAGCCGCTGATTTATAGTCCCATCAACAGCCGCGGAAACCATCAGCAGAGTGATGCAGATGAGCGTGGAGGTAACGAGATGAGAAATGACAAGAGCAACGGAGGAGTGAAAGGGAAGGGGATTGTAATCAATAGAGGAGAGTGGTGTCCATTTGGATAATGGACAGTGGATCATAAGTGAACAGGATCAGAAGCAGTTTCATTATCCACTTCATCCTGATCTCTGTCTTGAGGCTCTAAACGTCTGTCTGCCCTCAGACAAAGATGCACTCATGGATGCAACTGCATCCACGAGTGCATCTTCATCTTTGAGCGAGTGCACATGCTAATTTAGGTGTGTGCGGGCCTCTTGTGCACACACTAGACAGGTTTCGGCAGGTTGTGAGTCAGCTCCATTATCTCACCCATCAGCTCTTTTTTTTTCTTCTCATCTTGCAATGTTAAGTGAATTAGACCTGAAAGAGAAGGAGAAACTGATTAGACAGCTAGTGTGAGCAGCTGACACAACTTTTAAAACAGCATTACGATGATGTATATTGAATGTTTACGAAATAGAAACAATAATCCTCTTGATCCGTGTGTCCGATCTGATTACCCTGCTCGAAGCATAGCAGCTTCATCATACGCACACTACAAATACACACTTCTTTCTTCTCTGGCTTCTAAATCCACTTTCTGTTTCTCTTTATTTTCTACATCCTTGTGGGTTGTTCAAGTTGACACCAGTGTACATGTGTCTGGAAGATGCAGGTTAAGTTTCTAAGCCACCTCTGAGAACCCTATTTCTCTACAGCAAACACTTTATGATCTCACTTTTTGCAGTGATGCTTTGAAGTGTATTTGCATTGTGACTTGCTGCAAGGGGCCTCCCCCTCCTTTTCTTTGTTCCTTTCTGCATTCTTTCTGACATTTTTCTATTTCACTCTATTTGTCTTCCTATTTTAGCTCCCCCAATTCATCTTTTCATACTGTCTTTCTTTACTTCTTGCCTCTGAGCAGAAAATGAACTTAAATGGACGAGGTCATGGAGAGCTGTCAACACTGCGATCATATGACTGCTGGCTACTGGCTCCGTTAACAGCTGGGGATGCACTTCCAATGGCAGCTCTGTGTTTCACATCCTCATGAGAATCACGAGCTCAGGAGAAAATTGAGAAATTAATTTGTTCGAAAGAAGAAGCCACTAAGAGGCAGATGTGCAGGGCGGCATGAAGTGAGAGAACCAAGTGCTGTGTATTGGGAATATGAATATATTTGTAGAGAACAAACAAACAAACAAATCCTTAAAGTATTAAAATAATTAAAACTGAACTGATCCCAGATATAGATCAGATCGGATAACCACTGCGCTTGGTTCTGTGTGTGTGGTCACAGTTTTTTTCTCATCAGGGCGACTTTTCAACACATGCTGAGACATCAGAGAGATCATGTGAGAAGGTGTTGATTTGATCCAACCCCAACACCCCTAGTACACACATACAAAGTCATACATACTCTGAGGGAGTGGGATTTCCCCCTTCAACTTGAGAGGGATGTAGTGGATGATTTTTCAGACTCTGATAGGATCATTCTTGACGCTTGTAAACCTTGCAGGTGAGATGTTAACATAGAAAGCTCTGTATGATTGCACTTGCTTATATCATCTGTCAGGTTCTTCTCTTTAAAGGTTTCTAAGCCTTTTTTAATGCAATAAAAAAAAAAAAACCTCACAAGAAATAAAAAAAATCTGGCAGTTGCCCTTATTAATGTCCTCAGCTGAAATTAACAGCTCGTAGTCCATGGCTGTCTTCAGTAAATGAAATGGTAGAGTCAATGCTCAATTATCATTTATTTAGATCAAGTGTTCCCACAGATCTTCATTGATTCCTGTGGTTCCTCCTTGACAGAGATTGTTGTTTTCCATGATGGGCAGAAGACTTCCTCCACCACCAGAGCTACGCCTCGTTTATTTCCTAAGGAAAGACCACTTATCGTGGTGAGGATGTCTCTGGAAGTCATGCGATCCATATGTCAATAGAGTGTTTGCTGTGCAGTCTACTCTTATGGCTGGGTGCTGAGGTAAATCTTTAGTGTGGTGCTGGGTTAATGCAGTCATTTCTCTGACCGCAGCATCTGCACGCTCTTCTTGATTGCAAATTTAGACTAGTGTGCAAACTGAGATTTTTGTCACGCCGTCTCCCTAACTCAGCTTCATCAGTCACAGGTCAGCTGTTCACTTTAACAACCAGCAGTTAAAAATCTCACTGTTTTGGTGCCAAGTTGTTGGTTTGATCACATCTCTTTGTGAGTTGCATGTGGAGGAAGGAAGAATGATGGAGCCAGATTGTCAATTGCACAGAAAAATAGCCTGCGGGTATTTAGATAAACTACCCTTTTCTAATGGTTTTCAAACAACACGTGGCCAGAACGACTCCTGGTAAGATACTAAAACTCTTTATGTCACCTCTGGGTTCACGTAGAGCCGCCTGAAGCTGCAGTTGTTTACAAAGGGACTCTAAGCTGGTGGCGAGCAGCATGCATGTGTCGGTGGTACAGTGTGGATGAGGCGCATCTGTTTTTTTAATGTCTCCCTGTCTTCTTAAAAACTCAACACACATACACATACACACGGTCTTTCTGTCTAGATGGTTATAAATGGCTGGGTGTGTGGTGCCTGCAAGCTGTCATTAGGAAGCCATTAGGCACATTCTGGGGAAGGACAAAGCAAAACAGAACAGAACATGGGAGGAAACATGGAACTGAGATCATCTTGGATCATTCACACTGCATCGTCTTTCTTTTCCTCCTTCATCCTCCCATCCAGAATTGAGGATCACAGCTAATGGCCACCACACCTTCCCAACTGCCCTGGGCCCTCAGCGCTGCTGTCAGACAGAAAAATATAAAGGGAGGAGGGGCTGTAGGTGACCAGACGGGAGGGGTACAGACACAGACGTGGATAGATGTCTGGCCGAGACACATGCCAGTGATATTGGATAGTGGGGAGGAAAGCATTGGGAATATGAAAGAAGGGGAGAAATTATGTCGTACTTTTTTAATCCACAACGCCCACTTGTGTGACACAAATCAGGAGATGGGATAGAAGAGCAAAAAAATCAATCGTCTGACTGTCTTTTCCTCTTCTTCATGTTTCCCCCTCATTTTTCAGCATCATGCAGGAGAAAACTTGAGCTGTCTCTGCATTCTTGTTTTCTTTCTATCCAAGTTCTTTCCCTTTTCCTGTGGCTCTTCCTCCTCTTCTCTTTCTTTTAGTTTGCCAAAGAGTAAGAAGTATAGTATTAAGACAATAAACAGACAACGTGAATCAGAGTGAAATCGGGGGAAAGCAGGAGGAGAAGTAAAGAAAAGAGAGTGAATAGCCGCTCATACTGTGGACACATGGTCTCCTAGCAACCTAGCAACCTTTGCATTTTCTTTAGTTTGATTTCCTGTGAAAGACTCAAAGTACAAAATAAATAAATAAAGAAACACACTTTGATTAAGAGATGGGTGCTGTGGTGCTGTTTTTTGTGTATCAGTGAAAGGAGCAACAACAGTTACATATTTTTGAGATGAAATGAATCACTTGCATAATAGTGACTAATACAGGGCAAAAACAAAGCAAGTGAAAAACTGAAAGAAAATGTATGACCAAAACCAAGACACACCCTGCCATGAGAGAGGAGTTGGACCTGTCTTGGGATGATGTGAGGGTTGAGACAGAGCAAAGGAATGCGGACCAGACAGTTAACTAGAACAGACATCTCCAAACAGAGGAGCAATGAGAAAAGGGTGGAGGTGGAATGAGATAGAGCAATGCTATTGATGAGCTTTGTGTGATTTTGTAATAGTTCCCAAGGCAATGCCAGGCCAGTGTCGTACTTACAAGGAGAAAACATTTGGATGGGGTCAAAGTGGGAAGGAAGTTGTTAAGAGGAATGGTAGAACAACTGGCAGTATGTGAGATCGGGTGAGGGATGATGGGAAGGCAGTTGGGAACGCTATATAGGTTGGAGAAAAATAAAAAATTGGGTGTAATTCTAAAACAATCGAATAATGTAATATAAAGCTGCCCTTTTATTCACCTGTAAGTGCTTTGTTCCATCCAGTCAGTGACTGGATGAAAAAGTTAGTATGAAAATCATACATTATGCTGTTCTGACGTCACCCCAAAACAACCATAATCAATCTGGTACCAGCAACAAACTTTTCTCTTGCCATGTTAACAAAGCCACAGTGTGTCCAGCAAGGGAAATGAGGATAAATGGCTCTGTGTGCATGCATAAGTCTGCTGTTCTGCTTAAGTTACATGGTTTTGCGTGTGAACTGTATGCAATGTGTTTTGACTTTTGTTACTATAGCAGCTTCTGCAGTGCAAACTGTGAATGAGGAAAATTCATCTGGGACACCATGAGCTAGGAGATCAGAGAAAACCCATCTGTATATATGAGTAGGCTTATGTGTAATCACTCTGTGTGTCTAAGAGTTCATCTCATCCAGCACGAGGGAGTAGTGTAGATAAGTGGGAGACCGTTTCCTGGAAGAACAAAAGATAATAAGGACCAGAAATGTACAGTAAACAGCGATTAATTGACACAGAGGATGGCTTGCGGAAGAATTACAGAGTAAAAAAATTCCATGGCAAATACAGCTTACTATAAATATCACTTGTGAATGACACTGAAATCATCACTTAACAGCACACTGTCATGCTGTATGTTGATGAAGGTGGTGAGTGCAGCTAGGGTGGGACAGACATAGACAGGAAGAGAGGAGATGGGATCAAAGAGGTTGAGATTAGATCATATCTCAAAATTGACTTGGTGGTGCCACCCTTGACTTAAGGTAATTAACATACCTACTTATAGACAGTCGGAGAGGAATAAGTAAATTAACTGATGGATCTGAAAAAGCGACAAAATGAATAGTCACTGGTATGTTTACTTTTATTAAAAAAAAGTATTTTTTTAATGTGTTTCATATGAGTTTACATGGTTATATTTTATGAAGGTATACTGTTTGCTGATGCAGAACTTGAATGCATATTAATTGGAAATATTACTTGTAGTCAGGCTAAGCAATTAGATTTTCTGCAGACCTCTTACAGATTACTGATTTTTCATTGCTGACGTTCTTATTCCTACACACTTAACACACTTAAAGACACACTTAAAGATACAATCTTAAAACTCTGTTTCTGACACATTTGATGTCAGTGACATTTATTATGCATATTTTTTGGAGCCATCTCTGTGGCATTGCTGAGAATCTGCATTTCACAACTTTTTCATCTGGGATGTGCCGAATTTTGCTTTATGTGCCATGTCACATGCTAGCAAGCAGACCGCCAGCCGTTTGAACATGCACCATGGCTGATTCTGCAAAGAAACATAAGAGGACATTACTGGAGAAAGATAGGAAAAGAAAGTGAAAGAGACAGAGCAAGTAATAAGGCAAGAGTCAACATATGGCTGGCGAGAGCTCATAGTACAGCCAGGATGCAAGGTGGATGCTGACTTAGTTGTCATTAGGGAGCACCTCACTAAGAATATCTGTCGAAGTTCCACAGTGTATCTTGAATTAAACACTTTGTATTCATTGGTTGTGTTACCACACATATTGCTGTGTCCATGCTCGTCGTCTGTAGGCGTTAAGTACATATTTCACACCGACACTGCGTCAAAGTGACAATAAGCTGCCATGGATGGTGTTTTGAGAGTGTGCAGAGCATGCCAAACACACATACTCACACACTTACACATACACACGGCAAAAGGTGAGAGCAGTGTACATTCCTATGTAATCATCATTCTCTCAGCCTTCCTACTTGTTTACTGTAAACAGCCTCATGCCAATCATTCCATCTCCCTCTCCCTCTTTGTGGCGAGACTTCATGACAATATGTTGCTTAGGGCAAGTTTCATAGTGTGTGTTGAAGCTTGCACCCACACGCAAGAACATTTGTTCATGCATGCACACAGGTCTTGCATTTTCATAAACAAAACCAGGTATTAATCTTAGTGCCAGGCAAATATCTTTTGTCTTGTATATGTGTGTGTGTGTGTGTGTGTGTGTGTGTGTGTGTGTTGTAAAGCCTAAGTAGGAACAAGGGAAGACTTGTAAAGCATGCAACCCATACCTAAAGCATAAGCCACAAACCTTGCAAGCAGTTAAGTAACCTAGTCAGTGGCCCTCAGGATATGAACAGCTCTCGGTTTCACTATGAAACTTGGTATCAACCTGTCTATCAGTTGGCCCTGCATTTCCATTGTGTGTGTTTGGATTTGCTCAAGGTGTTGGTGTGCTGTCTTAAAAGTGTGAGACAGTTTTCTGACAGGCAGTCCTGGCATGCTGGAGGGCATTGCAGAGAAGGATGCATTGTTCGACCAGGTGTGTATAGAAGTGTGAGTGAGTGGGGAAAGAAAAAAGAGAATAGAGGAATGTGAGCGAGCAGAAGAACAAATGTGACACATTTTTCTGTGATGCACGTAGCTCTTCAGGCATCGGGATGGTGGTAGATCCAGCATAATGATGAACCGTGATGGATCAGTGTAGGGCCTACTAGCCGCTTGGGGCTGCTTTCAATGAAGCCAAATAAAGAGAGGGGGATGGGGAGACTTCCTCTGGCTGTGAGCCTTTGCTGAGCCGAGATGGAAAGAGGACAACACTTGGAGCATTTGTTTATTTATTTCCTCCCATATGCCGTATCCTCTGCAATGCTACAGTGAGTCAGCTCAATGAGGCATAAGGTAAATGCTCCATCAGCTCTCTGAGGATGGGTGGGCATTTCGGCCTCCAGAGTAGTCTCCTGAAACTTCTCGTTGAGAAAGTGGTCGTTTGGAAGTTTGTTGGTGGAAACAAAGCCTTTTGGCCAGTGGACTCACTGCAAGGTAACTCTGTCCAGTGTGAGAAGTAAAATGTGATCCATGATGTGTAACACTGATTATATCTGACACATTTTCATAACACGTAATTAATTTAGGTACTGACGTTAACCAAACATTCAGAAACAAAGAAACACTGTAGTGCACAGACGGTATCTGTTTCCAGTATATATGTGTTCCTCAAGAAGCCATCTTAGAAGACAATTTGTTCATTAACACAAGTTCACACATGAGCAACATTTTCCTCTGTAAGCCCTTTGTGTGTGGCCCCGAAAGAGAAAGTCCTCTACTGCACACGACTTACAAAATCTGTAACAATGCCATCTCATGAGCAGTTGTCGTTTTTTGTGTTTACTTTCGTCTTATGGAGAGTTTGCAGCCAGAAGGGAAAAGAAGCCTTTAGATTATTTTGCATCCAAAATAGGTCTGACCTTGCCAAAATCTTACTTCTTATTTGTGTTGGAGATTCTTTAAGTATACATTAGGATGTTTAGCAAAGGCCAATGGGGGAGGGTTGCACTGGGAGAAAGGATCAAACATAGGCATAGTGTTGCACCTGGAAACTGCCCATTATATTATTTACCTAAGTATTGTGCTCAAGTACATGGTGCAGAGGCATCCCAGTCCATATGTGTGTGGAGTTTTGTTAGTTAGGATTTGCATTCATTTGTTTATGTGCCAAAATGTTATAAATTGTCTATGGCTTTCATCAATTTAGAATGTTGTACCAACTATTTTGCATGCATTAGACAATCATACAAATCATGCTTGGTAGTAAGAACTTTTGATCTTATTTGCTTCTTTCTTCTGTCATTAATCATCTCAGAACCCTTCAGAGTTGTTTATGTACATGCAAGGTAGTTTGAATAGCTGCACTTCTATGTATGTTCAACTTTGTTCATTTCTAACAGGAGATGTGGCAAGACAAAATTAATTTGCACTGGCTGACTCAAATTGGTCTGTTGCCAATTATTATCTGATATGGAAATACACAACACTTTGAAGAGATAGCTGCATAGAAATGAGAAAAGGAATATTACGGAGAAGGTGTGTCATCCAGAAGTGCAGCCAGGTTTGCCTGCAACATGCAGCTACATTCTGGAAGAGGGAGTGCTTATAAATCTGATCATGTACATATGTGTATCTAATGAACGGTAATTTCATTTAGAAACCGTTAAGATGGGCGGTGCAATCAGGCTTCTCATTTCAAAATTCTATGCCCCCAAGTGACATACACACACATACACACACATATATGCACACTGAATGACTCTGTGACTCTAAATGCGTACCAAATAAATGTCTCTTGGCTGCTATCTAGCTATCTAATTATTCCTTTTTTCATTAAATGGGTAAATCAGATTCTAATTAGCTGGGCTGTCATTCACTAGCCAGGGAGTTGGAGATGGTGCATTGGTAGGTATTATTCAAGTGTGTTCAGAGGTGTGGGTTTGTGTGTGTGTGTCTAATAGCATATGCTCTCCTCTCTGTCCCCAGGGCGAGGTAGAGGTCTCTGGTAATTACTTTTGTTGCACCAGGAAAGAATGCTGGTAGCGAGCAGGAAGGAAACCAACAAGAACCAATCAGGTGTTAGACCTTTGATTAAAGCTTCATCAGATGTTTAAAAATGAGCGGTTTAGTGAGGAGATATTAATGCCCTTAGAATAGATTATGAGAAAATTCAGAAATGATGTTTTTCTTCAGGAAAACGTCCCGATTTAAGAAACGCAGTGTTGTTGCATGTGAAATCCTTTAATTTGCCTGTTTCTGAATGTCCGTACGCTGCAATTTGCTGTGCTTAGTTCGACATGTTTTAATAGTGCTTAAAGGAGCCATCAATAGAAATAAAGCTGAGAAGAGGGTTGTGTAACATTAAGTATAGTTCCTCTGACTAATTGGTCCTCTAGAGACTAACTGGAAAAAGAGGACAATTTCTTCTCATTCCTGTCCGGTAGACCCACTCTTACCACTCTCAGTCTGCATGTCTAAGAGCAAGGACATCATTTCCTGAATGCTGACTATTTAATGTATTTAGCTGCATGTAGGAGTCTCTAAGAAACTACTTGGGGGTCTTTGTGTGACAGCATTCCCTGTCCAATTGGATTTTCTAATGCGGTTTGTTCAAGTCCCTTTTGAATTAATTGAATTGGTGTAAAACACTTCAGAAATTGCAAGCTTTCCCTGAGAAAATAAACATCAACTAATCAGGAATTCCAACCTACCACGATCAAACAAATCATCAAGCCATCACCAAACCTTATCCGGAATGTCAATGTCCCTTACAACTGATTCGGATTCTAGCCCTGGCCCTCTTCACTTTGGGGACGTTTGAAGATTTGTTTTTAGAGCCTTTGAAATGTGCAGGACATTTGACTGCTTGTTCTGTTTCTGAGCTTTTAATTGGAAAGCAGAGAGACAGAAAGGGAGTGGTGTTTCAGTGTGCGCATATGCATGCTTTCCCCAAAACACAGTGTAATTGTTAGCAGTGGTGGGAATTTGGATTTGGTCAAACTGTGAGCAAAAACATTCTTGCATAATGTTTAGTTCTCAACATTACTACTTTCTCTCACAGACACATGCACACTTATCTCCTATATGTGGGAAAATAAATTTACCCACATATAGGACCTAACGGGTTAGGAGGTGAGAGAAAGAATTTGTGACTTGTTTTCACAAGTTAAACATTTTGACTTTGGTTGAGGGAAATTATCTTATCATTACACTTGTTAGTCTCTTTGTATGAAACATCAGTTCAAATATAAATAACAAGTAAATTATTAAAACTAAAATTTTTGGTGACTACTTGCTTAAGAGTGAGTTTTTTCCCCTATGAATAATGTACAGAATATTTAAGATTCAGCTAAAGCTCACCTGTTCTGTTAAACATATTACTTCAGTCTTACTTGCAGTGTTCCTACTATTCAGATTACACACTCCTAGCCAACCAACACAGATATTGTTTAGTTGGAAACAACTGCACTAAAAAAAAAAAAAAACTTTACAATTAACTTGGGGCATTGTGTCTGTGCAGGAAAGCAATGCAAGCAAGCCTTCAGGGCTGTGAAGAATTAATGAGAAATAAAGAATGTTATAGAATTTGTACTTTGGCAACTTTGAGAAGTCTGCTTTAGAAAACAAGAAGAAGTTGCTTTGTAAATAGTTAAAGGTTTCAGTTGAAACATGTTTGCTGATTGGCTCAAACCAGGCAGCATCCTGTGGAGTTGGAAGACAAACCAGTGCAGAAGTGGGGGAAATACATTTTGAACAGACTATGATTCAGATCAATATTTTGTTTTCAATAAACCTAAAATAATGAGATCCAAGTGAAAGCATATATTTTTATTTATTTTTGTAATGCATTCCACAGTTAAAAAACTTCTCCTTAAGAGCAGAAGCTTGTATATGGTGGATCTTTCTCCAGGGTTTTTCAGGCTTTTTCTGAAAAGGGTTTTCTCTTTGACCTGGCTTTATTCCTCGCTGTAGCTTGTCGTACTTGTCTCTCAGCTTAGTGTGGATGTTCTGAAACTCCACCAATCTCACCACATCTGGGTGCTGCTCAAAAGTACACCAATATTTAGTCAATTAAGCTTCAAAACAAATAGAAAACATTTGATTTACACTTGCCATTCTTCATGCACTAAATGCAATCACTCATTGTCTGTCTTGTTCACACTTCATGAACACATGCAGGTCTTGGACACCTTTAATGGCTTAATGGCAGCCACGGTTAATCTTTGTCATCCATTTTTCATGGCCAATTAGATGGAATGGGATGGATGTCTCACTGAAACTCAGCTGTGGCATCACAGACTTTAGATGTTGAGCAGAGTGTAGCAGATTAGGCGGTAGGTCTGTGCTATCTTGTGTGCATGGTTTTCTGGAATCAACAGAAACAAGCCTTCCCTGTTTGCTTTTGTGTATGATGTGTGCACTTGCATGACTGTGTGTGTGTGTGTGTGTGTGTGTGTGTGTGAGGTTGTGAGAGAGAGATGCTACATAGACCATTGTCGAGTACAGTAAAGTTTCATCAGTTTTGGACTTCTTAATCAATCACAGCAGATTAGCTGACAACTCTCCAACCCACACTGCTCTGCTCCCTGCCTGCAGGTCTTGGCTGATAGCTGATAGAGGGTTGCTAGAAATACAACACACACATACTCACTTACAAACAGAAACAGAAATACAAGGTCTCTGTCTCTCACACACACATGTAACCCAACAGATGTTTGTCCTCCTCCCTTGTGTATTTTCATTTCGGTCTTTATTTTTTGCTCGCTGTCTCAATATTTTCCCCGCCTACTCACCGGTCCAACCCTTTTCAATGCATACCATTTCTTCTGGTTGTGTGTGTGTAAATCTTTAGTTATGTACTATGGTCTAGTTGTGCTTGTACTAGATGTCTCACTGATTGGTGTGTCCATCCATGGTGGCTCATTGCCCACCACGCTTGGTCTCCGCCTGATCCAGTGCTTAGCACAATGATGAGTGGATCCAAGATGATAGGAGCTCCAGACTGCTGCCAGCCCTGGACTTCTGACCAATTAAGTCTAGATGCATCATCCAGCTGGAAATGAAACACTGATAGATAAGTGGCCGGCATTTAAGGTGTTAGTAGTATTATTGAACTCAAATATAGTCAAATTTAAATTCGATTCATAATATATATGTCAGTTGTAATCATTAACAAGGCATGCTAAGTGAGAAGTTGTTCCTGGAGCTTCTGGCAAATGATTTTATTATCACAGGCCTACTGGCCTTGACAATAAAATCAACCAGCACTTTCAGGAGAATTCGTACATGAAAAATAAAGTGAAGACCTGCTTTCCTCAAGTGAGTGATGTGATAGTTTGGAGTATAACTGTTCTCAAAACCTTTCACCCATGATAGAAAGTGTGTTCTTTTCTATATTCGGTTTTTTCCAAGTCATATTCTCTATATTAGCCCAAAACGGTCAAATTAAACACTGGTGGTGGAGGGGAGTTCTCACATTAATTTTTTAGATTGAAATGATTGGAAAATGGTGGTAAGTTGAGAGGTATTCATTTAGATGCTATATGCACCTTAGCCACTAGAGGTCAGTGAATGCTCCATATAGAGCATATACTGTATATTCGGACTGTCCAAAGTCTGTCCTATAGTGCCACTGTCTTGCAGGTTTTTGATGTATCCAAAACACTTGGCTTCCATTAAATGGATCCAACAGCCAATAAAGTTCTCCACAATGAATGATTAGTTTCAGTCAGGTGTGTTAGAGCACAGATACATGGAAAACCTGCAGAATTATGGCCCTTGAGGACTGGAGCTAGGTACCCACGGTATATATCCTATAAACACATAAACAAACCTTGAAAGTCAGAAAATCTGCCTGAATTTACTTTTATTTGTGAAACAAGGAGCAGTATTTGTGATGCTGTGATGGCTCCTGCAGGATTAATTAAAGTAAATTCTGCAAATGTAATTGCACTGACTCAAAAATACAGTCAAACTTAATCCTACCTCTGTTTCGCAAGAGGAAACATTTTGACATGTTGGAGGTCCTCTAATAGGCGCAGTGAAGAGTGACATGAATGATAGGTATGAGAAGTAGGAGATTTGAAGGGAGGGTACCAGCTACCTTGTTAGCAAAATGACCACACGTGCGTGTGTGTGTGTACCTGTGTGTGTGGGAGCCTGGGGCATTATCTTCTGTTTAAAACATAACACATCACACTCTGGGCATGAGGGAGTTGTCTCTGTAAACATTGCCAGCCTTCCACTGAGCTGTCTCAGGAACACACTCACCTCTGCTCTGCTTTCAGTGTATTTAGATAGTATGACCTCAATACAAATCTATTAATTACAAGCTTAAACATAAGCTGACTAATCAGCTTTTCTGGAAATGGGATGAAAACATAATTGTAGAAATGCTCAGAAATATTGCTGTAATGAGAACCACCTGCCAAGCTTTGCAGGGCTCTGTGGTGGAAACAAGGCCAATCTTACTATAATAACACACCACAGTATGTTGTCTACCGTAGTTTGAGTCATATTTCTATATAAAAAATTAGCTTGTACAGATACAAACAGACCTGTTAAACGTGAATGCTGGTGTGTCCGACTTAGTTCACCAGACCAGTAATATCAACCCATGGGACCAGCCAAAATGCACCGACCACACAGGATGAGGATCTGTGTCAGCACTGCATTTCTTTATGTGTGTTTGTGCATATTTTTGAGTCTACACTCTCCCTTTTCTTGATTAATGGAGTGTGAAGGGATTATGCTGATTCAGTTCATAACTGGGGCACAGTGACACGGTCATTATGCAGGTGAGGGTAAGGGTGTGTACCTATGTCTGTGTGTGTCCTTGCATTGCTGTTTTTCCTCAGACAGGTGAATGGGGATGGTGGAGAAGCGTAAGCGTCACAGTCCCTTTGTCCTCTGTGCCAAAGGCAAACATAGCAGAGAGCTCTCACTAATCCCCTGCTGTGGTCTTATCTAAACTACACCTGAAAGCATAGGAGAGGTGGAAAGACAAGAGGTGAGGAGAGGGGGAGGGGGAGTAGGACTGAAAAGAGACAGAAAGTGTGAGGAAAAATTAAATGTAATAAATGAAGAAGAGCACAGTCGAGTTGGAAATGGAAATGGAATGACATGCTAGCAAAGATTAATGATTTGGGTGCTACAATGAGAAAGGCACAAGAAAGCAGATATACTTACAAACTAATGTGGCAAAAATGATGAACGGGATGAAAAGCTTTTCAGTGTAGTGTGGAGATGTCTACTAAGGTCTCATACAGGAAATGTAAATTAGTCTCATACCTTGATTTATCACCAATAGATCTTATCAACGTCTGGCCACAACTGGACTTTCAGCCAGTCAAAGCAAAGATATGTGATGAACAGCTAAGTTCTACCCTTAGTGCAGCCTTATCATATTAAAACATCCCCTATTAAATAAGCACTTGTGATTGGCTTGGCCTGGCCAAGGCTGTTTTCAAATTAGTTTGAATGGGAAATGGGCCAGATGTATTCTGCCAGAAAAATGAAACATCAGATTTCAAATTGATCTAATTCCCAGGATAAGATTGGGCATGACTTGTTGAAAGCTCCTTGTATCCTTTGTCTCATTGAGACAGAATTCAAGTTCAAAAGATAAAAGTATCTGTCCCTAAGCTTTCTGCAGGGATGTCTACCTCCCTCCTACCAGTTCTGGGTCTCCTTCTTTGAGCCAGGAATATCTGAAAAACCTCCACAGGAAGGTGTAGAAGAGCACATTTCAACACAATTGAGCAGCAGGTGAAGTCTGAGCTCGTCACCCGATCTCTCTGGCTAAGCATGGCCACCCTGCTGAGCACACTCACTTCAGCAACTTCTGTCTAAAACCCCATTCTTTCGGTCACTACCAGCACAGCTTCCTCATCACCAGATAGTCTGCTACAACGACCACATTACTGCTGACACCTCAGCATTCTGTCTCTCCATCTCACGCTCCATTTTACTGTCACATCTGAAGCAGAGATATTTAAACTCTTGCTTGGGGTAACCACTTCCCTCGAACCTTTAGGGGACAATCCACTGTTCTCCATCAAAGAACCGTGGCCTCAGATTTGGAGGCGCTGGCTCGCTTCCACACCGCTTCACACTCGGCTGTAAACTGCCTGAGTGGATGCTGAGGGTCACGGCTGAAAAATGTGAAGGTCAGTCAGTAAGTAGAGTGAGGTGAGCAAAGAAAGCTGGGTAAACATTTCCAGATATCTGACCAAAATCAGTTAAGCGCAGCACTTTTTAAATTTTTTTTTTTATGATTTAGGTTTATCTTGGCTGTTCAAGCTTGAGCCAAAACGACAGCGGATTTAGTGTGGAAAACTTTGACAACATTATTGATGTTTTCAGCCTGATCTAAATGAGTATGCTGGGCTTCTTGGGAGCTTTTTGTTGGATTGCTAACCTCCCGTCACGGACAAAACAAGCTAATAGATTATCACATTCCATTCCTGGGGCTGCAGAAGGCTAAAGAGGAGCGGAGGATAGATAGAATGGCAGAAAAGCAAAAGATTAGATGGATGATGCAGACGGTCGTGCTAGGAAAACACACAGATGATATTTGTCTCCCGTTCTCTCCTTTTCTGCTTCAACCACCCTTGCGTTACCCCTGTGCACGCGCATGTGTGTGTGTGTGTTAGCTTAGAGCTGAATACCAGTTGCGAGTGTGGAAAACAGGAGCTGCATTACAGGAGTGTTACACAGACAAACACCTGTACACACCCCACAAACCAGGCATGTGGAAGATGGATCCAGACACCTGCTCCCACAGACACATGGAGTGTTTATGTAGAATCCAGTAAAGAACAGACAGCTGCTTGTTGGTTTTCCCTCGCAGGCTCCAGATCAGTAATCACGCTGCTTCTGCAGTCTTTTACATTAAAAGTCAAAGAGATTCTGGAACATGGACAATGTTTGTGCTTTTCTGTGAGTAATAAAACTACTCATAAATCTGCCAAGTTACATGCAAGGTATGCTATGTCAAAGGCATCTGATCAACTTGACTTCATTGTACTTTGACTTCATACATAGTGTGTTCATGTTGCACAATGATGCTGAAATCTTAGAATGCTGCAACCGTGAGGAGCGAACTGTCACGTTAATGTAAGTTCAGACTGAAAAATGATGTGTTTTAATACATCTGTTGGACTTCTAGGCACTTAACTGCATATTTATCAGTGCAGCCATAGTCTGAAGTGAATGCCTCACCACAGAAACTCAACTAGATATTTGATATACCATTGGTTGATTAGCAGACATAGATCATAGCAGCTAACATAGGTCAACAGCACTATCATTCTTAAAACATGACATGTCACACTTTTTAAACTCACTGATGTAGGGCTACCATTTTCTTGCTTATCAAAGACATCACCAATGATTCTTTCATGTTGTCTATCTTTTATCTGGAAGGGTCTAAAATCCCCTAATGTATCTTGGCTTTCCAATACTTTGCTGTATTTTTGAAACAATATTGTCCTATTGCTATACTCATCGTCTCATTGTCTTTTTCAACTTAAGAAATTCTTGATTCTATTCTATTCTATTCTATTCTATTCTATTCTATTCTATTCTATTCTATTCCTATCCCAGACTCACAGTTTCGTCCTTTCAAAAAAGAAAATGATGGTAAAACAACAAACCAACAACAACAACAAAAAAAAAAAACCTAAAAGGGAATACAGAGAGAGTATAAATGATATCTACAATCTATACCAACACTTTTTTAGGTGTTTGGTGAGAGAGAACGATGCCCCCACCGCCCCTCCCACCACCATCACATTATAACATTTAGTTTTGCACTGTTAGGTTAGATTTAGGGTATTCTGTTTATTTTTATGCATGAATTAGCATATGTGTTTCAGCATATTACTTTTTGAGTAAAATCACACATGATTGTGTGTGTGTGTGTGTGTGTGTGTGAACATGTGATTTGTTTGTGTGTGTGTGTGTGTGTGTGCATGATGAAGTGCCAGGCAAAGAGTTGATTGGCCATATGTCTGCACAAATGAGCTCTTTATTTAATAAGGCCGGTGATCTAAATTGTCATTACTGTCAACATTTAACCGTGGTCCTCCCTGCCAGATGGTGTTCAGTAATATATCACAGCGATGAGCTCTCTCAGTTTACTCTTTACTTACTACATGATAAATCCATTTCAGTCGAAAGCTTTCAGTTGGAATATCTCAAAGCTTATAGTTATGATTCGTCACATTTTTGTGACCATTCTAGCTCACGGCATTGTGTATTTTACGTGGAGCACAAGTTTTTTTTCTTACCTTTTATTGTTAATGCTGCTGTATATCAGTGGTAAGGCCTTCAGAGCTTCTTCATGTTTCTGTTGGGAACTGCATGTTAGGAAGTTTAGTCTCATGGGATTAACTCGCACTTTGTGGCAAAGAGATAGATGCAGTGCCGATGTCTTCATCCAGAAATTCACTATGTTTCGTTGAGGACATTCCACATTACCCAGCGTAATTTGTCTTGGTGCTGGTCGGCTGATATTGCAGCACACTGTGCTGCTGACAATACAAGACCACTGATGAAAATGGCAGACGTGTTTGTTAATGACTGGGTTGTCCCAAAGGAGGTCAGGTGCATGAGGAAGCAATTAAGCAGAACACATCTGCCTCATTACAGAAGTCTTAAAAAGGCACTTCTGTAAGTGGACAGAAATTCAGGAGAATCATGCAGAGAGTTAGATAATAACTACTTCTACTGTGTATGCATACACATTAGTCTCTGGTGCATTATTAGAGTGGTTGAACAGTGCTATGATGAATAGGTTATTATAATGAAAGAGGGTAACAGAGTGACAGAGTAGAAAGACAGTAGTAGTCTGTATATCCAGTATATTTATTTGCCCTGCTGCCTCAAAATTTCTCATCAATTTTCCAAACCTCTTCCCTGTTTTTTACTTATTTTTTTTAATTCACCCTTTTTTTATTTCCCCATGCTATGTATTTTGGCAACACTTTTTGGCTTCATACCTTGAATTCCTGGAAAAAGCATCATGAACAACAAACTAAGGATAAAATACTTTCTTTGTCCTTATTAAGCCAATATCATAGATATTTGCCATTAAGCCAGAAGTCAGATTTTTTTTTTTTTTTTTTTTTTTTTTTACATGAATCAATATGGGGATTGAAAAGAATTTATCAAAAGCCTGAAGAAAACTTTTCTTTCTGACAGGAGGAAGGAAAAAAAACATGTATCTTAACAAATTCAAGCATTTAGTGGACATAAGTCATTGTCGAGGTGAACACAAAGAGCTGCATCTCTAAGAGGGGTCCCAGCATACCTCCATGGACTGTGCAATGATGACATTTACATCATGCTCATCCAGGCTGACCCACTTGGACAGCCACACACAGCAAAAATAAATAAATAAATAAATAAAATCACAAATTGGTCCCGTGTCAGTAGAACCTTTTCATTCATTTGCTGCTGTCTGAGAGAATCTGGATCTTTTTTTTTGCTTTGTCTCAGCCTGTGACCATCTTCCTTTCTGTGCTTCCATCTCTGTGTCAGGATCCCCTGATGGGGGTTAAGTGCTCAGGTTAATTGCAGCCCTAAGTGGTGCCCCACTGCAGCTGAGGAGGAATTTTTTACACCATCCTTAATGTCCTTTATAATTTCACTCGCACCATCATCTGTTCTCTATTGTTTCAAAGCGACCTTTTGGGAAAAGCAATGGACGTCTTTTCTCCACTCGGCTTCTTCCTGTTTTATGCTCTCTTTCTCTTGCATGAAATTTGACAGGACAGTATCAGTTTTCTAAGCTAATGAGGGGGATATATTCAAACTCTAATGCAAATCTCTTTCATAACTGTCATCTGTAATCAGACCTTCGTAGCTGTTAGATGTTTTACACTGAACAAGTCCCATCTTTCTATCTGTGATGTGCTGATATGCCATCTCTTGTTTCCTCCTTCTCATCTGTCAACTGTCCTGTGCTGCCAAAAGACAGCCAGGAGGCAGGGAATGGGAGTGAGGTAATAACAGGAGGTAGTAACAGGAAGGAAAGCATGGAAAGGAGGATGAACAAGGTGATAGGGAAATGAAAGAGGACGATGTTTGCAATAGCAGCAGTAGACAGCAATTTACCTGCTGTTCTGTGTGGAAGAAGGATTCTTAACAACGTGCTTTTCCTGCTGCTGATACCCTCGCATACACTGAATATTTTAATTTATGCCCCTGCAGTCATAAATGTCAGTAGGGCAGATTAAAAACAGGGTGCCTTTTGGGGGTGTTCTAAGTTAAATTACGACGGTTTCTTTAGCTCCACAGCTGAAATTTCCACATCTCGTCCAGCGTTTGTAAGGTCAGCAGGAATCTCCACATGGAGACGTTAACCACAAAATTTGTGCTCATAAGCTGAAGTCGAAGCACGTTGCTGTAGTGCAAAGCATGCACATGAGCTCCTTTTCTTTTCCTACACATTTACATAAACTAGTTTTTTTATCCTTTTTTTACTTTCTTTTATGTTCAGTGAAACACAAGAAGGAACAGCGAAGGTTGCTGTTCTCTGTGCACGTGTGGATAGATCAAAAACATTTTAGTGAACACTATTTGTACTCATGCATATGAGATCAGATACGGATAAGTTTGTGAAGCGCTTCCAACTGAAAACTCTCGCTGTGCCATCAGTGCTTTTGTTTTAGCCTTTTTTTTTATGCTGCTCATATATCTGAAGTGTGCTGCTGCACTCCTGAAAAGATCTACTGTAGATTTACTGGTAAGCTGCACAGCATCTCCTCTCTCACTCACTCTGTTTCTTTGTCACTTGGTACTTACTGTCATTCCACTTCCCTTCCTGTTGGTCTTTATTTGCCTTTGTTTCTTACTCCATCTCCACACACTGACTTCCTCTCCCTCTTACTCCTCTCTAATTCTATTCATGAGAGCTGCACACTCCATCATTCTGTCTCCCTATATCTCTGTCTGCCCTTCATTTTCTCTGCACCTTTCTGCACCAGAGAAAGATGGAGAGAGGGAGGAAACGGAGAGTGGGGGTGGGTTGGAGAGATGGACAGATTAGGTGACAGTGATAAGCGATCGATCTCAAGGCCAAACAGCCTAAGGTAGACCCCTTCTACTACCAATACCACACCTCCCTCCAGGTCGCCTCTTCACTTCCAGTCTTCTGTTTTACACTCTCCATTCATCTGCCCCTCCACCCTCTCCTCTTTCTTTCCATCCTTTGTTCCCTTCCAACTGACAAGGGTTCATTAAGGATCCACTTTGTGTGTATAAGTGCACGTAAGTGTTTGTGTCGGTGTGTATATGTGTATATGTATGCTCACTTATGTCTGTCTGCTTAGTTGATAAGTCATGAATGATCGCTCCCAAAGGTGCCCCTAAAGAGCTTTTAGTGGCTTTGATCACACACACACACACACACACACACACACACACACACACACACACACACACACACACACACACACACACACTAACACACAAGCACAAACATGTGCACAGATATAAACACACAGGTCTGATTAGGATTTTTTCTTTTTGTTTGTGTTTATTCATTTATTTATTTGTTTATTTATTTGGTTGTTTTCCATGAAACATTCAGTGATCGTTGAGCATTCATTTACACACGTTGGTTCATGTTGGTGTGTTAAATGATCTTTTGTTGCTTTTCTCCTAAAGCCCATGTGCACAGAGCAGCACCATGAACATGGTCTTTCATCCAACCCCCCCTTCCCCATGTCATCGCCACCTCCCTCCATCCCCCCGTGTGCCTCAGAATTTGCCCGCCACAGCATATCGCCCTAACGAGGTTGTCTATTGATCAAGTGATGCTCTTTGTTCTGGAC
Organism: Telmatherina bonti; assembly: GCF_933228915.1. NCBI lineage: Eukaryota > Metazoa > Chordata > Actinopteri > Atheriniformes > Telmatherinidae > Telmatherina > Telmatherina bonti. The sequence continues at coordinate 15,102,033 of NC_136611.1, forward strand.
ACCTAAATGGACCTTCAGCAACTCTCGCCATGCCTTTATGGGAGTTGTTATGGCCGCAGCCTGATTACAACAGAGGCACTTAAAATGCTCAGTGCCTGATGTTTTATGCAAGAGCATGCTTACCTTCGGAGGTGTATGTTTGCTATATTATACTGTCCCCTAAGTGCATTTCAGGGCATTTTTTCTCCCTTCCACTGTTGCTTTTTTTTCTCAGATATCTCTTTTAAGTGTAAATATTGATGGAAATCTTTGCAATCCAACAAGATGCGTGTAAACAAACAAAAAGCATGTCCATGTTTACACGGTGGGGGCTTTTTCTGTTTTCTATGTGCTCGTGTGGGTTTGCATGTTTGCATACATGTTTGAGTGTGTTCGTGTGCCCTCCTATGCGTTTAGTTTAATTTAAGGCCGTCCGAGTGTGACTGGGAAGCATGTGAAAATATTACCCTCAGCTTACCGTCCCCTCCCCACCCTCACCATCCTTCCAATAAATAAGCCTTTCCAGTCAATCATTTCCTCTGCTGTTTATTCTTGATGCTCCTACTTCATATTTCATCGTTCCCCAGGAAATACATGGAATCAGGTCTGATGAATTATGAAGTGTAAGTGTTGATTTTTTCCCCTACATATGTGTGTGTCAGCGTGTGCTTGAATAGAACATCTAACTTAGGCAGTGAGTTAAGCTTTAGTTCCGACTTTTGTAACATTTTGTGAAACACTGATTGTTTCTGGTGTTGCTCTGATCCAGTGTCATCTGTCAAATTTGGTTAAATGAGATGTGCGAGCACTCTCTGTGGTTTAACAGATGCCTCATTTCTCTGCCTCATTCGCTCTCTCTTTCTCATGAGCATGAACAGCATGAAGCCAGAGCCATATATTAAACCCCTCCCACTGTGTACAGCTCATCCTGCATGCTTGTGCTGAACCACAGAGATGGTCAATCAGATTATAACATATGATTTTCATTGTTTTGATAATCATCTTCCCCCCTTTTTTTTTTTTTCTTCTCTGTAACCTGGTGACATTGTTGCTCATTGTCAAATGTAATAACACTTCTACTCACACTATTATTGAGTTAAATTTATCCCAAAAGAAGCAAAAAAGTTTGTATTGGTCCACATTTTTCTCATTCTTATCATAATATGTTTTGTCCCAGATTTCTGCCTTATGCTTTTTTTTTTTTGCCTTTTTCTTGTAACAGAAACAGCAGCTCGGCTGTAATTTTAGGAAAGCCTTATCTCAGTGGATGGAAAAAAAAAGGTAATATTCGGACGGAGAAGTAAAAGATGGGGAAGCAATACTGCATCAGTAAACAACTGAGTAATGGATGCAGGTGAGGCTGTAGGATTAGATTTTGAGATGATTTGTGTTTGAATTGATCCCTGACACCTGTGGGAGGATTTTCTCAACTCTACAAAGCCTCCACTGCTGACTTGATATAGACCGTCTCTTTGCACATACAGTTTACACACAGTTGACTAATGCCTCAACAGGGACATCTCACCCAGGCATCTGTGTCTCTGTGATGAAGGGGCCCCTGCTGTGCCATGATGGGGACATCAATACCAGGCGGTTTAGGCTTTCGACACACTACTGTCAGTGTGTGGAGAGAAAGCAGCAGGTGGAATGAGGCAGACACAAAATGGACGACCGGTGGAAAAGAAAGTGTTGGATGGAGGGATTACTCTGTAGTAAATTTAAATCTGAACATCACTGCTGCAGTAAACTGAGTTGGATTGCAATTATCTAATGTTCAAAGCATGCAAAATCAATCTGGCCGTGAACTATAGTGATGGTTGAAATGATGCCCCATTATTTACTGTGTGTGCTACACATGATTATTGTAAAGTAATAGCAGCTGCTTCTTTTATATATGTATTGATAGTAATTTTGTTTTACTAGCTCTTTCCTTACCCATTCGTGGCATGTGGTGAACGTGCAGTATGCTGTGCTGAAGCAGGAGGTCCTGACAGCCAGCTTAGGTCAGGGGATGAGATGGAGGAGGCAGCTGGAGTGGAGTGTGTGTTCAGGGATGGATGGGCGAAGGACAGAGGGCATTCTCCAACTGCGCTAACTTTAGACCACACATGTCGGTAAACCTCCCAAAACCCATCCACGGCTTGTCACCACATGCTTCCATAAAACCCTCTTTGTGTGTGTATTTTCTGTGTTTGCACACACTGACTTGGGGGCATAAATAAAGAGCACAGAGGCCTCAAACAGCTTCCTACTACAACAAACCCCATCTATGTCTTGAAATTTTATTCTCTTTCCTAAAAGGTTATGTTTCAGTTCGCGCTCCGTGACATGAGTTCAGAAGTTCATGAACTCACAGTTGGAAGTGTGAAAAATGTAGCCTGTGCCCTCCAAGGCATGACCTACAGACCTCGTTTTAGTGCCAAATCCTTTGGTCTCCCCCCAAAGGAGAAACTAAACTAGGTCAATTAGTAAGAATTGAGAACTAGATTTGGTTTGGTAAGAATCAATCAGGATCTCTGTTATCGGGGGAATGATTTGACAAGATGTAGGTGTATGTGTGTCTCTATAGATATAAAAAGAGGAAGTTTTGGGTTGTGTGTGCATCAGAGTAAAACGTCCTTACGATCCTCTTTCTCATGAGTGGTTTTGATACCATTATAATTTTTCTCTCATTCAGTGCTTGGAAATAAAAAGATACAACAAAAGTACTACCAGAGATAAGATGCACAAAACTGTACAAAATTGCACATGTATCCACATACATTAAGGTCACCCCCTACATATGCAGCGTGCTTGTTGCACTAACCACCCACAGCCCAGAACAAAGGCTCGCTAAACATCTTTTTGCTCGTTTGACGTGACACAAAGCTCTGTTACACAGACAGAGTTCCTGCTCTGTCAAACTGGGTCTTTTAAACAGGGCTGAGTTGGGATCAAAGACAAGGACAGGACTGACTGCTCCCACTTTGCATGGTTTGATCTGGTTACGGCAAAGAGAAGCGCGCTTGGTTTCCTCTGAGGGAATATTCAGCCAGTCATGAAAAGTATCCATGGACAGGTGGGATTCTTTGTTGCGCTTTCCTTTTAAAGTCCAATTTCTACAAGAGGTCATTCGCACTGATATTTCATATTTCCTGTCTATGAATGAATGGACTTGACTGTCTGTGAAAAGTCTGCGAATAAATAAATATAAGTAATCAGACTAAGACCAGAGTAATGGAAAGCTTTTATATATATATAAAAAAAAAGAAAAAAAGAGCAGTACAAGGACGACTGCAAACCGGGCCTGAACTGTATCGTTCAACTGTTAAAGATTTATGTGTTTACGTCCAAGCAATGAGCAGATGTGTAGTCAGGTTGTGTGTGTGTGTTAGTTGGACTATGTGCAAACTCTATGTCTATATTAAATTGTGACCTGTGTGGCCCTGTATTACACCAACATTGCCCACAATAAGACACCCAGTCAAAGTACCCGACACACCACTTAACCCCCTGCCTGGGACCTTGACAGCTTCTCCATGGGAGGCTGACCCTGAAGGTCCAGGAAAATGCTTTGTTCATACCAAACAAACACACACACACATACTCACAACACGCTGCATTGGTATAAACTTAAATATTCTGGACATGCATGCACACACATGTGTACACAGAGTGGGAGCTAAAAGACCACATAGTTTTTAAACAGGCATGTGGAATTAGCAAAGAGGCCCATGTGTCAGCTCCCTGCTGGCAAAAGCACTGTCCATCTCCCAAGAGTCGCGGCTGCTGCTCTGTCCTCTTGACCACCCTGCCATATTTCTTTGCATCCATTTATCTCCTTCTGACACACACGTGAAATGAGACATTGAAATATGTATAGAAGGACTGGATGAATGACTTCCATCAGCTCTCAGTAAACATGTGCTGCTGAAACACTGCTTTTACGATCAGCAGAGCAGTATAATCCCCGACCACTAAATTTTCCTTTTCATCAAAAAGTTATTATTGAACTTCAAAGCTATTTTAAGGGAAGGCTCCACAATGCAGCCCTTCTGATATAACTGAGATTAGTGTGACAGGTTTCAATTGTTAAGATACTTACCCTTCAAAAACCTTTAGTTAATCAACAAACAGTTTTGTGTCAAAGCTTTGTTGTTTAGACTATTTTGTTAAATAGATATGAAGTTCACACAAGACGCGTGTCCTCTGTCTAGACTGACATAGATAAAATAATGAGATAATTGCAAGATAATGTGGCTAAACGTATCATCACACACTGTACGTTGTATATTTTGCACAGTGTAATAATATACTTTAATCCCTGAAGACAAATGGAAGAAGAAACCCCGATAAATCCTTCTCTCTCTATTGAGAAACAGTTGGGAGGTGTTCCAATCATGCAATGGTTTCTTTTAATATAGGATTACAATGTTTTACTGCTTTTCATTTCACAGCCCTTACATCGCCTAAAGACAGTAATTAGTGTAAAAATGAATGGTTGATATTTCCTTTCATTAGGAGAGCAAGCAAACTCTATTAAGTGAAATACTGTGCCATATTTACAATGAGCTCTACTGCACTGGAGTTGTAGAGGGAACAATATAGATTACAGCTGAGACAGTTAGGAAAAATCAGCTAGGAGTAAAAGGTTAGGATAAAAAAAAAAATCTAAAGTTTTTCTGAGTAGTTTGTGCTCAGTGTGAATGTTGCCGGGTGTCTCACTAAATGTTTTAAACATTATATAATCTAAGCAGTTATTACCATTAATCATACTAGGATACTCATAAAGACTAAATAAATAGTGATGGAAAAGTCAAAGAAACCAAAGGAAGTTTCACAAATTTCTGAAATTTATTTGGTATTTCCTTTTTAGTTTCTGGCCACTATTTTAAGGTTTGTTTTATTCTCTTATTGAGCAATTGTACAGTTTTACAGCATGTCAGAAAGTAGCATATAAGTGATTTTGGTACTGCGTGTTCAGTGCTTCAGTACTTTTTGTGGTAATGATCCATCTATTCAAAGTGAAATATGATCCAAACAGGTAAAAAATTATTGTTAATTAAAAAAAAAAAAAAGATTCATATAAATGAGAATACGATAAAAAAAAATAGTAAATGATCTACAGTTGTGTGACATTCTTGTTTAACCACTTCAAAAGTCAGTTCTACTAGTATAAATGTATTATTTGTCCAATTTAATTTTATTTTATTAAAAAAAGATAAATCAATAGATAAATCAATGAGCAAGGATGAAGATAAAATTCTGCAGTTGGGAAAGATTTGTTGTAGTTTTCATGTTAGAAAAAGAAAACCCTGAAGGAGCGAGGGAATGCATGAGATGCACCTGACAACGGCGATGCATAGACACACAAAAATAATGGAATAGTTATAAACCAATAGAAACACCTATCTCATCTTAAACCCTCTACGGTCACTCAGAAACCCTCGCTGACTTTCTGTGCATGCATGCAGCAACATGACGTGCACTGCTAGTGGTTTGTTAAGTGTGAATGGGGCAAGAGTGGTGGCATTATAGCATCCTGTCCCAGCTCCATGGTAACCTATTGGAAGGTCAGTGTGTGTGTGTGTTTTCCCTCATCTATTTAGGGTATAGATATACAGCATATGGGGATATCCAAGTTGATTTGTGTGTTATGTGTGTGTGAGAGGGAGTACTAATGACCAGTGCAACTGGTGAGATAAAACGAGCCAGAAACATATACTTGTATGTGTCCTCTTTTTTTTCATCACTGCTCTTTTTATTTTCATCTTGCTGCCCACATATTTACCCTTTCCCTTCATGCTTTGCTCCATCTTTTTCAGTATTTGAGCCTTCATACGTGCCTTTTTTTCTCAGAGGTTTTTGCCAGTTTTCTATGTCCTTTCATCCAAAAAGGCGGTGGACGGTTTACATGGTAGAATACAGAAGATTGTGGGTTGACAGTCTTCTGTAATATGCCGAATATAGGTGGGTCCCCATAAGATGGACAAGGCAGGGAAGATGAGTAAATAACTGTTCTCCATTTCTCCCTTTGTTGTTTCTCTGTTCAAGCAATAAATAATTCCCCAGCTTTAGATGTCAACAAAGCAGTGTAATTAATAGAAATGCATGCTGGGATCTGTGTTGTGAGGTTTGAGCCAAGCGAAATGTGCCAAACCACTGGTCTTGCTTGAATGACTTTTGTTAAAATGCATGCGTAGTTGTATTGTTTGGTTAGATTGACTAATATTTTGCATCACACAGTTTTGTAGGCATTGATAAACAGCTGATTTAGCGCATTTATAAAAAAATAAATATTGATTTAATATTTTTTTTGAGACTTTATTGACCTCATTACAGACACATTACATAACTTTCTGACCTCAAGACTCTGCGTCCTGGACTTGTTCAATGACACAGCGACATCCATCATGAGTATTTCTAAAGCTGCCGTTGCCCAGCAGCGTCCAGAGGGTGAGAAACCGCACGATACAACTTTTACATCCGGGATGCGACGTGACGTTTCGGCAGAATCTCGGATCACGGCATAAAAAGAAACAGGCTGTTTTGAACATGCAACATCGCTGATTCAGCAAAGAAATGCAAGAACATCAAAAAGAGAGTGACAAAACCAGAGTCATTCTAAGTTCGTCTTCTGCTGGCTGGAGAGTGCGAATAGTTCAGGTAGGATGCAAGATGGACGCCGAATTAGCCGTCGAAAAGGGGCGCGCGACGATGAAAATGGCAGACATTCTGCATTGTGTCTTTAGGGGTTACAGCCCTTAAAACCTTACTTACTGCTTCACCTGGCTTGGATAGACCCTCTTTTATCCATTTATGCTTTGCACCAGGGACATTATGCAAGACTGTTCACTTTCCACAGAAGCACAAGTGCACCTGGGAAAGCTTTCTGTGTTTACACTTCTCTATCACCCGGCCTATCAAGGTGTTTAGTTATGTCACTTACTAGGCATTAATGATTGTAGACACATGGCAACTCTTAGCAGCCATGTGGTGTTTTTGTATTTATATAACCTCCTGGAATCTGCTCAGAGCAAGCTAACCAGCTTGCCATTCCAGGCTTTAGACGAATACTCCAACTCTGTTCATTTTTGTAAAGGATGTCCCATCTTTCTTTAACATTAGTTTGACATGTTACATGGCTCATAGCTGTTTCATTGCTGCTGTTCTGTCCCAGCTGCCAAACACCCTGTCACCATAAAACAATGACTTATGATTAATGGCCGACACGTCTCACCACTCACCGATACACGGCTATTAATTGATAGTTACTGCCCATGTGCGACCGTGGAAAAACTCACACAAGCAAGGAAACGCACATCTACTTTGGTCCCAGTAAACATGTCAAAGTGAACAGTATTTACAAAGAGATTGAAGTGGGTTTGGGGCAGCTATGATTCAGAAGAATGGCCCCAGGGTCTGACAGGATGTTGGGGGATGTGTCATTTTTTCCCTGACTCCCTTGGTGATGAGGGAACACATAAAGAAACCCTTTTACACACAGACATATACACACACTCAGTCATTCCCTCACGCGTATAGTGTACACCCATAAAAAAAAAAAGGTTGTTTGGCAGAGTAATGAGTAGATGAGCTCAGAGGAAGTATCTGTCTGCCTTTTCCCCTCCGTTTTGGACTTAAGCTGCAGTATGCTGATGCAGACGACATCAAACACTTACTGGAGCCCTACATCTCGCCGTTTCACTCAGCACCAAGAGCAGAACAAGAACTTGTCTGTCATTGCTCTTAATTCATTGTCTCCCTGGGGCAAAATGAGCACTGACAGACATAAATGGCAGAAATGAATATTGTAAGATCACAGTCAAGGGTGAAGGTAGTGGGAGAGGGTGGAAAAAAAAATGAGTGATGGCGCAGAGGAGGTATAGGATGGAGAGATGTTTAACAGGCTCTAGATATGAGAGGGAATGAAACTGGATGTGAGAGAGAGAGAGATGAAGGAATGTGCTGCTGACAGTCAGTAAATTATACTGGGCTGACCACCTGTTCTGTGCCTTGAGGTACACCATCTATAAAGCTACAGCAGATGGACACAATAAAATGCACCATGACCAGCAGCTACACACGTATGTGTGTGTGTGTGTGTTTGTCCATTAAGTCTGATAACCTGTATAAATATTAAAATACGCCTGCATTCATGCAGGCTTCAGCCCTCTACCGTGACCCAGAGGTAGTAATATGTGATATTCTATATGCCTGATGTCACTGCGTCTTCTCTCTGAACCCCTCTCAATGTCGTAAGCCTATCAGCCAGTTAGCCAGCTAGGAATGTAGCTGTCAACTCATATACAAGATCACATTCTCACATGCTCTTCCTCTGACTTCACAGCACTCCGCTTCTTAGTAGTTGTCTCTTTACGTCAGCGCTTACATTCATGTGGCATCTCTAATACCCATGATAGATATGATTTTATGTGTTTGCTGTGTTGTGTATATGAGGGTTTTATAGGTTCTTGAATTAGGGAATTTGATGGGTAATATTGTTTTTTTTTTCTTTCTTTTTCTTTTAATGTAAAGCACTTTGCATAACATGTTTTACTGTATGAAAAGTGCTTTATAATTAAATATTGATTGATTGATTGATTGATTGATAGTGTTTACTTGGATTTTATTTTTAAGTCAGAACATGTTTCAACAAAGATTTGAGCAGAACAATTAGATTTAAATATAATTTTGGCCGGCTTGTTAACAATCGTTGCTACGGTGAACAGTTAGTGTCATGAATTCCAACATGGTGACATGTTGGTGGTTTTTGCAATTAGTACACAATTATGTCTCTGCCTGCTTGTTGGAATACCAGTCTCTCAAAAATTTAGCCACTTCGTCTGACAAAAAGAAATAAAGCTTTCAATCTCGCGGTGTAAAACTGCTGAATGTGTGGGCTGGTCAGGAATTTAATTTTACAGTCAAGATGACTTTGAGTTGGAAATACAGAGTGCAGTTATCAGTCCTTCATCTCTTTCCTTTCAGCACTACACTGTTTTGCCATCAGCAATAGGTGCATGTCTGTCTGGAAAGCCGAGTTGTTTCTAACAGCTGGAGGAAAAAAAACAAGGGTAAAATTAAGTGCGACTCGCTCGCTCTCTTCCTTCCTCCTGCCTCTATCTGTCTGTCAGTGCGTTTTCCTTCAACTCTCTCTCTTTTATGCTCAGACCCAAACCAATCATCTGTAATTAGACAACTGTGCAAACTATATTGAGAAGTGTTTGCGACGTGTGCTTTTGTACCGTATGTGTTGAAAAGCTCTGAAAAGGCTTTAGCATGTGTAGATTAGTCAGGGTTCAGGAAGAGTTCATCTCCTCTTTGCTAAACATATTTTCCTTCTGGACTAAAATCAACAAGTGATCCTTCATTTTAACAGCATGCACATATACTCTCCCCTTCACACACAGCAATATGAGTGTGCACACTCAACACTGGGTGCACTGTGAGGAAAAAAAGTTTTTCAGGTGGTGCAACAGATTGCTTTTTAAGGTACCAGTGCATTTCTAGTTTCTTGCTTACTGTGATTTGATTTATCAGGCAGCAGAACATTGCCTGAGGATACGAAATTGAAAATATATCAGATGTATGAATTTCAACAGAGGAAGATGAAATAATGTAAATAGAACTGATTTGAGGTCATGAGTTGGATTTGGAAGTGTGAGAAACTCAAGCAGGCATAAAAATAAAGAGATAGGTTGGACCAGGAATAATAAAAAAAAAAACCCCAAAAAAACCATGAAGAACTGTCTTCCTCTTTCCCTTTCTAATGCAGGTAGCTGACAGGAGTGCTTAAGCACTTTAGTTTTGACAGTTTATAACAAAGTCTCTAAAGACCAGAAAGCAGGATTTTTTTTCAAGCATTTGGTTTTACATAAGAAGTTATATTCTTTCCCTGATGCTGTCTTTTAACCAGTCATTTATCGCAGTTGTGAAAAGTGTTGATTTCACATTTTCGCTGCAACATGAAACTTCCACTTCTCTTCCGGAAGTTCTCGAAAATGTCAAACCTTTAAGTCTAATAACATAGCTTGTTCGGAATTAGTCTCCGCCTGCTCTTCCGAGTGACATCTGGGAAAGGTGGTATTTACAGCGGTGCTGCTAGACCACATTGAGATTTTCCTCCTCTCCACCTCTATTGAATCTCACTTATTCAACTGGTAAGATGACTCGGGTTGCTCTCTGGGTGCTATTGAGTTCTTGCTCTCTTTTTTTTTCTTCTTCTTCTGCCTTTCTCTTCCACTCAGGTTATCTATCTCTCCCTGTCCTTCTCGCCGCCTGTCTGCAGCCACCGATGCACAGCTTAGAGAGGTGGCTGATTGGACTGCGTAGGGTACAGTGTGTGAGCATAGGGCCTATGCGTGCACACAGCAGTGTGTATGTTTTCCTCTCATAGCGAGTGAATGTGCGTGCCCCAGTGTGCACTGCAATGTCACTGGGCTGTGTAATTGAAATGGAAATGAGCCAATCAGCGACTGCAGTGGTGTGCCACCTTACCCTGCATTCACTTCTCTGTTCCAGCTCTGCCAAACTCACTCTCTCTGTTTGGGACTCACTTTGCATGTTCATGTGTTTGCGCGTGTGTGTGCTGACAATACTTTGCCCTCAGTTTTAACCCAAGGGCCCGAGGAGGCAGTGTGAAAACGTAGTCATTTGATCATAAAAATGATCTCCTTCTCTCTGACGAGCACATGCACGAGCCCACGCTGTGTGTCCAGCGGATTTGCTTGGCCTTGTGTTTTCACCCACAGTTCACTGGGAAAGCTGTGGCACAGCAAAGACATGTAATTATCACCATTGGACAATTAACCTCCCATCCAAGTTTGCTCCTTAATTACCTATTTTACTGCTTGAAAGCATCCGTTGCCACTCAGCGCTGCTCCAGTTTCTTACGAGAATGGAGGGGGAAAAAAAGGGTTACCAGAAGAATGTCGTAAAATACAGGGAAGCGACTGTGGCTGGGCGGAGAGTGTGCATGTGTGTGGCATTGAGGGAGGAGTGAGGATAACTTTTTTTTTTTTTGCAACAGCTTTTTTCTTAATTTAGTAAAAAAAAAAAAAAAAAAGCCATTTTCTCATGTGTGCTGTGTCGCTGAAGTTTTGTACACATTACACACCAGAGCTTTATGTGAAAATGCAAATTTCAAAACTAGTCAGACCAGATGTTACATGGATTTTACCCCACCAGATCACTGTGGTCCAACGTCTGCACATAGTCTGCTTCTGCCAGTGGGTGGATGGTTTCCTAATTTATTATCCACCCATAGGTCATAAATTGTGGAAGTTAGTACATGTAGCTGTCCTGATCTTGGGTTTCTCTTTGCTAGAAGAAGCGTACAAAGGATGTGTATGAGAAAAAACTCAAAGGCATCAAGATATCCGATAGCTCACCTGCTACCAAGAGTATATTGTAGATTATTACAGGATGGGGCCACTTGAAGCCATTACATAGAAACTGATGGGTAAAATTGAGTCCCTGATGCAGCTGGAGGGGAGAACTTGGCCAGAGATCAAACCTATGTTTATGTATATGGTTGTAATCATGTTGATTCCTGCCGTAACATAACCTTGTAAGCAGTCTGATGGGAACTGACTTCAACAAGTGACTTCGACAAGCCTCACGTGGCCATTAAAGAAACTGCAGCTTCAGAACCTAATGTGTAACTTTGATACTAATGGAGTTGATACTGCATGCAGAGAACAAAATAGGTTCAGTGGATTCGTGACAACTTTATTTACTCCATTTATGCAATAGTTTATTTTCTCTGTACACAAAGCAATTTCATTCAACCGGTTTGCATGTTGATTTTATGGAATGAACAGTTCTGTCATTTGTAAGCAAATAAAGTACCAGCTATTGAACGACACATTTTCCATCATATTCTGCCCTTTTATCCCTTTTTTTTTGTCTTAATCAAATTGCATTTTGCAGTGATGTGAATCCACTCAGACAATCTTATGCTGTTTACCACTTATGTAAAAGAGTTTCTGTACAACATTTAAGAAAATGTCTTCAGAGATTCCTACTGGGATGTAGGAAGGATATGAGTATTAGTTCATTAGTACATCTATTTAAATACATACTTATAAAGAAACAGTCCAAATCATGGAGCATCAATTTCTCCTGGGACTGGTGGAACAGCTGCATTTTGAACACAGCAGCAGGTAGAGGAAAAAACAAAAATTTCTGTTAAGTTAGATTTATTATTTATAAAATCTTGGTTTTTTAGGTCCACACAATGTTAATAAAACAGTAGTAGTGATTCAGGTTTAACTTACACTCTCTACATTAGTTGACCCTGCAGCACCATTGCAGTCTTTCTTTCTGTTGACACCAGCACTGCTGTTCTGTCTCTCCTGCCCACATTTCACTCTTCTGGATTCTCAAAGATCCCTGATTTACATTTCATTGGTGCATAACAACTTGGAGCTTGTATATGCAACACGGTGGCTGATGTACAGTTTGTTTGAAAAACACGAATCCATTTTGTGTTGAGGAACAGTTTCCTCTCACCGCTGAAAGGCAGGGACTGTTTATACAACTGCAGTGGCCGATTAAATCACCCATTGCTATAAACAAGACACCAGCCGCATCTAAAACTCCCACATGACTCCCATGATAACTGGGTTTTTATAGAGACAAGAATAAAAAAAACAAAAAACAAACAAAAAAACACAACAAATCCTAAAAAAATCCAAATTTCCCTCGGGCACATCTTGATGACAAGCAGTCTCTAAGGAGACTTGGCTGCAAACAGTCATGTCATGTTATGCACAAGCAGTTTCAGTAGAGTCTCCTTTAATGATGACTGCATGGATAAATGACTACTGCGAAGACTCACTGGGAGCCCGGCTGTACTATCTGCAGTATTCAGTCTTGCTGCCTCTCTCTCTTTTTTTTTTTTTTTTTATTCCATCACCCTCTTTTGGAGGCAGGTCCTTTCTCCCCCCTTTTTTCTGTTTCTCACCCTCGCTCCCTTTCTCACTCCGTGCCATTAGCAGCTTCTGGCTGTCTCACTGCTGCTGCTTTGCCAATGTGCCAGGGAACTCACTCAAGATAACACAAACCTAATACATGTGTGCATACTTGTGAGGTGTGTGTGTGTGTGTGTGTGTGTGTGTGTGTGTGTGTGTGTGTGTGTGTGCTAGATGGGCCTTTCCTGCATATGTGCATGTATGTGTGTGAAATACATGTTACAAATGCCTTTCCTGTCCCTTTTTATGAGCTCACTCACCCAAACATCCTCTGGCTCATTTGCAGTCAGGGCCACAAGCCGCTATTCTGACTGCTGAGGCACGGAGAGAAGGGCAGCTGAAACATCACACACACACACTACCACACTGATGCATGCATACACACTCTAATTCTCATTCTCTCTTGCTCTGTCACTATCACACACACAAGGTGTATATAGACACACACACACACACACACAGAAGCTGGAAGGAGTGGATGGGAGGATGTAACCATTAAGTCAGTGACATTTTGAAGCAGTAAGAGAGATGCATGGCTCTTCCTGGACCTCCATAGACATGTTTTAAATGAAATGTTACAGATGAGCTCCTCCATGCCTCAGCTGTAAACACTCTTAGACTGGTATTTACCCTACATGGATAAACACAGCAAAACTACATTTCATGCTAGCTCAGGCTCACATGTCCACATAAACATACAGAGCACATCCAGAGGACGCACATGAGCCCAATAATGAGAAATGGCTCGGCTCAATTTGTCGCTTGATTATTAAACAAAACATTCCATTATACCAACATGAATTAAGAGACACTTGAAGGCACCAGAAACACTTCTTTACATTTTTTTTCTTCCTAATTTGCTATTTGATCTTCAAAACGAGTGGTCTGGTTTTCATTGTGATTGTAATTCTGTGTAGTTTGTCCAGACGGACTGCAGGCTGAAGCAATCCGCGTGGGATATTCCGCACACGTATGGCAATTTGATTTTAAAAGATCCATTCTTTAGAGTAAAAAATCCAACATCACACAGGCGCGACAACAGAGCAGTGGAGCCATTATGGTTTGAAAAAGCAAATAAGTGGAAAAAAGTGAGGAAAAAATGTGGAAAGAAAGAGTTTTTCATACAATTGTGCAAGGTGTATTTTCAGCAGCATTAGAAGATGTTGGATGAAAATCATTAAAGTTCCCCGCAGTGGTTTTGTGTACCAGCCTGAGAATCGTCTTATCAGTTAGTTATTGTTCTTTATCACATCTATCAACCATTTAAAAGAGACATTACTTGTTATTTCTTTTAAAACATTTTCAATACTTTCAATGCTCCCTCAGAATGTTCATCTTGAGGCTCCAGAGTTCTTGGGATGAAATTATATTTTTCTGTCACACACTTTGCAACTTGTATATTCTTGGGGCTTGAAGAGTCTTTCTTATAGACAGCAGAGGCAGATTTCACTTAAAGGTTTCCTCAAAAATTCTTGTGAGGTTGTGCTGTTACAACATTAGAGACTGGGTCTCAGTTATAGGCTCCCACCACCTGGCTTCAGTGTGAAATGAACCAGTTAGCAGCAGCTGTGCGGATAGGCATGGCAATTTTGTGGTTAACATCATCACTCTTAGAGCGCTTCAAGTGCGCCTGCTTAATTGAGGGCATCACTAACAAGTTAACAGGTGTTCAGCATTTTTCCTCGGAGGCCTCCTTCTGACCCCGAGGTTCGGGTCATACCGCCCAGATAAAGCAGAACATTTGCAATGCAGAAATTGCTCTCCAATTCTGTGAAAATTCTACAGATGAGAGGCCTGTTTGTGGATCAACGGAGAATAGATTGCAACAGTGCATTTGTGTGTGTGTGTGTGTGTGTGTGCGTGCGCAGATGCTAGTTTGTGACAATGTGTGGCCTTTTGATGAAACTCCCTGTATGTATTGCAGCCCTCTGACCCTGTGCGGCCTGTTCTAGATCATTGCTGCTGTAAAGATGCTTCACTGCACAGCCCTCGGAGACATCCCGGCTCCGTATTTTTCCTATCATGACATTTACTGCTCTGCCATCCTGCAATCCTGTTTCTCTCTGACAATTTCTACTTCTCACTCACTTTTTGTGTAGAAAAATCTTTGATTAAGGTTTTCCTTTTTTTTTTAAAGAGCAAGAATTAAAACTTTGTTTTTGCTACATATTTTCTCAGGAATTGATGCTGAAGTTTGTAATCCTTTGAACAGCATGTGTGTGTGTGTGTGTGTGTGTGAGTCAACATATGTTGCATGTAAAGATTTCTAAGCAAACCAACCACTGGAAATGCATCAAAGTGCTTGTAAACACCATAGAATACTTATAAGTACAAGAGATATGATGTTTTTCTATAGATTTGAAATTCAGATTCAGTTTGTTCAGATGACTGACCGATCTTTTCGCGTATCACCTCTCTTCTGTTCTCCAACCAGGTTTCATCGTGGGGACTACCACATCGACGTTTGCATCAACGACTACCTGGACGTCTATTGCCCTCATTATGAAGTCTCAGTGCCTGAGGAGCGGACAGAGCGATACGTCCTCTACATGGTCAACTACGATGGATACAGCACATGCGACCACACCGCCAAGGGCTTTAAGCGCTGGGAGTGTAACAGGCCGCACTCCCCAAACGGACCGCTCAAGTTTTCAGAGAAGTTCCAGCTCTTCACTCCCTTCTCACTGGGCTTCGAATTCAGACCGGGAAGAGAATACTATTACATCTGTGAGTAACTTCTGCTTATTTACTTTTTTAAACCCTTCCTGTCAGAATTGAAGAAACTTATTTAACATATATACAGCTTATTACCTAACAACACTACAAAGAAGCAGATGGCCCTTTCCAGACAAAATACTTCTCCATTAATTCAACAGTGATTCCTCTGTGTTCTGTGAGCCACTACCAAGCTAAGAGAGTGGTTTGACAGTTATCCCAGCAGATGCTTTCATGCTCTTGCCTCCGCACTCCTCTCGTCGCTCACACAAACCTCTTCCCTAAAATGGAAATGGAATTCAGAAGGTAGTTAAAATGGGACAGTTTGAAAGTTATAGCTCACTTCTCTTGCTGCACAATACCACATCTTTCAGAGAGTACGGTGCCTTCTGCCTGTATTATGGTATGCTTTTATTCAGCTCGTGCTAGATGTTAGGTTGTTGGCTTTTTTGGCAGAAGAACTGAGCCAAACTGAGTTCATCTGAAGTTAAAGCTCCTGGGAAATTAGGTTTTTATCAAAGCTTGGTAATGGAGTGGAATTGAGTAGAGCTGTCCTTCCAACAGACTATACACACACACACACACACACACACACACACACACACACACACACACATGGGAGGAGTAACTGTTAGGTGGTGGATTTGCTGCCACTTGCCCAAAATACATTTGTCACAAGGACATTTTGATTTTTGCAAAATATGAAGTCATGCTTATGTACTAGTCCTTCATTCCATCAGCAGCTGAAGGACTGAAACTTCAGTGTTTTGTTTTATTTTGTTTTTGTTTTTATTTGTTTTCTCATTGTTTGTGTCTGCAAAGTTTGGTCTAAGGCATTAGCAGCAGCTCTAGGTGGCTTATGAACCCCAGAGTAGTTGTGTTTTTTTACTTCTCAGACGTTGATGAAAGAGTCGGCAGCCGCGAGCTCCACTCTTTCACTCTGATCTGCTTTCTAAATTGGCACCTTTTTGTGAAGCAGTTAACCTGACAGCCAGCCAAGACTTCTGCACTTTATTCGTTTCACATATTCCGCTTCCCTTGCAGCACACTGTTGTATGTCATAGTTACAGACTTGAGTTAAAACAACAAAAACAAAACAAACACACCTCAGCAATGTTTGCTATTGTTTCTGTGGTGAGTAGGTGTCGTCTCACTTGCGCTTGCCTACAAAGCAAAAGAAAACAAGTAACCCGTGTCTTTTTTTTTTTTTTTCCCAGACGCCTTTCAACGAACTGGTGTTTGGCCATTTGTCGGTTTAAAAACTAATCTAATTTTCCTTTGCTTTTACAGCCAATATGCATTGACAGCCAAACCAAATGAGATGAGGGAAAAATGAAAGTGTCGTAACTTGTGAGCGTAGATTGGGGTTAGTGTAGGGTTATAAAATTCATCCACTCCCTCAGGTTTCTTACATTTTTTTCCATTTCTGTTGAGAGATGCTTGTCCTAAGGGCTGGATTAAATTACACTGTGACCGACAGGGTTTCCATGGAACACATCTATTCTGCCATAGCACGCCATATTGGTTTAGTGGCCTGCGGCTTCATTGGCTATTGAATGATTCTAGCGCATAGCCTCTCTGGCTACTGTAGCGGATATTAAAGTCATCTGCCATGAAGTCTTCTGACATGTGATATCCCTCCACCATTGTGTCGAGCCAGAGTCGATATGAAGCAAGGCAGATGGTTGCTGATAGATCAGACACTTTAGTGGACAAAATGTAAAACTAAATGAAGAAAAAGAATCAAGTTACATCACTAGACTTCTTAATTCATCCACCACTGCCAATCTTCATTTTTATTTTATTTCTTGCTAAAAAAAAAAAAAACCAAAAAAAAAACCAAGAAAAACAATGTGAACTTAAATAATACAGGGGACTTTAGTTTTTATAAGAGTAAAAAATAATTACTTAAATCTGTGTGATCTGTTTGACTGCATTCTGCTTTAACATACCGGTGTAATAAATAAGGAATTAATATAGTGAATAGAAATATAAAACAGACTTAAAACTACAAAACTGAATGTCGATTAAACTGAGAAAAATAAAACCTCCATTAATCTTATTTAGATATCAGAAGCAGATATCTGTATAAATTTCAAGGAAAACCTCTAAACTTGTGTTTACCTTTGTTGCTATTTTATTCAGCAGAATAATCAAGTTACCCTAAATGTTTGGTGGTTCTTTCTCAGTTAACAGAAACTAAACTCCTGAAATAACTTTTGTGTGACGCTTCTTTTCTGAAGTTGTTGATATAACCGGACTGGATGACACAAAGAAGTTTTAAGCATAATTTTACCTTGAAATATCTCATTGAATATAATTCATACTCATTGACTTTTTAGGTATTTTCACACACCGTCACCATTATAATCTGTAAGATAGACTGATGTCGTTCTTAAGTAAATTGTAGGTGCAGGTTTGTAAGACTGCAAAGTCACACTGGAACATTTTGAGCCTAGTAGTTGTAATAGTTTATAAGTGACTTATAATTTTATTCTTATTCTTGAAGGTGTTGTTCTTTTATAATAGTAATAGACGTTACAGTAGAAGTAGTAGTAGTTGTAGTAGTAGTACCAGTTGTAGTAAATGCTTACTCTTCTATGAGACAGTCTGGTGGATACTTAACTTGCCTGCTTGTATAACAACAATTTACCCACTACACTGTTGTGATGTTCAGTCTAATTAGAGATACTAATATCAATAAAGACTTTCCTAAATTTTGTTTAGCTGTGAGGAAACATTGACTGACTGTAACCATCGATACAGGCATCACCTTTAAGGTCTCTGTGGGATTGTTTTTGTAGCTGGATTATTGGCAGCAAAGGTTTTCCATGCTCTAAATATCTTTTAGGAAGAGCTTGATGTTTACAGGAGGTGGGAGCAAATAAATGACAATGTTTACTCTGATACATAACCGGAATTTCTTGTTTCCAGTTGGATCATTACAGTTTTTTTTTCACCGTTTCTTTTTGTGCAAAAAATGTTATATTTAAAGTACCACATGCCAAATTTCTAAATTATTCATTTCAAACCACAATTGATGACTGATTGTTTTAACTTTTTAAATATTTAGTTGAAAATTAACTTTCACTGATTCTACCTCTAAAAACAACCAAATGCCTGTCAATGGACTACGCCTAGCTTCTATACAGGAAAAAGTTTTTGCTATACAGCAGCACAAAGAGTCAGTGCTCACCCTTTGACCTTGTGGCCCATTTGCCTATATTGTGTAATGGTGTAGTGTAGAATAGCTAAGTAAGAAAATCGTATGCATCATTACCCTCTAAACCAGTTTTACTGCACACCTGCACTCAATACCAACGCCTATGTGTCCCAAGCCAGAGCTCATTATCCATGAACACATGAAAATGAAGTAAGCATTGCTTTGTGTGGCAAAGCCTGTGTACCTGAAATTTCTTTCATTTATTTTATTTTACCAAGAAACAATCAAAAGAGAAAACTTTTGATAATGTATCAGTACTCCATAATTATGTCAAGATTTAACAAATAAAAAATAAATCTAATAAAAACAAAGTTGCATTCAAAAGTATAAAAAGGCTACCTTTTAAGAAAATCAACAATATACTTAATCATATTTATTGGGGGGATCAAATATTGGGATTATTTGCTTCAAAATTTGAAAATCAATTTTTTTGTTCAAAAATATTTTTTTTCAAATAAATAAAAATAATCTACTCTAAAATTTTTGTCAGTTTTATTGTTTTTATTAATCTTTTTACTTGTCTTCTTGTGCATCATAGCAGAATGATGGTCGGGCTACTGGTTTGTTTTTTCCTAATTGAAATAAACAAAAATGACAAACAAAAAAAGTTGTGTACATTTTTTTTTCTTTGTTTTTAAGCCTACAAAAATCAGCAATGTCGAGGAATCGTGAGAACCGCAATTTAAATCGAATTGGCACCCAAAAAATTGGAACTGAATTGAATCGGGACAAAAGCGTATCGTCACAGTCCTTATATTTATCATAATCTTTTCAAGGTCATTACTGGGTGATAAATTATCAAATTAAATATCTCCTTACATGTTTATAATAAACTCCCCGCCCCAAAGATACCATGTGTATGTTCACTCATAGAATTTTAGTATTTTGCATAATCCTGGTTTAAGTATGAACATCATTTTCAGAACATTTGAGCAAAAACATGCAGAGCATGTTGGTCATTAAGAGTCTTTCATTAGTTTTTGTCAAGATTTCATTGCCTGTAATATGTTATACCTTTTTGCTGAATGTTAATTTAAACACACACACTCTGAATCTATGTTTCTACACTGCTGTAGGTCAACTGACTTTAGAGTGAGGTCTTGGTAAAGCTCTAACCTGTAGCACTAAACATATGTGCATCGTTCTTTTGTCCATCCAAAATATGTCTGTTCTTCTGGAAGCTCCTTTTATACCCAAGCCTGTCACCCTCACCTGTCATTAATTAATCCTCTGTTTGTAGAATACTTTTCCTGTATGTTCAGTAAATATTTATATTCCAGTTATTTAGACATTGAAAATCCTTTATTTGGACATGTGCCTGTTAAATAAAGTTCAATCTAATTTACAAATGTCAGACTCCAGTCTTAATTTGCATTTTTAAAACAAATTCCCCTTTTTTCTGGTAAGGAAATTTGTACTCAGAAAACAGTAGAGCTTTTATTTCAAAGTAGTGCTGACATATAGTGGCTGAATGTTAATCTTTTCCTCGTCTCTATTAACGTTCTGTAGCCCAGTGACTGGAGGGAATGGTGGATGAAAAATTTGCCCTCAGTGACATGATTGATTAGCTTTCTAGTTTGTAGATGAAAATTAAGATGTCAAATCATATTCCTGCAGAGAAAATGCCCGTTAATGGTGTTTTCGCCCTACGAGTTTGATGCGGGTCGAGGGTTGATTTGTTGCATCTCTGATAGAATTATAGAGAAGACAGGGTTCTGCTGTCATCTCCTTCAACAACAAAAACAGCTTAATCAACGCATGCAGGACAGAGGGAATTCACACAAATTAAGGTCGTAATTCTTCAGTTTTGTTTGCGTCAGCCTCTTGTTTCGGTCTTCGACAGTTAATTGAAGACAAGAAGAAAACTAGAATAAGCCTAGCCTGTTGTTCTTGTAGAAACACACAGCATTGTTCTCTCAATAGATCATCACAGAAACCGCCTGTCAACGAATTAGCAGAATACATTAAAGAAGTAAAATTCAACAGATTCAAGGGGTGGGAGAAATATAATGCTACTCTTATATGTAAGAAGTTCAGAAAAACACAGCATTAGCAGTAACTGACAGCTCTGAATTGTCTGTTTCTATGAGAGACAGATGAGATAAGGAAGGACAGTGGGAGAACTTGGGTCAGAGTTCACAGTGCATTCTTGGTTTAAGTGGAACCCATCTCTCAGAAGGCTGATGTCAGCACATTTTTCTAATATGGACACAATCCACAAGATTGCATTTGAGTGATTTTAATCTGCAAAGGGCAGAAATCCAATATCAGTGGCAGCTCACTGCTGGATATGAGTGAGAAGAGTTATGGCATTTTTAGACACATACAATTCGTGGAAAATCAGAATCTACTGGCTGTGATCCTGCTGTGGAAGACCCACCGCGGAAAGCATGTTTTCTTGTAGACTAACTGTAGATCATTTCTGACAATCAACAGTGCCTTTGAGTGGTAAGGATAGTCTGTGGCTGTTATCAAAGGAGCACTTTCCAAAACCCAGAGGGTGTTGATGAATCTACTCACCTTAGATAAAATGAAAAACATTCAGTGAGATTTCAGTCTCTCTGCACACTCCCGCAGGCCAATATGCCAAGCGTACTTGTTGCACAAGACAAAGCTTTCATATGAGCCAACCACATGAATAAGGAAACTTCAGATTTTTGCAAGACTTTTACACATCGTAAGCTTTTATTAAACTCCACTGTTCGGCCACATGCACACAAAGCTGGAGTATATTCTTCAGAGAACAGTCTATAGCTGTCCTGTGATTGATCATAAATGTTGTGATGCACTACACTCCTTCAAGCTGCTTTTGAGGAGAGAAAAAAGTAGTGATAGAGCAGGGAGCAGCAGGAGAAAAATGGCATTAATGGACAAATGAAATAGAGGCAGGGGATGTTGTGTGTAGCCTGTATTTTGTTGGAGCTTTGAGAGGGTTGCTAATGATGATAGAGAGTCTGTGTTGTTCCATTTGTGGTACAAGAGGGAACCTGCATCTGGACACTATTATAACTCAAGCTTTTCATTCATTCATATGAAAAATCCCACCCTGTCCTCAGTGGTGACAAATGGTCTAACGACATAAGGTAATGTGACAGAAAGCTTTGCATACTTGAGCAGGTACACATGCACTTATGGGCACGATATATATACAGTATACAGATATGTAGAAACACACAGATGCACAGTGTATAGGATATATTGCAGTGATTATGATAGATGGTCAGGCTCCCCTGGTTACTACATCATTACTTGTCTTGAGTATTCATCACATCTCCCTCTTGGATTTACTATATATATATATATATATATATATATATATATATATATATATATATATATATATATATATATATATATATACACACACATAATATCACATCACAAAGCTTGATGTCATTCATTTAAATCTTTATTTAAATCTTTAAATTGAAGCCAGCGTTAAGCATAGAGCTGTTGCTTATGGAGCTAAAACCCTGTGAATAATTATTGTGCGGAGCTGCCTTTCACACTATGGAAACACACATGGTACATTAGACTGAAGAAACATTAAATTACTGGAAACATAGAGTACTATAATTGCGTATAATCTTTTAACTTGAAAAATAGTTAATTTGGTTGGCATTTAAGATGAACCTATAAACCACAAATGAATCAGGACTTTCATAACTATGAAATCACCATGTGTTTTTGAAAAGCTTTGAAAGTTTGACGCAGGTTGATCTCCAGAGGCTTGAAAATCATCAGCAGCAGTTGAGCTGTCAATCAACAGCCACATAGTGGGCATCGCACTCTCTTAGCCTTAAAGTGTTATTAACAGAGCAGTAATTTCCACAGTGACCGCTGGCAGATATATTATAGGCTGTGGATTTAACAAGACTGACCATCGTGACTTATTAAATAAAAAACTAAAAAAAAAACTAAAAAGAAAATAAACTTTTTGGTGTATATTTATGGAGAAGCTGATGCTTTTCCCAACAACACTGAGATGGAGTAATGGATTTTTTATAAGAAAAATTGCATGTACTCTGGCAGCTGTCTGTTGCGCTACACTTTAATCAAATCTCCTTCCTTTGTGTGTTTTGCAACAAAGATTCATCTGCTATGTCTCTGGTTTTAATATTGCATTTCACAAACACATGCAAGATGCAGAGACGCATATGCATGTTGGAGTTTTTGTGAGAAACATCTTGGCAAATGCAGATCCTTCCACACAGAATATGGGAGGGGTGCTATATTTTTTGAAGGGTGAAATTTATTATAAGCACATCTATGTGATTTTGAATCTTTACATTTGACATTAGTGCCTTAACAATGTGGTTAGGCATTTGTGATATATGCACATGCACGCATTAAAAACCCAACGATAGTTTTAACCTGAAAGCGACCCAACAATAACCTGTAAAATCCAGCGATCCTCATTGAAGTTCCAAAAAGGTCTTCTTAATAGAAAATAAACTGAAAACAGTTAATAAGCTAAGCTGGGCTTGGTTAAAATAGACCAGATGCCAAGTCATCACACTTGTTGACAGCCCTCAGAAAAGCAGGTAAGAGAGAAAAGTTTTTAATCAAGTTATCTGAGTTTGAGTGCCAATAAAGTAGTCCTCATGTTGCCTGCCAAAAAGCAGGTAGGCTGGGAAAAGCCAAGAGATCAGAGGAAAAGTAGGGCAGGGAAGGGCTGTGATTCAGAGGGCACAAGTTACCTGTTGGGTTAGATTCATGCATCTAACGGTCAGCTTCAGGAGCTGATTATTATTCACTTTCACAAAGACAAGGACGTTATATCCTTGGCTTTTAAACCACATACAGCGATGAGCAAAAGTTTTACACAGTCAGGCTGATTTGAGTCTAGAATATCTCATTTGCAATAATTCAAACACTGAGTGTCAAAGCATTTCTGTTTGGTGAAGACATAATTATAATTATTGTTATTATTATAAAATGATTCATTCAAAAAAAAAAAAGAACAAAACAAATGTTTTAATTCAAAACAAACTACCTAGTGGCATATTACGTCTTTGCTTTTTAGTGATTCATGTTAGTTTGTTTATTCCTTTTTCATTTCTCCTCTGATGCAATACAGTCTTTTATGAGTGGCTAGGCTGCAACAATTACACCATAATTGTATTTGTAACACCAAGTGCAGGAATAAAGCATTATGTACAATAAAGTATCATTCTTTGACTGTCTCAAAAAAGCCAACCCTCCCCATAGATGAATACATTTGCCAGTTTATTGTCATTTGAGAACAAAGACAAGAGTGAGTTGATGACTTTAAGAGTTTGCAGACTTTCAATCACCCGCTTTTCATCTTTAAGAAGACAGAGTAATTTGTTAGAGAACCATTATGGGGTTTTTGAGAACATTATGATGCTGGTTCCACTTAAACATAATAGCAAATGGAAATAATTGTATCCCCACACAACTGTGCTCATATTCAGTAGACTTTAAAAAAAAAGAGTGGTGCAGTTGTATAATTAGGCATTATAACTTCCCCTTCCCATATCAGTCTTTCTGTCACTCTCCCTTTTTTCTTGTGACCTTGTCACCCTTTTGCAAGTGACATAAAGAACTTTTGTCTTTTTGTTGGAGATTGAAATAAACTAGGAAAGAGCAAAAGGCCAGCTATCACCAGGGGGTAAGTGTTTATATTCGTTGATGCCTGGATCCAAGTCCACATATTTTACGGCTCCTTTCAGCTCCATCATTCCCAGCCATTGTGTGTTCACTGTAGAAACATATGGTTAATGGGCCTCTTCACTTGATAGTTTCTTCCATCTTCTTTTGCACAGATGCACACAAACGCAATTTTAGTTCAATCATTTTGCTCATATGTGTAATAAAAAGCATGTGTGTGCCATTGTCGGCATGGAAAAGATTATCCTGAACAGTGGAGCAGATGATGTTACTTACAAATCATTTAAGAAGTTTTTGTATTTCAGAAAAGGACTTGGATCTGTTGAGTGTAAGGTTTCCTCCAGTGTTTGGACTTCAGCATCTTCTCAGTGGGGATTTCTGTAAAGGGCGACTGGTGGCCACATCTACAAATGTAGATGGCTTAAAAGTTCCTGGAAAGCAATGCTGTGTGAAAATTCAGTTTTGTTTGTCCCTTCTCTTGGAAACCGTTCCATGTTTATTCAGACTCTTGGACCTCAACTCTAACTAGTTTTGTACGGCATAATCCACATGAGTAATCCTTAAGAATGAAAGACATGGCCAGTGGGCTGCTTTTCAGTGAGCTGGCAAAATTGGCTAGCCAGAAACGCACTGTGCTGGATTCAACATTGCTGGGTATTCAGTTAAACCCGTCCCATCCACCAAATAAGAAGGGATGTAGGGATTAGAGCCCCATTATTAAAGCCAGCTGGAGAGTTGATGCAGAGTAGAGGCACACTAACAGGATGCTATTAATGTTACATGTTTGCATGACAGCATGCAAGTCGATCCAGGGCTTTGAAACTGAAATTAAAGGAGTGCGTGGTAATAAATTAGTGTAGAATAAAATTACAGTTTGTCACCACAATGACTAGACATGTGGATCGATCAGACATGTATACTTAGATTTAGTTGAGCTGCAGTCCTCAACAAGATAAACACAAGCATACTTATCAAAAGAGGTGAATTTCAGATAATTTTGTTGTAAACTTAAAGCCATTTGATGAATTGCTTGATAGTCTGTCGTGTTCCATTGAGCCTTGGATCAGTGTTGCCAAGTGCAAATTCACTGATTTTAACTGATGTTTTAATGTCTTTGAGAGGGCTATAGATGGTAACAGACTCAATGATAGATTACCAATAAAACTATAGTATCACAGTTAAACATTTAAACATGGATTCACCACAATGCAGATGCATTGGAATCTGGATGCGGTATGTGTTCTTTCATTCCCTCACAAGGCTTCATGTCACACAGAGTGCATTTCAGAACATGTTATCATCTTGACTGTACAAGTCACATTTAGACCATGCAAAATCACATGTCTGTGTGATCTCATGGGTTAGACACTCATGGTCGTGGCTTGGCAGTGAGGCCATACCAGACAAAAGAAGAAAAAAAAAACAACCAAAACAAAACAACAAAACCTGAACCCCAGAATTTTCAGACAGATTGTGATAAATAGTTTATAATTAAGTATATGTCCATATTCAAGCTATGCCAGCAGCTTACAACTCTTTATTTCTATCAACTACTATCTCACTTCTCATATGTTCTGCATATGTTATGTAATACAGCTGAGTTTTTCTAACAACATTGCTGTTTTTACAATTTTTTGTTTTGTTTATTCATTGTATAGTACAGTTAGTTAGCGGAAAAAATAAAGTTAATTACAGGCAGTCGTTTCATAAAGGAAATGTGGTTGGTTTAAATGACAATTGATGTACCTTTTACTTACATGTAAAATGACTGACAAATTTAGTTTTTATGTCTTACAGCTGCAGCTCAGATGGGTAAAAAGTGGTGGGCAAAAGTGACTGCATGCAGTTCTATCACTCTTAGATGATAAATAACAATAGATGATTTCTCCAAAATGTTATTGCATTGATTAATAATTGTTTTGACAAAAAAAAAAGTAGGTGAGAAAATATAGGTGCAGAGTTGTAAAGTTGGCAACAATGATGAAAAGTCATAAGCAGTCTGGATCTGAGCTCGTTGCTGCAAGAGAAAACCAGGGGTGAGGCATGGTCACATCGCCCTTGCAGGAGAATCTGAAAGTATCAGATTACATTTGCATAAATAGTCTATTATTCAAATTATTCCACTGAAAAAAATGCAGATACGTGTAAATATAAATGTAGGGATACCCATCAGTCTTACTCACTTTCTATTTCCAAAAAGTCTTACAGTTAATTTACACACCCTGTGATGGAATGGCAACCAGTCCAGAGTGCACTTATCCCAGTGAGTCAGATTAAGGGAGTGTAGAAAATTACTTTATAATTAATCTCTTTTTCGCTCTTGTCATTTCTTTTTAAATGAAGATCTGACCTCAGTTATGTTGTGAGTCTAAACGAGGCATTTTATTTAAAAAAAAATTGCTGTTAGTGGTGTTCTTGAGTCTCACTTCCTGTCCCATTCCTTTGCCTGGTACTGACTGAAATGACATTTGTCAAAAATAGACCAGCCACTTATTTTTAGCATAGCAGAGTGATGCTTCTGGGCTTTAGAACATGACACAATCATACCTAGTGAAAGCTGGGGGTTTACATTTCCAAAATAACACATAAGAACTTTGTATGGTTCCCAGATACAATTCGATGTGTCTACCCAACGTGAAATCCGATATGTAGCTTTTATCTCTTTTACGTCTGGTATGTGAATCTTCCATCCAAAGATGGAAGAAACATGTTTTTCTGATAATGTTACATCAAGCTAGACTTGAGTTGTGATTGAAACAATTGGGACCTAAGCTGCTCTGAGCCCACCTGTTTGTTCTTCTGTAATTGGATTCTGCTTCATTCCATTTGCCTTAATGCTGATCCATAATGCAGTGCACCGTAGGAACCAGCCATTACCAACCAGAGGACAAGAGTAACCCGAGCTTCCCCCACATCTTGGGAGATCTTTCCTCTGTCCTTCAAAGCAGCCACTTGCTTGTGGTGAATGGATTGATGGTTAGGTTGTGGAGTTGGAGGTAACCAGAATAACAGGTGTTGATGTCACTGCCGACAAGAGCAACAAGCTGGCCTTCAGCAGTTTGTTAATCTAAGATAAACAACCACCAGTTTAGACAAACTGGGACTTAGTAGAGGAATAATATTTTGTTTTTCCAAGAGTAGAACACGCAACTTGAATATTATTTTTCATCATAAGTAAACAATGAAATGGTCTATTACTGTATTTACAGCTATATGGCTGGTAGCTTTATGCTTGAGGAAACTTAACTCAACTCAAATTTATTTATAGGGCACTTTAGAAACATCCAGATGAGCCAAAGTGCTGCACACGCAGACATAACCAAATAAAATAATTAAACACAGGTCAATTTAAAATATCTAGAATAGGTGAATTAAGAATGAAATATAATACAATAAGAACAAAAAACAATAAAAAAAATATTTTATGATAAAATCAAATTTAGTCTTTTTTTTTTCTTGTGTAGGAAGCAAAAAGAGCATCATGACTGAAATCTGTTAACATAATAGCTTTACAGACTGCCAGCATGGGAAGGACTCCCACGTGCTCTTTGCCCATTGTCATCAGGGCCATACTTCTCTCATGATCAGCTGCCTTTGCTAAGTGGCTGGTGTCGATGGTTGTGACTCAACTCAGCCCACAATGATGATGAAGATAAAACATGTGGAGATGGTGTGTGTGAGTGTTTGGCATAATGAAAATAAGAGAGTAAAGAAGTGTGACAATAACTGGAGGGACATAAATTGTGTGGGCTCTGGCGCGTATATGTGAGTGAGTGGGTGAGCGACGGTGGCCAAGGTTCATTAGCGTGTCATCAGCTGCCTCCACGGCAAAATAATAAGGCTCTCTTTCTCTCCGCTACCCCAACCTCCCGCATCCGCAGAACACAAGCTGAGCTGTGACAAACAGCAACTGATCCTGAGTGACCTCTCTTGTGCAGCGACGCCATCATGAACACACGGATAACAGCTGATGTAGTGATGTAGAAAATTAAAACGATAGCAGTGAGGTCGTGAAGAGAAAGGGACACGGAGAGCTCAGTGAGCTCTACAGGAAGCAGAACAGAAAGCAGTGTGTATGTTGATAAGAAGCTAAATATGGAAAGATGGATACATTGATGTACAATATATTCTTTGAAAATATTTCTTTGAAATATTAAAAGCAACTATATCTTTTCAATCTGTCTCATAATGAACTCAATGTTAAATACTGAACCAATTAGAAAAATAATGATTATGCTTTTTTTCTTAACCCTAACCCATCGCTCAGTTAGAATTTAGACACATAAGTTGGATCACCCAGAAGGACATACTAAAGTGGCACTTCCCTCATTTGATGGCTTTGGATAGTTTTGTTAGCTTAAGTGTTCTGCTCTCAAATGTTTAGATACTGAAATCATTCTGAAATAATCAGTCTGTATTAAATATTTTTTATGAATGCGTTCACTCCCAGTAGCATGTGAAAAACAGTCTCCTTTTGTATCATGTAATTGGGTTGCACAGACACACAGAGCTGTATCAGCGATTGTTGGTTGTTGAATTGATAAGTAAATGTAAACATATTGCCCGCTTCTTTCGTATAGCTCCTGACAGACATTTTTGTGTGTTTTATTTTTTTTTCTTTTAGTCATGAGGTTGTGTATAAGATGTTTATTTTTGTGCTGCATCTGCTGTAAATATAAAAAGAAGAGTCCAGTTCAGGTTTGATTTGGCCATCCTGACAAATGAAAGGAGGGGATTTTTTTTTTTTTTTTTTTTTAGCTGGTATGGATAAATGTGAAAGTGGAACTATTATGAGCATTTCAGGCTAATTTATTTTCATTTCTGAGACCAGAAGGGCTGGGATTGATCGAGTTATTGTCACAAATCGCTTTATTTACTTCAGACCGACCCTCTCAGATCCGTCTGTGGGCCACTGCACTACATCGGGAGCGCGCACCACACCTGCTTTCGCCGTCATTGTAACATCTCATAAACAGAAGGATTAGGCTAATATAAACTCAATAAAAAAAAAACAAAATATAATGTCAACACATAGCATACAGCCCTACATGTTGGAACCTGAAAAAACCTGAAAAAAAACGCGCTTTTTGTCACCATGGAAACCGAACAGAGAGAGTGCTGGAACTCAAACTCAAACATGCGTTTAGGTGATAAAAAACAGTGCCGTTCACCTGTCTGATGAGGATTCAACACTGTAACACTGTAGAAAGCTCAGAAAACTCAAAATACCATAATAGGACCCCTTTAAGGTTTATTTGAAAAGTACTTCAATAGTAGGCTTTGGATATGACTTAAGTTAGCTTAGTGGAAAATATGGTCTTGCTCAGGTGAGGGGGATACTACAAACAGAAAGAGCTTTAATGTGTCACAGTAGTGGAAAGAATCAATGTTTTTCTCAACTTGATGTAAGGTCCTGACCCAAGACAGCAACAAATATTTTGAAACACCCTTATGTCCTTCAGCAGCATTCACCAACCATGCTCTAAGTGGCATGTGTTTGACCCCTATCCTTGTCTGTATGGGACAGCACCTGGTGCCTCACCACACCACCATTAGTGGTCAACCACTTATAGGCGCACACACATACACCACTTCAGTTATTTTTAGGTGAAGTGATACAACCTTTATGACAACTAACGCTCAGACATTCACACCTCATGGGCTTGATGGGAAGGGATCCTCTTCCCGACAGTAACCACAAACCATCTACAGATGAAGCATACAGATCCTCTGTGTGTGGAAATTTGGTCATTTTGAGTGTTGAGGTTTTTATGAAGAAATATACAGCAACATATGTTCATAAACTATACACACAATGTTTTGTCTCCAAGATGAGCTCTAGCATCTAAATTGGTGAAATCAAAGTGTGGGCAAAGTACCCTACTTTTTCTAGAGTTTCTTTGCACATCTGTATCTCGAATAAAATACTTCACTTTTGTTGTTTACAAGAAATAGATATAGATTATTTATTAGAAATGGATTTTAGCCAGTCTTTGCATAAAAGAAAAATGCAGCTGAAAAAAATGTTTCGTTTTGTGTACTGTGCAACACAGTTACAATGCAAGTTGGATATCGAAATCTTTACCTGTGGCTGTTGTATCTTTTCAGCCTCCACGATTGCAGAGAACGGGAGGAAAACATGCCTGAAGCTCAAAGTTTTCGTCCGACCATCAAGTAAGTGCTTGCACTCAACATGGGGTTTTGTAATAGAGCTCGTTGAAGTACACATTTGGACTGAAAATCGAAACAACTTAAGACTAATTGTGTGGTTACCTCACTACCCAGATATACCTTTAGCTCACTGTCCAACATGCTCATTTCATTGATCACAGACCTGCTTTACTTGCTAAGAAAATGTTTTGTGAAAACATGAAGACGACGCCGTTTTATCACATCAGTTGAAATCATCTGAATGTTGCCATGAGCTTTTTTTGCTTGGGATGTTCAAATCAGGGGTTGAGAGGGGGTGGGGGGATTTGCAAATGTAACTAACCTATCTGGCACACACCTCTAATGATTTCTCATTCTCCCTATTTTCTGTTATAGACAGCTGTGTGAAAACTATAGGTGTACATGACCGTGTTTTTGATGTAAACGACAAAGTAGACAATACATTAGAACCACGAGGTTAGTATGGCTTCCTGCTTCTTTGTTCTTTTTCAGTATGACTTTCATGTATGTGTTTCTTGTACTGTGATGCCCGTCCTTCCACATCACTGCTTGATGCTTCCTCCAAGACACATTTGTTCTCCAGATTGCCAAAGTGGTGTTATGTCACTGTTGCCGCTTACGTTAAAAATAGCTGTTTATATAATTATGCTGTGGGCTGTATATGGTGTTTCCATCTGTATATGGATTAAGTCAGCGCAGTGTCATTTGCAATCTGTTGTGCTCCATACAGACATACAACCTTTAATATTTCTAGAGTCATTATTTCCTTTGTACATTGAAGCAGCCACTTAAAACATTGCAATAAATGCGGTTAGTGTCAAATTAAGACATCCTAATTTGACATACAACATACTTAAAACTATTTTGACTCACTGTTTGGCTTTGTGTCTCAGCTCAGACTATTTTTGTATTCAGAATAAACAAATAGTGTTTTATTTTTCAGTCTCCTTAGAGTGAAACACTCCACATCAGCCACATGCTGTTGTCTCATTCCAGTACTAGCTCACTTCAAGGTCTGAGAACCATGCTGTTATAAAAATTGTATTTAATATCATAAGTTTATGCTGAGAATATATAAAGGATTGAGTTTCTGTCATTTTACACAATAACTGAAAATGAATTCTTCTGTTACTTTGTATTTGGTTTAAATAATTGCAATTATACCCCACTAAATCATAAAAGTAAATTCCTGGTTTAACTCTGTAAGGCTAACAGAATCACCATCGCTCCTGTTGTCATGCATACAGCCATTCCTGTTGTAATATTTTTGTGATGGCAATAAAAGTTTTATTTTATATTTAAACGGACTAACAGACACTTTAAACATCACATACACAAAACCAAGTCGTAGAATATTAATTATTTCACTGAAAAACTGCAGAGAGGGCAGCTAAGTGGTAAAAGAAGCACTTGGAGTATTTGTTCTGTTGTCAAATTGTATTATCATGGACAGTTTTAACTTCATCATGATAAGATGATTGCAGATAGTGTGTGAATTGAAATAGTGATTATCTTAATTTTTTAATGCAAGTGACAGATAAAGTTCCCCGTCAGGCATTTGTCTTCTTTTTAAAAAAAATAAAAGATTTAATTTAAAACGAACATTTGTAGTCCTAATGGAATGAAGGTGAAGTAAGATCGTTTGTACTTCATTCTCCAACTATGAAACACAAGCTAACAAAACATAGTCATTTGCTTTGAATTATGATTAAAAACGCAGTAATCAGATCCTCCTTTTTCTCACTGGAGCAAAAGATTAACTTGATGTATTAATGCAATGAGAGTTTTTTCTTTAAATAACGACAACTTTTGTTTGACAATTTGGAGTAATTATTATGAAAAGTTCCGACCGCTCCAGTTTTTACAGTGTATTCAGCCTAGCTACCATAAC
The DNA here is from genome assembly GCF_933228915.1 of Telmatherina bonti. NCBI lineage: Eukaryota > Metazoa > Chordata > Actinopteri > Atheriniformes > Telmatherinidae > Telmatherina > Telmatherina bonti. Next base: position 15,134,602 of record NC_136611.1, read on the forward strand.
TGTAAACCTAAATGGGGCATACAGATCAAAACCATATGGTTGTATATTTTTGAAGCCCACCTGCCTGATTTCCACTGTGCTTGTGTGCCAGCAGTGCTATCCTGTCTGCATCCTTAATGGTTGCCTCTAATCTACAGTAACAAGCTGCTTTTGGCTCATTCCCTTCTTTGTGCTCTTTAAAGGAGGAGAATTAAAACATTCATCCTTCATCTGCTGCTGCCAGTCTTTTCACTCCCTACCACACACACACACACACTCTTGTATAGTTACGTAACTGTCTGATCCTCTGTTCTATCTGTCCTTTGCTGTGCATGGTTTAGCTACTTTCCCATGGTGCAGCAGGCACATGGCTGCACACAGATACTGATGCCACTATCGCACACACAACATACACATGACACAGACAGCAGCCCACCTGGGAGATTAATCCAAAATGTCTCTGACAGTGGGGGTAGAAACATTAATGGCAACTTAAGTTCAAATGGCAACTCAGACTTCATGACATGAACCTAAAATATTCATATCTAAGTAATATTTTTCATAAATAGAACATGAGCAATTGGTTTTTTCTTGTTGACATAAAAGTAATGTAAGAATTGCCTAAATGTCATAGTTTTCCGGTGATTCACTTCTGCATTGAGCAGTTTCTAACATAAATTCACCTTGTTTATGTTTTTGTTTTGTTTTCTTATGTATCTTTTAGACGACACCAGCCATGAAACAGCCGCACCCTCCCGAAGTGAAACAAACGCTGCACCACACCTGCAGAAAACAAGTCGGCTTCTGGCGTCATTGCTGGTCATCCTAGCGGCACTCATCACTTTATAGCGCCTCCCTCTGTGCTGGAGGTCATTTACACCTAGCGTGGCCTGAGTCTGCCCTAGGCTGCAGGGTATGGGGGGGGGGGGGGGGGGGGGGGGGGGGGGGGGGGGGGGGGGGTTTAGGGTAGATTGCATTTGCTTGATCGGGCATAAGAGCAGGCTTCTCAAGGAACCCTCTATTTTTTTTTCAGAAAAAATATTTAAGTGGTCTTTCTCCATCTGTGAGTGGGAAAAAAGTTGTTGTTAGAAGTGGGAGAGACACTCCCCCCCCCCCCCCCCCTTAAACCTTCAACTAAGATGCCAAATCCCGTTTTTCTGACACTTGGTGATTCTTATTTTCCCGTGACTTTTGACATTGCTTTACATCGCATCCATGTCATTACAGAACTGATGTTTACCTACAGAAACAAGTACATATACTGTATAGCACATTCACCCAGACACCGTTACACACCATTTCAGCGTTGCAGTCTTGCACACATAAATAGCATTAAATAGCAGTAGATATCTTACAAAGTTGAATACAGTAGGAGTTTTAAACAGTAGTGCAGGGAAGATTCTAGGACTTTGAACTGACTGTATAGACACTGATAGAAAGTTATCCCGAGACCTCTCTGAAGCCTTTATTGAATGTTTGTACACAACATTGTAGTAGATTTGGAGCTGTGTGTTATTGGAAAGTCAGATACGTACCTGGTTTGCACCTTTACCACTGATCTCAACGCTAGTTTGGTTTAAATGTAGCAGCTAGTTACTATATATTTTTTCTGCTAATGCCACTGTGCCCAAATATTACTTAAGCAATGATTTTGTTCTCTCTGATTTGCAAACAACTAAACAGAAATTTTGTCACCGGACACTTTGTTGACTGCTGTGAAGATCAGGGATCAATATGTTTTGAAAGTTGATCACATAATTTCACGGCAAAGTCACAGGCATTTTCATGTTGTTTACTGAGCTGGGGAGCAATTGTTTTCTCTGTTCCAGTTGAGCATTAGTCAATATTAACACTCCCATAAACATTAGCATCCACCACGTTTTCTTTTCCTCGCTATTGATTGTTAGAATGTGTGCTTGAAAATGATTCACAGCTAAAGCTATATCGTCTTCTAAACTATCAAGTTATTTGACTTTTCCAGTGGCAACGTCAGACTTTAATCCTGCAGATGCTGTAAACTTTGGTTTAAGATCTAATTAAATGAGAAAATTGACAGAGGTCAGGGGAAGGTGTTAAAGATGCTTTCTTTCGTAGTGCCGTTCATCTCTTTTTTTCTCTCACCTCTGTTTCTTAAGTGTAAACAGTACCTTATTATAGCTTTGTACTAGTTATTAGTTTCAGTTAATTGTAACAGTTGGTACATTATTTACAAGGTTTCCATAGTTTCAGTTTGGCTAGATCTTATAAAAAAAAGAAAAAAAAAAAACCAAACAACCAAAAGACCTATCCTATAAATCCAATTTAGTGCACAGATGTGTTTAGTCTAGCTTGGTTTATGTCAGCACTTAAAAGCTTTTTTTAAGCTTTCAGAAATGCACAGAGTGAGTTTGCATAATGCGAGCTTTTTCACAGGGGCTTGTTTCCTTACTTTCAAAGAGCTATGAACAGATAGGAAACTTTAGTTTGCGGAAGCTTACTTCCATTTAGAGCCAGGTTGTGAGAAAGAGACAGAAAGAGAGAAACACAGCGAGAAAAGGAGCACAGGAGCAATTGCATTCCCACCTTGTGCTCCTAGTGTTACTGGTTTAAGTGACTCTTTAATGAGGTTCAAAATGACAGGCATGCAGACCCCATGTTGTGGTAAGGGGAGTTATTTCTGGTATTAAAAATAGATGGTGGAAGGCTTGGGGGGTCTCAGGAGGGGGGGGGTAGATTTCCACTGTGGGGGGCTTTAAAGCACCAATGACCTTCCAGTTTGAGAGAACTGGTGAGTGAAGGAGACAGAAAGAATTAGAGGGAGATATGCAAATACACAGAGTTTGTAAAGACATGGAAGATAGTTGAAGGTAGTGTGATTAGTGCCTAAAAAAACAATCCAGACAAAACATAGAAGGATTCATGCAACACTACTGGAAAAAATACTCAATTCAATGACAAACACGCAGTCTAGTACCATTCAATCTCAGAGGCATTCACTGTTATGGTTTTGCTTTGTCTTCATTTTTGTGGCTTTTTTTTTTTTTTTTTTTTAAAGAGAGAAACCCTTTGCCTCTGGCCATTTGTTTTTTATTTTTATTTTTTATATACTGTGGTAACAATGCTATTACAGCAGAATAGCAGCTCAGCTATGAGGGGCAACAGGAGACGAGGCCATTTAATGAGGTACTAATTTTCAGGATAACGCCCACGGGAATAAGCACGGCATAAGTTTCAAAATGTACGACTGTCAGCAGATTAACACTAAACTTTTATCAGAAACCAGCTTCAATTATGCTCTTTCCTAATTATCACTGTTAGTCGTCATTATGACCATTATTGCTTTCATTACCATGATTTGTTTTCTGCAAAAACCTTAAACTGGGAAATGAGGATCAACTTATATACTGGATACTGTGTATCCTGAGGTAGTCAACCATAAAACATGTAGTGTTAGGTTAGTATCCGTTTTGTACCTTTCTGGAGGAAAAACGAAAAAGAAGAAATACATCATTGTTAAAACTGTATAATTATTATTATTGCTATGATGATAATGATTATGACTATTATTATTAGGAAAACTTCTTGATGTAAATAGTGTTTGATATTAAAGTATTAATTTGGTTCTTATGTCTTTTTCTAAAAATGGTATCTCTGGGTTTTGCGGAGTGTGTACTGTTCTCAAACAATGCATTGTGTGCTTTGATCCTCAATGCTTAAAGAAACTGAGTTCATAAAAATGAGAAACCTGTGGGAGCTGTACGCATCGGTGTACAGAAAGCTGGACATTAGCCAACTGGAGGCTCACCTCTTACATGTTTCAAACCAGTCACCGACCTTCAACATCTCTTCATATAAAGAACCTGCCTTGAGACAAAACACTTGGGACTTAATTAATGGCTTATTTGTACTTTTTCTTTTTTGTTGTTGTTTTTTTTTTTTGCCTTTAGGGTTTTGAAAGCATGTTGGTCAACAAATAGATCAGCTGTGAGTGGACTGCTGGGTTTTTAGTGGAAGGATTTCACCAGTTTCATTATGTGGCATGCGCATGAACTTGATAACATGTTAGAAACAGAAAAAAAAAAAAGAAAAAAAAATATCAAGAGTTTTTATAAAATGTTTTCTTTCAACGGTTTCTTTTATTTTCAGATGTAGTAGATCTTCTGATCACCTTCACGTTGTGTGTTTTTTGCATCCCATTCGAGTGATGTCAAGCTGTGTAGTTACAGGTGACAAATGTACATAACACAAGCCATTGTTGTGACGTTACAGTGGAGGTCAGTCATTTTGTAGTTTGAAGCAACATTTTCTTTTCCCTAAGAATGACTGTCTCTGTAGCCATCTGTGGGCTTCATCCCATGCCTCCTCCGCCTATTCATGCTCTCTGTGCTCCCAAGAGGTGGAGTTTGGGAGTGGGGACATCAATGTGGACATTTCTCTAGTGAAAAAAAAAGTAAATGTGTGAGAGCTATAAGTTTAAGTCTGTGTGTGTGTGTGTGTGTGTGTGTGTGTGTGTGTGTGTGTGTGTGTGCATCTCATTTGCTGTTGCTGCAGTGAATGGGAAGCAGCAACCCTCTTTGGCAGTGAAGAGTGTTTCCCATGCCTTAGCCCTACAGCCTCTGCCCTGGCAGCTCCGTCTGTGTTCAAGATGCTTTCTGCCATTGTGCTTTTACACAGAACAGCTGCTGGCTTCGAAGAGACTACAACAGGGCCCTTCACTTTCTCTCCCTTTTTAACAACCCTAAATCACTTGTCACTACGGTAGACGGTGGTCCCAGGCACAGTTCAAGGATTAGCGCAGCCCTTTCCACCAAATCCTGAACTGGATTGTTTGTGGGATAAAACCTATCATCGATCCAGGTTCTCTTCACGAGGGCAAAGCCTCTCAGCTCTCTTCGTGCTGATGAACCGCTTGTCCGTTTCATGTCCTGCCTCATCTTTCTTGTGCTTGTATAACCCCTGACACACTACCCGCTATCTTCCCTCCTTTACCTTTGAACCCCGCTCCGACTTTGCCATCTGAGGGGAATGTTTCCAACCTGCTCTTTTACAGTATATAAACATGAAAATTTGACAAAAAGTTATCTGTATTTGTATATACACGTGTCTGAGCAACTATGAATACTACAATAAAACAGAAATACATTGCTTTGACTTGTGCCACTGTTTCATCCTTCTTTAATTCTTGTATGAAGTTACCAGATTGCAATAAACATTTTTTAACAATGGTTATCTTCTCATCAGGAACATTGTTTATTCCATCACTTCACTTAGAAAATTTTGCAGCACTTCATATGACTAGATCAACTAAAATAGAAAATAAATATAGCCAAAAAGCTAAAAAAGAAAACATGTGTCATCACATGGCAGATTACATGCCATTGTCAGCCATGAACACACAATCCTCTCTCTATAGGTTTGTCCCTGTTGGTCCCTCTGCTTCGCTGTCCTCACCATGAAATCCCACCTTATAAAAGATGGACTGAAAGGAACACTATCCATCAGGATCAGAGTAAGACCTTAAACCTCCTCTCACTTAAGTTGGGCAGTAATAGTAATGAGGACACCTAATAACCTTCTGCTGGACCCCATCAGCACCATTTAGCTTAACCTTCCATTATCTCTAGTAATTAGACTGAGATTCAAGCAAGCCCTCAGGACCAGGGGAGGCGAAAGGCCCTCTGAGAAGCCAGTTGGAATCCATCAACGCTGTAAAGATCAATGAAACCCGATTTTACAGAATATAATGGTAGTCTTAGTGATAACCCCAAGTAGCTAAACTCAATACAGTAAAGTAAACCACTAATGCTTTACCTTTTCTGTGGATAAATTCTTTCCAACAGTGTGTTATCCTTCGTACATTTACTGCACATCATGGAAAGTATGACCAGTTGGTTTTGAGTCTGACGTTTATCTGTTATGCCTTGTGCTTTTTGTTGTTGGTGTTAAAGGCATCCGGCTACATTCCAAGACTATCCATGTTCTTTGGGCATCAGCACCAATTTGTCAAAGCACAGGATAATGCATGGAAATGATCAAGAGGCCAATCCTATTTTCAAGTATCAAGCTTGTTCAGGTGGGAATTGTTTAAGTTGTGACAACATATTGTAAGCATGCATTATACAGATGAGTTTCATTGTAATGTTGAAAAGTAATTGAAAGAAACTCTGGAGTATCTATAAGTGATTTCAGGCAACATAAAAGAAAGGAAAAAAAAAAAATTAAAGTTGCACCAGAAGCTAAATATACACAATAATGGAGAAACATGAAACATTAGATAATAATTATTGTTGGGGGGAACTGACTTAGTTTGGTGCCAAGTTTAGGATCTTGTCAAAAAAATTCTATATTTGAGGTGGTGGCGTCTCCAGTAGAGCAAGTTGTCCAATAACCGGACGGTTGGTAGTTAAAATCCCACTTCATCCTAGTCAATCCATCATTTGACTCTTGGGGAAGACACTTCACCTACCTTTACTTCAGTGTGCGTAACACTGCTGTATGAATGTTTGGTGGCGATCGGAAAGGTCCTTTGCTCTGATTGGCTCCCAATGTCCTGCAGTCTGGCCCAGTGCATCTGTGGCTAAACATGAAGTTCACCACAACCAAGTATGAATGTGGACTGAATGAATAATGGATTCTCAGTAAAGCTCTTGCAGTGACTTGAAAATCACTTTATAAATCTATTCTATCATTGTTATCAGTATTATTATGATCATTTGGCTGACAAGTTGCCACAAGGTCAAAGCCCAAAAGCTCATAGCAAAGGCATTTAGTCTCTCGAAAGGGAAAAAGGCTGCTGCTTGACCTCTTGAAACATCTAGGTCATAGGCCAGTGTAGTCAAGTCTCACCTGTGCTGCTATATTAGACAGGAGCATCACTTTTCAATATGAATATAAACTAAAATGTTTTTGACTGTTTATAATTATTCACTTTTTAAAGTTATAAATGGTTATCAAATGTTTTATGATTGCATTGCACTCAAACACAAATATATGCATCGCTGATTCTAATGCATTTTTAGTGTTAACAAGTGAATTATGATTAAATGAAACTGTGAGTCAAAAATCAAGTTTTTGCCCAATACAGGGATTAAAAAAGATCTTTTAAGAGGTGCTGCAGCGACACATTGTATGAAGAAAAACCTACACATGTAAATCAGTACAGTAAAACCCCAAAAAGAAATAATGGGTTTAGAAATATAAACACAATAATGTCATTTTAAGAAAATAGTCATTTCTTTGAGGTAGGCTTTGGAACCAGTTTGCTTTCAACTTTAAAGTTTTTTTCAGCCTCACTGTGGGTTGGAGTGAAGATACCAAAGCTTACTTAATGCTCTGTAGGCTGGGACAAAAATCTGTTGATGCAAAAGACGCGAAAGCTCATCTAGAATGCAACTCTATTCAATCTCCCCCTTTTCCAAAGCTAGCGCTTTTTTAAGCATCATTGGAAAAATGCTTTATGCATGAACACACATGACGTGATGAGCCAATTAGTGTCAAGTTGTTCTTCCTGGTGTCATTACCAAAAAAGGCTCTGCAGATGCAGGTGTGTGTGTTCCTATGAAGAGCAATAAAGACAAATCACTGTGCCTGATCATTAAATCTGCGATAATGATAGCTTTATGTGAAGATGTATCCCAGATGTACTATTAAGCTATGAACACAGCCGAGGTCTGTGACCAGCAGCGAGTGAGCAAGGAGCGCTGGGATGAGGTGGAATTCAGCAGAAAACATGTCACATTTGAAATGGCAACATGAAAGCAGGAATGCACACAGATCTACATGTTCCTTTGATTTGATTTCTTTTTTTCCCCGCTGTAGTTTTCTGATGGAAGAAGTTTTGTCTCAGCGCAGTAACCGCTCATCTGGCGGTTCTGAAGAGGCCACTTTGGTGAAAGGCAGTAGAAGGCTTCATTTCAAGTCAGCTGGCTCACTTATGGGCTGCATGTATTTCGTTTCCATGTAAACAATCAGTTTGACTGACAGCTCTGAATAATGTCTTCAGTTAATCGCTTCAGTGGTGTGAAAAGGTCATAAATCACCCAATTACGTCGCCCCCCCCCCTTTATGAATAGATATTTTTTGGGGGGGGATATTTAAAATGCTTCCAAGGCATATCAACTTAGTCAACCCCATATTTATTGAGAGGGAGCTGCTGGGTGGCTGCCTCTGCCAGCAATAGCTGATAAGCAGAATACATTTTAGAGTCTCAGTTACACTGTGGAATGTCACAGCTTTGCTCGGTTAGGAAGTTAGAGCAGAATTCAAGGTCAGAACTAATGACTTAGGACAACTTTTACATGTTTTTTCTTTCAAATAAATGTTCAGAAACAAGAATAACAACAACCTAGAACAATGTTGAAAGAGCGAAATGAAAATAAATTAGATAATTCTGTGCAAAAGAAAAAAAGAGAGTCTTTGAAGAAAACCATAAAGTCAGTGTTGCCTCCAGATTTTTGAGTAAAAAACTAAATATATTTGTGTGAAACACCCTGCTGCTGTCAAAGCAGGTGCAATATACCTCAGCTGTGTTTGATCAATACCTATTTAAGTATAATCTCTTGGTCTCTTTCATGGTATTTGAAGGGTCACTACCTAGAAGAAAACAAAAACTTTTTTGATGTTGCGGTGTGTGAATGACAGGCAGTGTTCTTATGAAATAAATGTGACTTTTAGTGAATCATCTTGGGAAATGCTTCTCATTATCAGCACCAGGATCAAAAAACTGCAAAGCAGCATCCAGTGCACAATGAGGGTAAATGCTACTGCTGCAAAGGTGTTAAAGGAAACCATTGGCAGCAGGTCATGATATTCTCACCACTATCCTCTGAATATCCAGTGTAGGTTACCCTCAGCTCAGGCAGAGGTCACTGGAGTGTGTATCATTCAGGTCATTTGTCTTTACTTATGCCTCTCACATGCTGACCTTCAGGGCTGAAAGATGAGGGGCCTGCAGCCAATTCAGTAGAGGATTATGGAAAGATGTGATGCCACTACAAAACGTCACCGTTAATACAAGTGGGACATAGATTGAAAGAGGATGGAGGTTGAGGATCCAAAATGAGGATCACCTATTGGAGCGACTGTGTGTTTTATGGATCTAGCTTGTGTGTTTTATATTATAGTTTTACTTGTAAATATTGACTGAGAGGAAGGATACATTTATTTGTCTGCAATATCTGAAGGATGCTGCTGCTGTGTGTAGGCGCTCAGATGCTGTAAAGACTTATTTAAACAGCAGGCTTTCACACAGCGTTTCACACCATGTCGGATGTGTTACGCTGAGGATTCACACTTGCAGAAATGAAGATCTCCTGCACTGAAATGACAGCTAATTTCACGTGGAGCTGTGAAAAATGAAAGAACACTAATAGAAAAAAACGGAACACTGGCTCAAGCTTGTACATAAGATGGCTTGGTTGCTTGGTTACAAGCAGATAGACAAAACCTGTTACAGTAAGTACAGTCGTACATTCATTTTGATTAAATCTGGCCCATGTGGTGACCTGTCCTGGGTGTAACCTGCCTCTTGCCTGTTAATTGCTGGGATGGGCTTCAGCTTTCCCATGACCCTGAACTGGATTAGGCGGTATAGATAATAAGTGAATAATTATATCTTAAAGTTGTTAACAACAGTTTTGTTTGCTGCATCTAATGCACATAAAACTCATTCATTCATCTGTCCACTCATTCATTTTTAATACCTAGTTTATTTTGGGGGCTTATCCTGGTTCTCCTACAGCAAGAAGGGGATCCACGCTGGCAACATATTCTAAAGTTTGTAGAATATCGTGCAAAAAGTTATGCACAGCCTTTTGTGCAACTGCTACATATTTCCAGCAACACCAGAGATCAGGGCACCTGCACAACCTGTGCATTCGCTCATCATCATGAACATTTCTTTTTCTTTTGAGTTGACTGTTGTTTCATTGAAAGTTATATTTCATTGTGCGAAAATATGGAGATGTTTACAACGTTGTGTTAAAGAACAGCATTGCCATCTAATGTCAAGCTGAAGAGGGGGAGAGAGGCCAGTACATTAGCTGGTTTAATGCACAGGCAGGTACGAGTCCGAGTGGGGGGTGTGTCGGAGCAAAGAACGTTAACTGTGAGGAACATTAAAAGCTTTACAAATAAACACAATACAGCTTTTCTAGTTACAGAAGAGTCTTGTGTCTGCTTCACCACTCAATACATTTTTTTAAGTTAAACTTCCAGTAAATGCATATTTATTCATAACAAGATCACTGTCACTGTCATAATCACACCATGTCTGAAGTAGAGTTAAGGTATTGCACAAGATATCACCCCCAGTGGGGTGTCTGTTGGATTTTGTGGGATATGTCCAAATATCTGTACATTATATTTCATTAGAAATCAAACAAACCATTTTAAAGAACAGCCTGACCCCGGAAAAGTCAATATGTGGAACTCATGTTTCTTTTCTTTTCTTTTTTTTTTCCAGAAATACTTGTAAATGTTAACAGCATGGAGTATACTGAATCGGGTTTATTTGCTATTAAATTGTCAATTTTATGGTTTCAGAATTTAATAATCGGGTTGATATGGCATGCAGATATCAGATATTAGTATTATATCCTGCACATCCATCTCCATCCATCTATCCACCCAGAGTGGATCATTGCAATCTGAGGCAATTCAGTAAAATGTGAGGATTCCACCTCCGAAGAGGAGCCTCTGTCAGCTCCTTAGCAACTCACCCCACTCTGAGTGAGACTGCCACTGAAATAAGAATATTTCCTGCCAGCACCCACTGAATGAATGAGGCAAAAGTGACAGGGATATTACACTGACACGTCAGCACTACATCACAGACGTCTTTGCCCTGAGGTCATAAATTAGATTCAAATGATTTTGTCATCCTGTTAAAACAATAACTTTCAGACCCAGGCTTCTTTCTTCTTTTTTTGCTCTCATAACCTTTGATTTATGCTTTTAATTTTTTGATAGCTGGAAATAGTCTGACACTTGCACCATTATGATGTTGATGGGATGAAATATTGTCACAATTCATTTTACTTTTCAGGTTTAATTAGTTTACTTTAAAATGTCATCCATCACCACTGCTGTGCATGAAATGCAGAGAGCATTGAGAGCGGGGAGACTTGGCAAGAGGAAGTTTTACAGTTGACTTCCGAGGGAATAAACGGCAGCTGAATTATTCATAAAGCTTGCCATAACTCTAATCTGATTCTTAATTCAAGACTTTACTTTTCAGCAATATATCACGTCACTCATTCAGAATTTCTTCAAGGCAACTCCACAAATGTAACTTTGGTGGAATATTAGCCCTCGTTTTGGGCTAAATCACTGGAAAATATTTCCAGTGATTTAGCATCAGGTCAGCCTATTTTCATAGCCAAAACATTCTACATCCTAAAATATGAACAGGTGAAGATCCATCATTTGTGTTTCCTTTTATAAGTAAATATAAGTATGGGGTAAAACAATATATACCTGCCTGAGAACTTAGCAATACTGCAAACTCTGTTATCTATCCACCATACCAGTATTGTCAATACTGATACTAGACCAAAATGATCCTCATAGATATCGATACTTTTTGCATGAAATTTAGCAATGATTTAATGGTTTTGCCTTTAATTATTGATAATGATTGAGATAAGAAGAGCATAGTACATTTTTAGTCAAATAAAGCCTTTTTAGTGTGTAAACAATATAAAATATCATCAACATTGCAGCAAAACATTGTGACAGAAATAAAGTCAACTGTGCAAACGAGCAAAACAAACACAGAACAGACTGTTGATCGGCTCTCATTCACAATGACTTTTTGTCCCAAAAGCCCTGTGCAAGGAAAATTTTGATCTCAAAATGCTGACATTAATTAATACTGATTCTGACATTGGTATTGATACTATTGATATTTAGACTAATTGCAAACTAGAGCTCAGTAAATGCACAAGTAAAGACGCATGTGGGACGGGGGTCAAATGCATGATTTTTGTATGGAATTGTTTTATTGCATGTGTTTTAATTCTCATTGCTGTGCTGCTACTATCCCCCCCTGGAGGCCCATCAACCTTGACATTGAGTGTTAAGCAGGAACACCTGTAAGTGTTCCGCAGGCCGAGGCTTCATAAGTGGAGCAACAGGTGTGACAGGAGAAGGAAAAGAGGAAGAGACAGGGCTGGAGAGAAGGAGAGAACGCTCCTGAAGGATGGACGACGATGACTGCTGAGGAGGGAGTAGTCGGGGGTGTATTCCACCACGGGGTTGGCGGTGTGAGGGCAGGAGCCTGAAGTGCAGCAGCCATTCTGGATCCAATGTGCAACTACTCAGTCCTTGGCCTTCGGATATTCCTGGCCCAGGAACAAGCGTGAGTATGACGAGCAGGTTTTGGATCCAGAACGACAGGCTGGCTGCTGCAGGGCCAGGCAGGAGGGCTTCCCTCCTTGCGAGTAGTAGACTGCCGTGTTTGCTCCACTCTACAGGTATGAAATCATGGTGCCGCAGGACGAAAGACTGTGCGGAATGGACACATCGCTGCAGAGAGGAGGACCACCCCAAGCCACAATAGTGGACATTTTAGAGGACTGGGTTGGAGGATGGGGTTTTAATCTTTTAATATTTGATTTATCTTGTTTTTTATAAACAGGTTTCTACTATTTTAAGGTTCAGTGTCTGCTCGCCCTGATTTTAAAAGGACCATCGTGGCTCAAAGGACTGTTCCTTTTTAGATGTTTTGATTTGATTTTACGTTTCAACATGCTCCAGTTACTGAAACATGCACATTTTCACAGAGTTGGTTTGTTCGAGATCTTTCGTCTCAATTTTCCCAACTCCATACGTATTAACCTATGATTAGTCATATTTATGCTAGAGTTAAGTAATGTAATATTTGAAAAAAAAAGAAAACATGACTGATTAGAACTAGGGATGATTTTAGTTGTGATACTGGCTTTTATACAAGTTTGTCTTACATTTTATTTGATGACCTTATGAACATCATGCAAATTCACAGATGCTTTAACAATTCACACACTTTCCAGGGCAGCAGTAGGTCTGAAAGAAATGTTAAAATAAATCAGTTATGATAATAGTGTCCAAATTATGCAAATGCTATCTCATTACTTGCTACTAGATCTCATTAAATGTCATTACACTAAATTGTTGCTGAATGACATTAATTATTGGAAAAGGCTGAGCTAATTGTGAAAGTACTACTTATTATTATGTTTGAATATGCCAAGTTAAACACATTTATTTATCTTATGGACGCACAGTATGGGAAATAACAGTTTTATGTATGCTCAGTATTGTAGTAAAAGCCTAAGGCTATAGCAGTTTTTTTTTGTTTTTTTTTTTATAGATCATGCAAATGATCCCACTAACTTCTGCCTGTATGTCAACTCCTGCAGTCCTTTCTCACCTAAACATACACAATTATTTGCAATTTATTTCCCTCACGTAGCACACACACAGACATCAAAATCATCAAGGGTGGTGTGGCAAGGTAAACTGTATAAAAGCTTCAAATTCACTGTAATCCATATTTGTACTAAATACATGCTTGATATTCCTTATTGTCCTTAGCTGTATGTAAATTATGCAAGATGAAGAACAGTATTTAAAGCTGGGGTAGGTAATGTTGAGGAGCTAGCAAGATTTGAAAGGGGCATCCTGTCATAGCTCCTCCAATCAATAATCTGATTTTGCTCTTTGCGTGATCAAAGGTTTTTTTATTCGCAGCTTTTTCCACCAACGATTTTCTCTTCCTCGGCTGTTTAGCAGGAGGAGGCAAATAAACTGAGCCGGGTTGGGAAAATCTTTCCTGCATTTTCTCAGCCATGCATGCTTCTGAGTTTATTCTGCACTACTTTGTATTTTCATCCTAACGCACTATTTATATGCAGGGTGTGGCTTTCAGGTATGCGCTGCGGGAGGGGGAGGAGGGGAGCCGGGAGAAAAAGCTTATGAAATATAAGAAATGAACAACTCCATTTCTGTCCAAATGTTTGGATTGGTCAGAGTTTTTACATATTTACAGTAAACTGAGGGGTCTAACCATATTTTTTATTGTTCATGATTACAAAATGTACAGACTACTATCAGGATGAGGAACCACTTTAACCAGAGTAAAAAAAAAAAAATTCTCTGAGCAAGATTTACTACCCCATTTTTAAGCCAGATGTACATCTGCCAGTTTCCAAAATAGTCTTTGTATTTCCTTGTGTCGAAGCTGATAAAAACCAATATTATGCACAGACCTAAACTCCTGACATTCTTTCACTGGAAAATAACAGTAAAATAGCGGCAGCAACAACACTAGTCATTTTACAGTGCACTTCCTATAATTTTCTTTTTCAATATATAGTTCTGCGTCTTGGATTATAGTAGATAAAAGTTGATCTAACAATAGGTTTTAAGGTATTTTAATAGCATTTTTAATAGCAACATGTTACTGTTCAAGTTGTGCTCTCATTTATAACAATAAGAAATAATAATGAAAAGAGAAAAATCCAGATCAGTTTTTAGTCCAACACATAAGTCATTAAACGCCAATACTTTGCATGGTACTGAGGACTCCACGTGTCCTGGACATTTACAGGTCATATCTGACTTTTTCAAAAACACTTCCAGATCAAACTTTCACAATGAAAACATGTTCATTTGAGTGCCTTGTTAGGCAGGACTTTTCATTTAGACTCTGACAATTTCATTGATATATATATATATTTTCTCTTGAGGAACAAGCACTATATTTTAGCAAGCGACAAGCTTTTGGAGGTTATCCACTAGGTTCTTCAGTTTATATTAATTGCTTTGAGAAACACCGATAGACAGAGCGAGAGCTAACAGAAAACCCAGACAGATGAGCAGATGTTATCTGACAGGTGCAGGAGGCCCAGCTTGGTGTGTGGGCAGCAGATATGACAGTGATTTTGCATTCACTGTGTGAGCTAAAGCTGGGTACTTCAGTACCTGTCATGACTGAACCTTATGGTCAGAAACAGGAGTCTTGTATGAGATGTAGGAGGATTAGTCATGACTGTGTTTCACAATGTTGATGTGATCAGATAAAAGCAACAGTGTTTGAGCCCAAATCTTCAAGTCTAAAGGGCATTTGTGATTGTAAAGACAAGCTGTCTTTTCTTTGTTTCGTGTTTTCAGATACAGACTTGCTGTTAGTGATGATGTGATGTCCCTTCATGTAAGGAAATGACTCATCTGACTAAAACAAGGATATGATGAGTTGATATCAATACTGATGTGTCATCATGACAAAAACTCTCTTTTCATCTAGAGCCATATTTCGTTGTGTTTAAGCTGCAGAATGCACCCTCCATCAGTCTGTCAACAGAATCACTGTCCTTTTTTTAGGAAGTGTTGATTTGGTGCAATTTAGGGTTTAGTGCCTATGTTTATTTAGCATGATGGTTGTTGCCCATCTCCTGCCCAGTTGGTTATAAATAGACAGGCAGGCAGGCCTCCTGGAAAGGAGTTATGACCAGGAGCAAGAGGGTCAAGGACAAACACTGACCCAAAGTCACTAGATGCAGAAAATTAAATTAGATAACCCACATGGAATGTAGCTGTTAAGTGAAGTATGTGAATGCTTGTTTTGCTTTTTTTGTGCACTTAATATGTGTGTGTTTAAGTGGTCTGAGTGAGTGGGTATGAAACAGTGTTGTGATAGTTGTGGTTTATGTGGGTAGATGGATGATGATAGAGCAAAGGTGTACAGTATGATATGCTTTAAGCCGGCAGGTGGGCAACTCTTCAGTAGCCCTAGGAACTAATTCCAGATAAAAAAATAAAATAAAATAAAAAACACACACACACACATACAGTGAACTGTATTAATGTGAAGGTAAACCACAAACCCATGCCAGTCTGAGGGTGTATTGTAGTGTTTGAAGACCACAGATAAAACATGCCAAGGATAAAGCCCCAATGATTATACCCAGAAACTTTGTTTGAAACTTTTCTATTATCTCGCTTTATTACCTCCCACGGTATTATCATGGACATCAGGGACAGTGCCTCTGGACTGGCACCGTGGTAGTGGTACTCCTCTTCAAGAAGGGTTACTGGATTGTGTGCTACAACTAAAAGGGATCACACTCCTCAGTCACAGATGAAGTGCTGGTGGGGGGGAAACTTAAAATAACATAATCATGTCATGCAGCTGATTCAGACGACAGAATTCCTGACAGACAAAACGGCTCCTGGTAAATCTGTTCCCATAAACAGTTTTATGTAGTTTTGTTTAAGTGGAGCATCATCATCTTTAACCATCTAACATGTTGAAAAACGGCCCAAAAAAGCGTGAGCCAGCTGCTCAGAGACAACTGGCAGTTATATAATAAAAAAAAAATAAGGTGGAGTGTTTTCTTGTTTGTTGCTCAATACATTAGTTCACATTAAATAATTAACACATCTCAAATATTACATCTCAAATATCACTAAAGGTTTCGCTATAAAAAGAAATCCTGACTCTCTTAGATGGAATAAGCTGTTATGAAGAGTGGAATTATTTACTCATGACCTGGCATGATGTGAGTGCAGATGTTTCAAGAGCACCTTGAGACTTAATGGGATAATAAATGTGAATTCCAGTGTGATTACCATGGAAGACCAACATTTCTATTAATTATTTGTAAAATTTAAAAAAAAAAAAAAAGATTGAAAGAAAAAGAGGGCATTGTTTTGGTGCACTCCAGTTAAGTCACATGGTATTTAAATATAAATCTTATGGCAACACAAATTTAAAGGCAACTGTATCATGTGGCTCATGATATGAATGATATTTCATATAATGTAATCTAACTTATTTCTCCTTTTTTCTGGTAGTTAAAAAAGGTATAAAAGGTAGTTTTTTCCTTCCCACTGTCGCCTCGTGCATGCTCAGGATGGGGGATTGAATCAAAGTCATGATTCAATGCAATCAGTTGGTTTCTATTATAGGATATGTATGAATTGGCTTGAAATGATGTGTATGTTGATTGGTATGTAAAGTGCCCTGTAACAACATTGTTGTGAAGCGGTGCTATACAAATAAAGCTGAACTGAATATTTAATGTGTGGACAAGGTAAACATATGACACAGTTTTGTTTGGATTAAAAGCAATATGTTTCTCTGTGCATTTGTAATACATTTATTATTATTACTATATGCTCCAGTACAATATCATCAGCAGCATAAAATGTGGATTTGCATTAATACAGAAGAAATAGTGTTATTTTATAGGTAGGAAAAAAAAGCCAGGGGTTGAACTTTGTGCAACACTTTTAGTAATTGTTGGTCCACGAGATAGGTACATCACTACCTATTGCTACATCCTTTGTTTTGTTTCTCTTTCATGAAGCCAGTGTGTGAGTTAAGCTTGTCAATAATACAAGTTGACAAGCTTTTCTTTAATCAAGAGTGATAGTAACAGTGTTGTAGTTCTTCACAAGTCAAACTGTTGCACAATTACATGTTAAGAGGATTAAGCAGAATTGAAACAAAAAGCTACACATAGATGCGCTGACGATATATTTATTTTAGGTTGGTAGTTCCACCCTCATATTTTATACAAGCAAACCCACTTTGAGTCCTGTATGAATGGTATCAAACACAGTAATATCTGCACTGTAACTTTGATATGAGTTTTTAATGGTTTTTTTTTTTTTCTTTTAGGAAAAAGGCATGGAAATGAACAGCAGGTAAGACGAAGGGCTACAAAGGGATAAAATGTGGGGGAAATCCATGGTTGGCTCCTACACCATTCACAGTTTGGTGTTTCTGTCTTCTCTGCCCAGAGATATTCACAATATAATTTATTTATTTTTGCTACAACAGCTGTGGTGGGTTTATGTATCATCATTCATTCTAAAACACACAGGAGGTTTTTTTTTTTTTCTTTATGATAGAAATATATATTATTCTCGACCTATTACAACCTATTTGCTGTTAATATACATTCATGAAACCATATAACAAAGAAAAGAATAACATATCTTCTGTATTTCCAACCCCATGGACCACTGTAGTTTAATGGAGTCGGTATGAAGCTCAGTGTGAGGAGAAAGTAAACAGACTCATTGTCATTGTAAGAACTGTGTGCTCTGTTGAGAGCTGTGTAATGTTGATTATGTGAGAGACTAAACGTTATGACTTGGCTTTGTTCAAACTTGATTTGGCTGCATGCTGAGATTAGCTCAGTGCTTCTATGGGCAACATTTCAAATCTGAATTGTATTCAACAACACGTAACTATAATACAACAGGTGTTGTAATAATTATAATCTCACTTAATGCATGAAAAGGTAATAATTTGTAGGAAAAAGTGCAACACTGAACCATAGGTTGCAAGAATTAGGAAAACAAAAATGTTATTTAAATGAACTTTGGCAGTCCAAGCTACTTCGCCTACTTTTATTGCGCTGGAACTGAAGCTTGACGTCAACAGACTCCCAATGATATCATCTGGCTTTGGCCTCTGTGGGTGGATGACTTATATTCATTTCTTAATGGTCATTCCCTGAGTTATAATAGCCTTATTGATTTTCCCCTATTTCTCTTCTGCATTGTGATACAAATTTACTCTACTATTTATTGAAGATGTAACAGGAAAAAATAAATATATGTTGTGCCAGATAAGTGCTTAACAAAATGGCAACTTATTTATTTCTTTTAAGCGTATCACTGACTGTTTATATAAATCTCTGGAATTCAAATAAGAAACTTATTTGGATGTCTTTTCAAGATTATTCATTGGCTTTAAAAGATTTGAATAAGGCACAGTGGATCATTAATCATAGCCTTGTGAAACATGCTATCTGTCCCAAAACACTATTTAAGATGTTTAAAGCTGTGTATCTCTGATTCCACTGTCTCGACGGTATTGATCAAACTTACATCACTCAGCTCTTTTTTATTACGTAGCTTTGACTTCTCTATTACAGACATCATCTTAATATTGTCAAATCAATGAACATGAATATGGTAATGCAAGACGCGTGGGTACAGGGAGACAGTAAAAACACAACTATGGTGTGTGCAAAACCCTCCCATTGGGGCATCGTTTTCCCCTTGGTAAGAATAGACATGGAAATAAATTGGCTTAGTTTCAGGTCACCTGCGAAGGCCTAAAAGTATTGTGTCAAAGACAAAAAGAAAAACACCCTGTGGATGTCCGCATAGTGCTGTGGCACACATCACAGTCACCAGCATTTCAGATAAATGGACTACTGTGAATTTTTATTGGGGGACATTAAAAAGCAGGATCGCAGTTCATCTTGGAAGCCAGAGCGAGCATGGAAACTCTCAATGAAGTATTTAAACACATGTTCTGGGCTGAGCCAGGCACAGCTGGCTGCGTGGGGTATAATCACAAACAGTCAGGTCTTAAAAGAGCCTTAATCCTGGAAGGATTACAGAGAAATAATCAGTTTATGTGCACCATTACTAAATGCATCCAGGAAGAGGAGAGGTCTTTTTGTCCTGTTTTATTTTGGGCCTAACTGTCTAAAGATTTTAATCTCTTCCACTAGATAATGGCATTTTCAGTTCATCTATTTCTATTGTCGCCACTTGGAACAATGTTACCCTTTGCTCTTGAAATGAAACCAGAGTCTATTGATAGAAAGTGATGACTCGGCTAAAGTGAACAATCTAGAAGAGCATCAACCAAAAGAAAATGAAGCAGTGAAAGAAGAGGAAGAGAAAATTGTAGTTATGGTTAATAAGGGCATGAAAATAAATGCATTCATTATTCATCCATCCTGTATGTGCACTCACTTAACTGGAGTTTGCAGGTGGCATGGAGTGGATCCAGCATGCGCTGAGCTAAAGGCTGGGAAATATCACGGACAGATTGAAAGTCCGGCACCTGGAGTACATCCATGTGAAGATGAGGAGGACAAGCAAACTGCACTCTGTGATGAGGACTTTGTCGCTGCCAGGCACTGGTGTGAACCATTTAGCTTCCTTGCTGACTCCACATGCAACATATTCACCGTCTGCAGGCTGCCGTTGAACTACACTTCAAATCAAAGATTCACATTTTACATTGTGCATAAGTTTCTTCTCTTTATTGTTTCAGATGCTTCCAAGCATAAAGCAATCCATGCTGAGATCAATCTTCTGAAACGCCCTCTAGAATTGTACATCAGCCTTGAATGAGTCAGTGTGAAATAACAGCCTCATCTAGATTTATAAACCTAAATCATGCCAGCTGGAACTAACAAGAACTGAATGTAACTACAACATTATATGTCCTTGTATCACTTTATTTGGTAATATTTATAGGATTTTTCTTTGATTTTCCATTAGATTAAATAGAAATGGGGAATTTCCTCCCATCATACATACACTCCTAAAACATGATCATTGCATTATACTGACATTTCTCTTCAGAAGGATGTGAATATTATCATTTCAAACAGTATATGGAGCAGACATAGTTCATACCAGTTTCCCACCCAACCAAACCTCTTCCAAGAGTATAATCATGAATGTGCATGTCACCAGCTTCGTTTTTAACTTGATGTAACTGGAAAAATATAAGACATAAATGTAAAAATTTGCTGTCATCGTGCTTGCAAAGGAGTCCCAAGACATCAGCTGAAACCTCTGCTTGTGCTCTTTATGAGCAAACAGGTAGGGATTACATGTGTTTCAAAGGATAAAATTCAAGTCATTCACATGGTCTTGCCACACATCCATTTTCTCATGCAGTGATAATATATCTGATAAAGTAGTAGGGCGATAAAATGACTTTGACCAAGCATAAATAGATGAGACAGAGAAGACAGCACTGTACAAGTGCTGTCTGCTATACAATGCTGTCTGTTAACACAAACACTTTGAACAGAACTATGTTTAATAAATTGAATCTTTATAAAGGCAGAAGTTAAAATTAACCAAATAAAGTAGCAAAAATTGCCTGCAAGGAAAAGAAAACTGTAATGGGTAAAATATTCCTCAGGTGCCTATCTTCGTCAGAGATAATGTAACTCCCAAGCTGACCAAACTGCAACAACTTAAAACCATTTAACTTTAAACTGGATACAAAATACAAAAACTAAATAAAAACATCCTGTGGTCACTGTAGGAGAAACTATTGATCCCTAGCACTTGACCTTGGATTTATGGTTGTCTAGCCAAACAGTCCTTCCCGTATGCACAATAAAAATCTGCATTCAGCATTCCAACATAAGCTCTTGGTCCATTTAATCCCAGCCTCTAAATCTTCAGTAGAGAAGGAACACAACATTTCAAAACCACCTCAGTAAAAAATTTGGACGCATGTATGACTCAAAAAGATGAAGAAACTCATACATGCATGTACCAGATTGAACAGGAACATGCACAATGGAGCATTTCCCACAGAGGAGGGCCACCAACACCTCATTACCTTTGATTAGCAGGGTGGTCAACTGTGGTGGAAAATATCTTTTGTGATACGCCTGCTTTCAAACCAGATATTTTTTGCAGCTGTGTGTGTGTGTGTGTGTGTGTGTGTGTGTGTGCAGGTCTGACCGAGATTTACTGTAGCTTGCCCCGATCCTCTGTGCCATTCAGATGGAAACTGATGTGTCTATATGTGGATAATAAGCTCCTGCAGGGGAGAACTCTCCCACTGTAGACCACAAACCAGTCCTTTACTTCAGATATTATGCTTCATCCAGGGAAGATTTTTTTTCCCCCTTTTTTCTGATCTCGGTTATATTCCTCTTGTATTGTTCTGTGATTTTATATTTGGTTTTCCTGTTGCCATAGCAAAAAATGTGAGTTCTATTATGCACTTGGACTATAGAATCTACTTTCCATGTCATTGTAAAAAGCTCTCAGAGACTCTATCAAGCTTTTCTCCAAGCATTACACGACCCTCCCAAATCTAAGCTTGGCTATAAAAGCACACACACAGAGGCTCCTCCTTAAAAAATCTCTTTGATTTTCCTCAAGCTTCTTCTTGCTTGAACTACTTCAACTGCTTTCAGACTGGTTCTCTCAGGGCCCGGCTAAGTGCCACTAATTGAGGTGTGCAGAGTGTTTTGTTTTCATGAGGCATGCCGCTCCAGCTCCTCAACACTCTGCTCACCCTCTCTTCACAAAACATGCGCACATTCACAGATGCATCCACATTTGAACCCTCCCTCTGTGTCCTCTGGACATTTTATGCTTTTTATTTCCTTTAATTGTTATGAGCTTACCCTCATTCTCCCGTGGCCCCCGGTATTCACAGTGCCAGCAGCTCAGCTCAAGGTCACACAGCAATGCTTTTGTTGGGGATTCACTGCCAGTATTGTCATGCTGTCTCTTTCCCTTCACCTACTGTGTATTTGTCTCCTTTAAAAACAAATCCAATAAATCCCCGAGTTAAGTGTGAAGCACTGTGAAAAGAAGCTTTGCTCTCTCAAAGAATACCCAGACAGACCGACAGGATGCATTATGTTTCATTTCTAGCTATATTCACTCCTCTGTCATTCAAAGCAAATGGAAGTATGTGTGGAATCCCACTTACATAAATAAAATTGAAGGTTTTCTCTTCCCTTCTCAGAAAGAGGCCACCGAATCCCCAACTCAGAGCAGAAGAGTGTTTCCAGGCTTTTCTAGGACATTCACCTGGTAGTGCGCTGAGGGGCCATGCAGTCACACATCAGCATTACAGCCGCCATACTGGCTTTTTATGGGGCCGGGAAAAAACGAGATGGGATTTTTCAATCATATTACCAGTCTGAATACATCACTACAAAAGGAGAGCGCTGCCAAGAAAGGAAAGGAGTTTATTTTCACTTGTTTCTTTTTCCTCACAGTGGATGCCCTCTTTTTACAAGCTGAAACTTATTTTCCTGATCTATAATTTGTTGTGCATGTCATATTGTGCAGTAAAACATGCACGATTTTTTTTTTCAATTGCCTGTTTTTTTGTTTTACACTCCCATCCTAATGTTAGCGGAAAAATACAATATTGGCAACAGATTTTACTGAGGACTTTTTCTGTGAAGACAGAACAACAGCACACATTACTCCAGGCGCATCTGCCGCTTCACATGCACGAGGAGGGGATTTTTTTATAGGAAATTGGGTGCGTCACACCCTGTTTTTTTAACGATGAATGTTAATCAAACAAAACAAGGGAGGCATCATTTTTTGCAGTTGCAATCTTGAGCATACTTTTTTTTTTCCCCATTTCAATTTCCCTTTTCGCTCTCTTTCAGCTGTGTCATAATTTCTGGAAACAGTCATTCTGATTCTGCTGGAGAAATGGCAATGCGCTACATTTCTCAAACAGCACAGACTATGGTAAAATGCAAACTAAATGAGGTATTACTCATTTGTCTCTAGTACAAAGGCTGGATAAATCAGTTAACTGAGGTGGTTGCCCTGACTGTTTTTGGATGTTAACTTCTCATTATTACTCTTCTGCAAAATCTGTAACTGATCGGGAAGAAATTGACTCCATTCATCATCAGGAAATAGAGCAATTGCATGCTGTGGTGGGGAAATTGCAGTTATTTCACTTGACTTGCATAAGCATTAATTAATGGACCCATAGCTAGAAAAACTAAATGTGGATTTACATGCATTGGTATCTGGACACTGAAGCTTGTTTTGTTGTTGTTAGTTTTGTTTTAATTATTCTACTTACAAACATTTAATCAAATGAGACTAAAGTGCAGACTCTCAGCTTCAATTTGAGAAGATTCACTTCAAGAATTAAAGAAGGATTTACAAATGACAATTGTTTATTAAGTGGAATTCCTTTTTTTAAATGGATAATTGTGTTCTCTTTCTTCATTATTTATTCATCAAGTGAGGTGGTGAAAGGTGGAGAATTGATTGCAAGTTTGGCATTTGCATTTGGAAGCTGATAATGTGAATCCACAACAGTGTGCAAAGATAAAATATGTTCATCAGTGAGACAGCAGAAACACAGAAGTTGCAAAGTTAACTGTTACATGCAATAATGATCATAACAAAACATTCCTGTGCAATACAGCACTATAAGTTGGTTAAACGAGGACATTTCAAGTCTAAATCATTGTTTCCAGTATTATAGGCTAAAAGCAGATCACTTCTCATCCTGGTATGTCTCCATGGTAACAGATGCTGCAAATCCACCATGCAATCATATAATGTAAAAGCACGATCCACTGACCAATTGATTTTTTTAAAAGGAAAATGATAATAATAAAAAAAAAAACAGGAAAATTCTTCACCTGCTTCCACCTGTGGTCTAATGCTCTTAACCCCAGAACCCCAGTGTAGACAGACAGACATGCAGTCCTCCAAATAGGTAACAACACAGAAGCTCCAGAGATGACCTGTAACTGCTGGTCAAATACTTATTGACTGAAATTTTGTTCAAGCTGGCTAAAGTCAGATGGGGCCAACAGCAACCAATTTAATAACATGACAAATGAAGCTTCAAACATCACACATGGTAAAGAAGCAGAGGTGAAAAATGTGACAACAGGTTTTGTAAACTGCCCCCAAGTGGCAGCAAAAGCTATGCTATGCTATGTAGATCTGTGTTTGAGGGGCACCAAACGATAGTGCAGAGGGAGCTGCAATATGTTCAGCTTTTATAAAAAAAAAAAAGAAAAAAGAAAAATAAGTCTTTAGAGACTGTTTAAGAATTAAAACTCTGCACTTAAATAGTCAAATAGTACATTTTTAGAAAGTATTTTCCATTTAAGGCTATAGACCCAATTTCACTGGATCTCACAATCATTTTATACAGTCTTTTTTTAAGTGTGTTTACTGCTTTTTATGGTTTCTTTTCTTTTCTGAATTTATTTATTTTTTGTTGTTGCATTTGTTTCTCTCTCTCAGAAACACCAGAGTTGCACCTGGTGTCATGAAACTGTCTTAAATGCCACTTCTATACACCTGCAACATGAAAAAATGTAACAATAAAGAAATGGGAAAAATAGACATAGTTGGTCCAGAGTCAGTGTTTATTGATTATTGGACCAAAGAGAGATGTAGCAGGATGATTTCTAAAGTGTTCAGAGAAATGTTGTCAGCAGTAAAATGGATTATTCCGAGTCTTACAGTACAAACTGACAATAACGAAAAGCAGACTGCAAAGGCAAGCTGGAAGATCGTTATTTCCTTATCCCACTCAGTCCATTTCCATCCAGAAATTGGACAGAACATTCTGCAGTGGCTAAGTCAGTCACATGCAATTAACACACATGAGTTGCACATCATTTGCTGAAAACAAAAGACAAAATACCCCTCTGTTACCCCCACACTGCAGACATTAAAGGTTTCTGTGATCAGGTTCCAGATGAACACAGAAAGGAATTTTAAATTAAACATAATGAATAAAAAAGTTTAGTTTTCGAGTCATATTTGAGCCCCTAAAAATACCAAAAAAGTATTGTAAACCATTTCCAGGGTAGTTGGGTCCAGATTTTCTGGGCCTATGTTGCTGTTATTCTTGACTTTCTTAAACCTTTAACTGCTTTTACAGCTGCATATAGCTGAATATCAGGGTTTATTTTGTAATGCAGATTTAAAAAAAATAACAATGAAACCAGCCACACCTCTGTGAGATCGTTTACAGTCACAAAAACATCATTAAAAAAAAGACTGCTGGCACATTTTAAGAAGCCTGCATAAATTTGCTGTAACTTTTATAATAATTCCAATACTCTGCATCACTGTCTTTAAACTGCTCTTTTGGCACAGTTTTTATCTGCAGCTTTAACACCTTGAGCCAGGTCAGGCGAGCAGACTAACAGGGAGCATTGCCGGTTTGCACATCATTAGCTCAGTGATCACTTATTGCCTACTCTGCCAGCTATAACAAGCAATGCGGGGGTCTGCTAACTGTTAAATTTCAACCTTTAGGATGCAAAGTCAAACTGAAAAGCTTTTATTCTGCATTCACATGAAAACAAATATGCAGATAAAGATATCTGCTGAACTGGAACGCTAACTGACAAAGAAACAGACTTTTTAAGCAAAAACACAAGAATGAAGAGTAGAGGTGTGAAAAATTAAAAAGACATATACAAATACTGTTATACAAATTTAATTTTGCACACATGTGGAAAATAAGAGCTTCCACACAATTCCATCCAACATTCAGGCAAAAGAAGGTTTTTACTTGGAAAAAAAACAGACCAC
The DNA here is from genome assembly GCF_933228915.1 of Telmatherina bonti. Taxonomy (NCBI): domain Eukaryota; kingdom Metazoa; phylum Chordata; class Actinopteri; order Atheriniformes; family Telmatherinidae; genus Telmatherina; species Telmatherina bonti. Next base: position 15,160,675 of record NC_136611.1, read on the forward strand.
TTGAAGCATAGTTTTCTATGCTCCATGGATGAGCACTGAGTATTTCCTTGCACTGTATCTGATTACAAACCTTTGTTGCACTTATAAATGTTTCCTGTAATTAGTGCCCTTCTTTCATTATGGTTAACTTGGAGTTGTTTGCTCATGGGTAGCAAGGCACAGGTTAAGTCATTGCCTCTGCAAAGTGGGAGTTTGAAAGGAAAGCCTTTGTCTTTAATGAAAATCATATCATGTCATTTAGGTGTTTTACTGTGTCGTGTGTTTGAGATTATGTGTGTGTGTGTGTGTGTGTGTGTGTGTGTGTGTGTGTGTGTGTGTGTGTGTGTGTGTATGCATTAAAAAACGTAACGTGTGGAGAAGGTTTTTTACATACCACACAGGAAATAATCATTCTTATGGCTGGTGACCAACATATATCACAGGTTGCTGCAGATTTCTTATTTTCACACAAGCTGAAGTAGTGAGAGGTTACAGGACACACCTTCCTCTCAACTGCTGCTTTGTTGTGTAATTTGTGGTTAAGTACTCATTAGGTAATGCGGTCCAGTAGTTCAGGCTTGGTATAATTGGCTGTTTGGCTATTTGCCCCTCCTCCTTTGGGCATTAATTTAATCACTTGTCTAATGTAAACCTGCATCAACCTTGATAGTTGAAGTAATTGTGTGAGTGCGCTCTCCCTGTCCAGTCTGTCCTTAAAATGAAATTTCTCCTTGAGATACAGTTAAAGGCCATTGAACTCCAGCAAACACGTGTGGCTGATAGAGATCTATTTAAAAAATTACTTCAATGGTCACTTGGAAAATCATAATTAGAAATTCAGGTGTAAAAAGAAAACCCCAAACAACACAAAACCTTGATAATTTCATTAATTTGCACCTAATATGAAACTCAACAGATGTTTAAGACCAAACTGAGTGTGTGGTGCAATTTAATGCAGGGGGAATAAAACATGCAAATCTGTTAAATGACGCTGCACCAATTGAATTAAGTTGGACTCTGTATAGCTGGAGTTCTGCAGTGTTTATCACCATGTGTTTAACCCAGTGCCCCTCCTCTGTATGCCCTGCCGTCCTTCAAAGCGTCACAGACCACTGGCAAGGAACTAAATAATAACATTTCACAGTTTCACTATAGGGCGCCATCTAAGGCCCTGTAGCACTGTCACATGATATCACTCTTGCCAAGCAGGAGGCTGCTGTGTGCCATCAGAAAGGGTGTAAACGTGGAAGTGTTTGTGTATTTGTGGAAGCCTGTGCATGTGAAATTGCATTCTTGCGCTTGAATGTCACAGAGTACAATATTACGATGACTGAGAAGCTATAACCTCCATCAGGTCTGCAAAGGTAAAACATGTGTTTTCAGTGGAGGCTGACGTTCCACTTAGATTTACAGAGGGAAATGACATATCCCCTTTCTGACAACGAGGGTTAAAAAGGGAAACGGGGATAGATGCTGAGACACAACGCACCTCTAGGGTACAACAACTGAAGTCATAAACCCGAGTCTAGAGGATGGAGACAGTCATCTACAGTCATATAACTCCAAAACTTGTAAAGTTGGAGGGAGGGTGGACTTTAAATAACAGTATAATATAAGTATACTTTTACACCTAAAGACAGATCTGCATTAAAATTCTATACAGCTCAGTTGTTTTGAAACTTCCCTTTTACAAAGCAAAGCAGTTATGGTCTAAAACACCATGAAACCCATTTTATTATAAAGCACACATTTAGCATGGACTGGTCATGACTTGTTGTAAAACTTCCTTTCCATAATTCTTCATTCATAACTAAACATGATCATCTTTTGGGCCGAATATGCATTTTAACTCATGTCCTGTTTATCAACATAGAAAAACATGATCCTGTTAAGTTTGACAGTTCCACGCAGGAAATAAGGTCTCTAATCCACATTTCCACATCTCTAGTCCTCCAGGCATAAACATTTTTCCTGTCAAAGTATTTCCTTCCTAAACCGGTCAGAAGTCATTTCACAGCGCCTGAAAGATTGAGATGCTTGTCATTTTCTGTCTGGGCTGAATCGCATGTCCGTCTGAAATGACTGCTGAGTGCCAGTGAAGGATGCCTTTCAACAGACAGGGGGATTTCCAGCAGCTCGAGGTGAAATAGTCCCTGGGAGGGGAAGCGGTGGGGCCAGGAAGAGGGGGAGAAAAACTCAGAATGGCCAAACTCCTCAATAACCAAGGGGAATATGGTCTGTGCTATAGCTCTCAACACATTCATCTTGACCTGAAGCAGGCAAGGGATTGGTTTTCCTTTGACCAAACTCCAACGTCAAAACATCATAAAGCACGTAATAAGAACACCACCAACAAATGGACCTTAATTCATAAAGTGATAATTGATCATGGCTATGTGACTTGCGGACATTGTGATAACGATCGCTAAATTTCTTTCTTTTCATGTGGAATAATCAAGTGTGTCCAAAAACAGCAACGCAGCTTCAGTCGAAGTGTTTTCTGATGACCATGTAGATTTGGGGAAAACACAGAGAATGTTTGCTATAGCTCAAACTGTCCACTATCATGTCCAAAATCTTCCACAAAAATGCAGACCACAGCGATTTGAACCTTGGCCAAGCTTGGCTGTAAGCTGGGAAACAGGCTGAGATGAGCTCACACTGGTTCAATCCAGAAGATCAGTAACAGAAAACATCTTTCATTGACAGACACTGATATTGTTTTGCTGACATATTATTTTATATTTTTTACGTTTGAACTTAAGTATGGGTGTTTAAATATGTAATTGCCTCTTTGTATTTGAGCTGCAGTGCACTTGACAAGACCCAGTCAGTGAAAATAGAAAAAGCTGCATGTGCTAATATACAACCCTTTAACCGACTTCTAATGTTCAAAATGTGGTTATTAGTTACCATGGGTGTCACAGTTAATCCATTTACTTTTTTTTATCATAACTGCATGTTTTGTGCATACACAGATTTTCTTTGATCTTTTCAGTCTTATGATTTATTGACATAAAGACTAAATGCTACTGTTTTTCTTTACATCAGTTAAATAACATCCACCCATGAAAGAAAAAAGAAAAAGTTTCTTGTTTTTTTTTCCTTGCCTGTTTTTCCATAAATTGTCAAGGAGATTTGGATGTGAACCAGCTTCAAGGCCTGGAAATGAGAGTATTTTTACTGGCTCAGACACTATCCAGAAGATATTAGCCGTGTAGGAAATGTGCTGAATATTACAGGCTTTACTACAGCGGGCCAAGAAAGACAGTTGGTGCAAACCCTGGACTGCTGTGTGGCTGCTATCTCTCAAAATGTCAAAGCTTTGGTCTCCAAGTCTGCTGCGTTCTGCTGTGCATCTAGGTTGGACCAGGCAGGCCTGAAAAGTGACTGGCTGGCCATCCACCTTGCTGAGTCATGGTGGTAATTAATTGTGACTTAGAACCTCAGGGTCAACTCTGATATCTTGCCCAGTTTAAAAGAAAGGTAAAGGCCCAAGCTCATTAGGGTTTGAGCTGAAGACTTTACCAGAGCTGGACACCACTGCTGCTTCCATTTGCACCTTGTTTTTTTTAAAGACCAGGCTTGTGGAGGACCTGCCCCAGTTTCGGGCAAAACAAAAGTTACAGTTTGATCATCAGTTTGATCAACAACATGTTAGTGGCACATGCATGTGCCACTAACATGACTAGCTCCAAGAATGATGAATTAAGAGTCAAAATATGCTGTGAACCCATAAATGCAATTATTTTAAAGTAGATTTTCCTGAGGAATAAAACAGAGACAGGCATTAATCACAGGACTTGCAAGCTCTCAGCTCTACATTCTTCAGATACGGTGCAAATGAGCCCGAAAATGTGCTTGATGGTTTCGCGTAGTTTCCTGATTTACTGCGTCATGTATGGTGACGGCTAATGATCCAAATTGGGGGAACACAACAAAAAGCAATTTGTAGCATATCACAATGGCCCTCATTTATTATTACATCCAATTAATTTATGTTTTCAGGCTGTTTCTTTTCTTTTTAGATGACTAGATGCTGTTGAGAATGTATTTTTAACACCTGATCGTTAACATTTGTTCCAATGAGCGCACTTGTGATGGAGAAAAAGAATTTACAGAAACAGCAACATTTAAGTCATTCATCTTGGTCTTGTAAAGTTATTTAAAAGACTGTAATCTCCATCAGACAGGAAGAAATTCTTGGCAACGTGCAGATCGCATGGTTCCTGTGATTGGGCTATAAACACTCTTGACTCCAGCGAGAGTGTTAGGTTCACAGCTCAGCTTTACTTAATGCCAAGATAGTAAACATCAGGCCATGGAGTATGTGGTGCAATTTAAATCATGCGCACCATTTCTAGATGTTCTCATTCTGTGACATATGCAAACAGAAAGATGTAAAGTACATAACCTGTTTTTTTTTTTTACTCCTTCTCTTTTCAATCAATCATGATCATCTTTTTTCTTGTTTACTTTGTCTTTAAAAGTTCTTCCTTACACCTGTTTATTGTACTGATGACCAAAACTGTGCACTTCTAATTGAGAATTTGGGCCAAGAACGTAAACATGTAAGAACTAGATGAACAACAGCTTTCTATTTTGAGTTATATAAATAAATATACTGGTTCTTAATAAACTCCCCAAAGATCATTGTTGATTCCTACCAGGATCTGTGATTGCTACCATGAGTCAAAGAAGTTAAAGCACTGAAACTCCAAGAAATACATAACAATTTGCACTTTGGATATTTTAAAAAATGGAATAAGTAGAAGAATTAAGTGTCTTTCCATAACGAGTAATATTGGATACTTTATGCCAGATCTTCTCAGCAAGTGCTTCTTCCTACAGACAAGAGTGTTCTTGGCCCGTGTCAAAGAGGCAGCTCTCCTTTGCATGTTCTCTGCAAGCTTCAAAAATACGAGATCAGACAGCTGCATGTCACACTCATTGTCCTTCGTTAACAAGTCTAATTTGTGCCTCATTCTGTCTTCCAGCTCTTCCAAGATCTCAGACAATCATCCTGGCCCCCATTGGGGCTGGAAGAATCATCACGCTGGCATCCATATTTGTGCCATCTGCGATGGAGAGAGCTGTGTGGTTATGGATCAATCACACACATACACACTCTCAGAAATGCTAACATACCCACTCCCAAGCAATCATCACGTTTTCTATGATTGACAGAAATACACAAATTTGCGACTAGCTTTAAATGCCTACTGTAAAAAAGGTTGTTCCCACTTTACAACAACTGCAAGTTCTGACTGCTGCACAGGGATTTTGTTTTTGTAGTGGTTCTGTTCATTTATTGGTTTTTAAAGACTTTAGCTTAATTTATGCTTGAATGTAAGATGACCCGACCTTAGATTATGTCCTTTCCTATATTATAACCTCCCCATATTCTGACATCCACCTGAGTACTGAGGGCATTTGTCACCGTCGGTGTTGAAAGCAGCAGACCACAGGCTCTACAATATAAAACTACTGTCATTATACACGTACTGCCTCATGCATCTTTTCCTGCTGCTGCCGCCGAAGAGAGCAGATGTCTACAACCTGTGAATGTAAGATGTCAATGAAAACTGAAGGGAATCAGTGTTAATTGCATGAAATCAAATCAAATCAAAATTAATTTATAAAGCACTTTTCATACAATAAAGTGTAACACAAAGTGCTGTACACATTATAAAAGCACAACAAAGAAAAAATATCAGTCCTGCCCTCCCCATATACTTTAATGTACACATACACACACACACAACACCCATTTCCAACACTCGTCTTTGTCATCACACATATATCTAAATAAATGTTGCTGAACACAAAGCACCCCGGTAAGAAAAAAACTACACACCCAGCGCAGAGGGCTTCTTCTGAGGAACACTGGAAAATATGCTAAAATGATCAAATACATATAATAAAATGATAAGAGAGCCCAAAAGCATTAAAACATTCACAAACTAGTTAAAGAACCCAAAAATCAATCCTGAAACACACGGGAAGCCAATGCAATGCCTTTAAAATAAGTGTAATGTTGGACCAACAAACTGTTAAACAGCAGCTTGAACAAAGCATGCCTCATTTTCTTTTGCTGACATGTTCCTTTTACTTGTCTCTGACCTTTGATTTTAACATGTTAACACAGCATTCTGAGTCAAGTGGTCCAATGGTAGTTGAAGGAGGCTGATTTTTTTATTTAACTCTGAACATTTTAATAACCCAAATGGAACGGACGAATACCGTTTTCATGGATGACCCAGATCACTGGTCATTGGTCATTTTGACTATTTCCTACTTACATATCCACTTATTTGCAGAGTTTGCTTCCAAACTAGATTAAAATCCACAAACCTATTAATAACGCATAAAGAGTGAAGCTTTAATACAATGACAGATTTAGATGCAATTACAACCATCTCTGCCTGGGTTAAGAAAGAGAGGCTGGCACGGAGTTCATTCTACGTAGGTTTAGTTTGTGTGATAACATACTTCCCAGAATGTCAGATATCTGTCTGTTCTCCCAGCAGAATGTAGATCATCACTGCCAGACTGTGTGAATGAATACCACCACAGTGTTTTACACCCCACCACCATGACAGTTAACACAGCTCAGAAGCTTAGAGTTAGTCTCAAACCCAACATCTGAACATGACCTTTACCTGGTAGAACCGGTTAACACCTCAAGAGTTTGTAATACTGGCAGGCTTGTCTTTCTCTGAGCGATTAGGTTTTTCCATTTTGCATGAAATCCTTTTATAAAAATAAAGTCCTTCCTGCAGTAGTCATTTTTGGAGTTCTTGCTGAGAGTGGTTATTAAAAAAAAAAAAAAAAATACCACAACGCTGTCTGTGTCATTCTCTGGCTTTTCACAGCCATCAGTGGAGCACTGTCTCTCTCCGTACATGTTTTAAACATACAGTATGCGTAAATTCTAAGATAGATATTAAAGAGGGAAGTTCACAAAATCAACTCTGCGCTTTTTCGACAATTAATGATTTGTTTAGATTTCCTGTTAGTTTAGATATGACAGAGAGACTGATGACTATGGGTTTATTTTGAGAGCATGCAAATCCACGTGAGTATGCTGGTACAGGGGCGTGTGTGTAAGCTGTATCTGTGCCTTTGCATCTGATGTACGCCACCCTGAGGGAAACAGTAACAAGTCAGCCATCTGAATATTCACCCAGACACAGGGTGTGTGGTTTGTGATAAAAGTCCTCAAACAGGTCTGGGATACACAAGGCTCCACCAAAGGCAGTGAGATGGCAATCACAGAGAACATGCATTGGAAGCATGGAGAAAAGAGCCTCTTGAGACAAGAGGATGAGGAAAGTAGATCAGAGTTTTTATATGGGGTGGTGGCAGACAAACTGAGCGAGAGTGCACAGGGTTATGACTCCGCTCCAAAGCAGCAATTTAGACGGAGAGATAACAGAGGATAGTGATGAATGAGTGGGTGTTTAAATACCATTTAACAGTACAGGCTGAATGTTGACACACAGCAAACCAAAGCTGGAAAATGTTCTAGAAAACTGTCTCCTTTGCTTTAGGAATGATAATTTTTTTTTTTTTTTTGTGACCAACAAACTGTTAAACAGCAGCTTGAACAAAGTAATCCTCCCTTTCTTTTGCTGACATGCTCCTTTATTCACCTCTGACCTTTGAGTTTAACGCATCTTACGTCAATTAACAAAAGAGTGAACAGCGTGGGCTCAGCTCATTGGGACATAGATGCAACGACTGGCTCATAAAGTTGCAAATGTTCTGGTTTGAAAAATATATTTCAGTCTAAGTACTGAAGATTTAAAGAGGGAGAAATAAATGCTATATGTGTAAAAGAAAATGTGACTAAATATCTTAACTCAAAGGGATGGTTATATATTATTCACATCTTAATTGGGAGGTATCATGGAGTACCTGTCGTTCCTCATGAAATCTGATTTATGCTCCTATATATTCTGAAATAAGCATATGTATTAGCTTTCTGACCTTGCCCTCCCCTGGCTCTGTGGGAACAATCACAGCTCAATTAAACCCCAGAGATGCGGATACAATTTGTCCCAAACAGCCCACATCCAATGAATCCTGTCAGTTTAAAAGGAGGGTTTTTGAAACTGTCATGTAAGTTGCGATGCACAATCAAAACTCCTTTAATGAAATATGCAAATTCTTATTATAAACCTAATGATGCTGCACTATAATTAACCTTTATATTTAAAAATATGTAGACGCTAACAATGTACATTTTAAAACGTTCTCATTGTTCTTCTTTCACACTCTCCCTTGTGCATATATTTGTATTATAATGTGCATGTGCTATTAAAACCTTTAAGGATCATTGATTTCTTTTTTCCTGTATGAGATCTTTAATGAAAGCAAAGGATATTTCATTGGAAAACTAACCTTAGCATATACACAAATGAAAAAGAAATATAATATATTGGGCTGGTGCATTTCTGAAGCATCTACAAAAACTACATGGTCAATTATGATTAAGTGATTTTGATCAAAACAATTTTGCTGTTGTTCAGACTGGATTTTAATCCATGTGACAATGGGGTTCAAATAAATAGTCCATTTAATCATGGTGTATAACAAAATATCAACAACAGTTGTTGCCTGAGAACCAGGGAAATAGTACCTTCATGTTCAGCTAAGTAACATTAAGGACTTTAAAGTACATTTTTTAAGTTAAGTTTGCTGTTGTCATTGGCTTTTTTAAGTATGAAGCATTTTTTTTTACATATCATCAACAAAATATGAACGAATGCATTTGAACCAGTTTGAAAATTGCAGTTAATGATCTTCTCACATTTCCAATTGTAGCTTTTTTCTTTTTCCGTCTGTCTCTCTGCATCTCCCTCCACTCCGTGTGTGACCATCTGTTGCAGTTTAGTTATTATTGTGTTTTCTGTGCGTCCATATGCTTGTCGCTATGACTTGTGTGTTTTCTGATATTACTAGCATTACTATTTCAGTTATTTCCATCCAAAACTGTTTTATTAGTAGCTTGCATGACAAACCTCCACCATTAAAACAGCACCAACTCTACATTCTACCCACTTAGCAACGGTTTATGCTGTTCCAGCTTTTTCTTATCTAAAGGATGTGTTTGGTGTAATAAAACCAAAGGATGGAGAGAAAAAAAATTCACCTCCAAACTTATTTTCTCATCCTCCCCTTCCCATTTCCCCTCAGACCTTCTATCCAGCGCTTTCACTTTGTGTGTGCCATTTTATCCTTTATACATTTGAGCATTTCAGCTGGCATTTAGGTCTGAGAAATATGACGTCTGGCACTCTAATGATTTGCAGACTGTAAGTGGAAATGCCCACCATGAATCATGAGAATGCGTTTTCCCATTTCCATTATGGCAGAGAATACATGCTCAGCAGAGAGATTTACACTGTCATTGCTTTCTCATTCTCCTTCTCCCTCTTTGACCATCTTCTCCTTCCAATTCCTCTTTATACTCAGGTCACTTATATTCCCCGTGGTTTTGTGTTATGTGAATGCCGGTAAAGGCTAACCAAAACCCTGCCGTATGCATGTCGTAGACGAAAATTAAACATCTTCATGAGTTCCCTTGAGGTTTGCAATATTTTACAACGTAGAACGCCCTTTTTTCTGTTTCCTGAAGGTCACACATAGTATTTTATGTTGAATCCTTAGCTTCTTTGATTTTAGTTCATTTGGACCCCAGAAAAAAACAGAAAAGTGCTGCTTGAAACAGTAAGCTCGAGTTGTATATATATATATTTGTATATATATATATATATATATATATATATATATATATATATATATATATATATATATATATATATATATATATATATATATATATATATTTGTATATATATGTATGATATATATCTTTTGTTTGTTTAGTAAATATGTAGTGCATACAATACACTTGTTCTTTTATTCACCATGAATGAAAACAGCTAAATGCAGTGCCTGACTGGTATGTGCTGATTTATGCTAAGATGTGCATTTATTGTCAGTGGTTTCACTAGGGAGAAATACTGGCTCAATTTCCAAGAATTGCTTGTGTTATTAAACCTTACGTGGAGACAGACAAAGTACAGAAAATCTAACTCATGATGCCTCTTTGTGGTATTAATTGCAGGGTCAATCAAGGGTACAGAGCATGTACTAACTTTAAACAAAAGAGTTATTGCTCTCCATTGCATCATATTTGAACTCAATGTGAATGTGTGTTTTTGTTTTTATGGTTATGGTTTTTATGATCTTATTATTTCTCTTTCTTCTCTGGATCTGTCATTCTGGCTTTCACATTCTGTCACTGTCTGGTTCTTTTCAGCTCCAATTATATGGGACCAATAATGTACTTCCTGGTAGAATTTAAGAGGAAATTCATGCGCTGCCAACCAAAGCTTTAAATTAGTCCCAAGTACAATTGTCAGAGACACCACTTCAAAACAATTTCTGCTTATCAAGCAGCCCATAACCAATATTTCTAATTTTGGGGAAGAGTTTGTTGCCTCAGGTTTTCCTACAGTTTTGGATTAAAAGAAACATCATAAAGGCAAACAGTAGAGAGGATACATGCCTGGTTGAGAATAAGAAAAGAGGGTTTGTGCACCAGATGTATGAACTACATGCTTGATTAGATTTGCAATTTGGTTATCTCATTCTTTTATCAGATTTACTTGAAGCACGAGTTGAATAAAATCTTTGGCAAATGTAGTGTACAGCTGCTTGTGTTTAAACTAAATTTAAATTTCAAGACTTCTGGTTCTTCTTGTTCCGACATGTTGTGGAAAAACAAGGTCTCATAGAGAAAAATGTTTGTTGTTCTTTGAAGTGATGAATCAAAAATGCATTTTTGTTTCTAAAACTTTGGAACTGAACCTGAACAAGCATTGAAAAGTTTCCAAAAATTCCCAATATGATTATGTTTCAAGTATGATTAGTATGATGATTATCAGCATGCAGTCGCTGTAATGCAGTTATTGAGGAGATCTGTGAAGTGGCAATGGAGTGGACTTAAAGGGCCCACATATAATTTTTTTTAACAATTCCATATGGGTGTGAAAGGTCTAACAAAAAATAAAAATCAAATCTTCACAAATATAGTGAATGTGTAGAAAAGATCGGACATGCTGAAGTGCTGTCATTTCTGTGTAGCATAAAGTATAGCTATATTCTCACCACATCACTTGACTCCGTAAATATCTTAAAAGACTTTGATCACAATACTACAGCTTGAAAACAAGTGTTCTGTCTTCCTTTTGGGTCAGAGTGAACCTTTGACAAGCAGGTCTCCGTCATCTTTGCCAGGAAAAGATTTCAGTTGAAGTAAAAGTGCTGAACAGCTGGTAGCTGTGATCCATAAACACGAGATGGAGGTCCTGAATGGGGCGGCACACTGCGCAATGTCAAGCTTAAGTTTCAGCCCTCTGCATCAGAGTTTAAAGCACACAGCACAGCGAAACAGAAGCCAGATGGTTATTTCCCTCCCAGCTTTGAATGTGAGTGTTTGCACATGGATGGGCATGTGCATTCAGCTCTGTATGTCCATTCATTCATCAGCGGCTGCCTATGAACATGTAAGTTATCTGTGTTCAAGTCTTTCTGTAATTCCTGCAAAAATACCATGATGAGAAAATAAACAATCTATAAACCATTCCAACAACTAAATAAATGAGGCCCAAATAAGCTGCCAAGCCAGAAAGAAAGTGAATCTTTTGAAAGGGATCCAATTATAAATTTTTTAAAATATGCGCTCTGATTTTTACCTTAATCAATTTCCAGGGAAAGCACACAAATCTCCCTCCACCGCCTTTGAGCCTTGACAATTAAAAAAATATTCTTTAGGTTTTGTGGTACCACACAGCCATTGAAACATTAAGCCACAACCATAATGGCACCAAACAGCGGGGCTACTACAAGAAATTCTAAGTAAAATCTGAAAAAAAGCTTTTTAAGTTCAGTTACTTTTTGTATGATCATTAACATCTGAAAAACTTCTAAAACTTATTCACAATGAGTGTTTGCAGTAAGTTTAAAATAAACAACACTGCATTGCTTCAGTTTCTTTTCATCTCTCATTAAATGCAGGCAAAACTTTGCTGTTTCATAGAATATAAATAGGAAACCCTAAATAAGCAGCCTAGTCTGTGGTGTTTCAAAATATTGCATAAACATGATCAAATTTGACACATATTTCTAGTAATCACTGTATTTACTGTAAATTCTTGCTTACAGCACTGAATTCCACATAAAATGCAACAACTGAAAAAAAAAAAAAAAAATTCAATAGTTTAAATAATCACATATCAGTTTCTCTTTTCCAGAGTGATTGGTTCCTGCTTCTCTGCCTGAGTCTGCTCTTCAGTCAGCACTGGTCCGGCTGCTTACATGCACAATTGTCGAGAAGCATCCCAAAGCAGATGAGGATGCCACCATGTCGTACTAAGCTGAAGAAAAGTTGTGCAAATTTAATCAGGATCAGTTTGGTTGAGAACTAGTGGCCTTTAAAAAAAAAAAAAAAAAAAAAAAGATGTACTTATAGTACTTGTGCAGGTTACTTACTGTGCATTCAATCATGGTTCTTCATTCTCTTAGATGCAGAAGTTTGTTAAATAGCAAAGGCATGATTAAAACACCATGCACCGACGTTCTTTAGCGTGAAACGTGATCCATAGTGCTGAATGAATCTGTCATTGTTGTTTGTGCACATTGATTAACTGAGACTCCTGGCCCTGGGACCGCCCAGCATGATCGTTTGGATCTTTAAGTCGTGCAGCTTCAGTTCAGGATCTAGCAGCTCAGAGTTTCTGTGTTTGGAGAATAACACATTTGTATCTTCAGGTAGTTTTGAGTCACTAACGTCCCATTAGCCACTCCTCATCACCACCACCACAGTAGGACTATTATTCCAAGCCCTCCTGGAAATGAGCAATCAATGAGTCTTTAAACTTTGACTCATTCCCCACTCACCTGAAATTCACCTGTTCAGCTTGCCTCGTTCCATCCCTAAGATGAATCTTCACCTTGTCAGAGCCATCTCATTGTTATAGATTAGCCTAATTTCCCCGACACATGCGTGTGCTTTTCTCCTTCCTTTGCACAGCTGCTTTCCTGCATAATGATTTTTGCATTTACCTTTAGTTTGGAATAGGCGTGTAAATTCAAAATCTAACCAGACCAGTGTAGCGTGCGTTCTGCTTGCGCTGAACAGACAATGCTCTAATTTAACAAACTTTATATGCAGATGCACAGCCTCTAGATTACACCTCATATTTTGCAAATTTACTGCTCTCCCTGCTTGAAGAGAACTTTTTATTGAACTGAAATTAGTTAAGACAGGCTCTGTATTGGCCATCACGCCAACAGACACTCCTGTCTGGCATTATGCAGTGTGAAAGGAAGAGATGAATATTGAAGGGGAGAGGCAAAGAAAATGCTGGTGACCGAGGTTAGCTAAAAGCTCACAGGACAACCCAGTGGAGGGGAAACAGACAACTGACAAGACTCCAGCCATCTGAGCAGGGAGAGGATGTGGAGCCAGAGGTATGATCAATCAGCATTAGTCAAAAAGGGGGGAAAAGGATCAATAGACTGTTAAATGGCTGAAGAAGCAAACTTCCCCCCTATGATTCAGTCTTTGATATTCAGAATGAGCAATGGTATCTTTTTCAACTACCTGAAATTAGTTCTATTGTTGACGTGGTGAAGAACAAAAAATGAGCATAGAATGTAATTAAAAACTCTGTCTTGGAGTGTTTAATTAGAAGAGTAGGATAATGGTAAAAATACTGATTTTGCAGTAGTGTAGTATCAGTTGTCATTAGAAACAAGGTGACAACAAAGCACTAACCTTAAACTTCTCTGGTGTGTTTTCTCACTTGTTTGGAAAAAACAAAAAAAGTCATTGATTTAAAGAAAAAACTTTTTTTCATGTGACCCATAAGAAGGGCTGTATTTGTTCCTAAACCTGTAAGGAAAGCTTAGGTGTCCTGTAAGTAGTACTCCAGTTCACTCCAACCGTGATTCAGAAACATCTGGGTTTTATTTTACACATTTCCATGAAGCTTTGATGCTCCGTTGGGAAGCCCCGGGCTGGTATGAATTCACCCATGGGCCAAATCTTCACTTTTATCACCCCACTGCCGGTCCCACTGACTACCTCCGCTTCTCTCCAACGCTCCTCTCTGATTTCCCTCCAGGTATCCTGTCAGTCTCGGAGGAGATCGTCAAACTAATCTGCTTCAGCGACACTTTTACAAGGATGTCCGGATTGAACTATGACCAAAGATCTGAGCTTGACCGCAACTGCCACATGATATAATGCAGCAAATAAATTAGCAGCAAATTACCTGTCAAACACCTGCTGGTGAAGATGTTAAGGTTCTCCTCTTACCAACTAACAGCTGGTAAAGATGGGGGTAGGAGCATTTCCATGAGACCAGAAATCACCATTTAACGACTGCCTGTCGTACGCCATCCCAAGTATGTGCCAATATCATGACGCATCATCTGTGGCTGGATCTGAAGCAAATTGCAAGTGACACATGAGCTGTCAAAAACAATGTTCTCAGTGGGACAAATAAGTTCAGTGTTCAGCTGAATTAATCAGTGTTGACACAAGAAGAACTCCCGTGGCGGTTTCCAGTTACAATGCATTGTTTATCTCACCTCCTTATTGCTCTTGCTCGTGTAATTAACGAATATGAGCACATCATGATTTTAGCCATGATTGTTTAATTTAGTATAATGAAAGCACGGTTATCTGCATCTGAGACAGAGGTTCATGAAAATGATTTATCACACTGGTAACGCATGAGCTGGATTAAGTAAGGATGGAAAAAAATATCTAAATGTAAATGTTCTGATTTAGGATGCTATTATCAATAACTCTTAGATCAAATCAAAGAAAATTTGGCTTCTACTCATTTTTCTGCCTTCAGTCCCCGTAAGAGAATGCTGAATATCCATTTCCTGTTTTTATTTTTAGAACAAATCTCACAGTAACTCACCAGTAATTGTTTTTTTTTTTTTTTTTAGGAACTTTCTTCATTGATATTACCCTGTTTGCTTCTGGAGAAGCCTGCTGACTTTACATAGCTTGCCATGGATACCACCTGCTTTGGAGAAAACACATTAAAGCTCAAAATGAAAGATAATATCCAGTGACCTTTCTGAGAGGACCCGTCTACATTATTCAAGCTGAGCAGATACCAGATTTGATGTGGATTCAGCTAAACAATGCACCCGAGTTATGATTTATTCATATGCTTCATGAGCTGCAAACATATAAAGACAAATATTTAGGTTTTGAGGAAACAGTGAGATACAACTGTAGTTTAAGGTAAAAGTAGCTGTGGTAGGAATTATAAATGAATTGAATTTCAACCTTAAGGTCACTTCTGTTGAAAAATGATAAAAGAGGACATTATTCAAAATAATTATTTTGTAAACTGCCAAGGAATGAAAAGATCTCCAATTATTTGTCATAAATACATAAATACAAGTGAACCAGCAAGGTACTAAACACATTTTTGAGTGTATTCATTTATTAGTATTAATGTACTCTGATCAATTTAAACTCCTACTTTTCTTTACTGAAAATGCCAGCGTGCATGTGTGCCAGAAGGAGCCTAACAAAGGTGAATGTGTTGCACCTGCAGGTGGTTGCATCTGTTGTCTTATACCTGAGCCATCCGCTGAGTTCACCATATGTACTGCTGATCTCTGACCTCATCTCTCATCACTGCCTGCAACAACTCTCTTTTAAGCAAGTGCTAAGGCAGGTCTGTGTGGGTTCAGGTGTAGAAATCTCACAAATGGCAAGTTCAAAAGCACAGTAAAATTCAGAGTAATGACTTCTGTGCTTTCATCACAATGAAATCAAATTTTCAGCAGTTTCATTTGTTATAAAATGAAACATAAAAGCAAATTTGCACTTTGCCACAGTTGCAGATGTGTTCATACAGCTTGACTTGGAGATATTTTATCTTGATAATTCTATCAAAATAAAAAAAATATATATCTTAAGTGTTTAAACTCTCACAAATTCCAATGAAAAATAGAATAATTAATTCATTAATGGAATAAAGACATGAGGAATAGAGACTTTAAACAATGCATGAGTTTAGATACAACTTTCTGAGGTATGCAGGTGTATTTTATGTTTCCTAAAATACCTCTTTAATTCTTAATGTTCATTTTGAAAACAGACTACAATTAGTTTCTCTTTAAGTTTATGGGCAATGCCAATGTATTTATCCAACAGATTTCATACATAAGCCAACATGAACCAATGTGCTGTAGCGCTAAGCATTGTTGACCTTGCAATTAGCTACGAAGAGCAGACATTCCTTTTCGTACAATAGGTATCTTGTTGAGACACTGAATTATGAGCAGACTTTTCAGTTGACATGAACAAGCTGTTATCTTCATCAGTGAGCCAGTTATAGGAATTGATATGCATTCTTCTGTGAATAGCTGCTTATTGTTCTACAATGAAATTCCCTCTGGGGCCCCTGCGGTCTTTGTCTGCTCAATGTCATCTCTGACAGTTTGTGGAACATCTGATCTTTTTCATCTCACTTGTCTGGTTATGTGTAACTTTGAGCTGGTCTCCAAGGGGCCAAGCAATGTGGCTCTAGTCCACATGCATCCTGTCAGTCACTGGATTTGACCCATCCATCATTTTCTGTCTAATTATTCTGTATGACCACCTTTCCACCTGTCACTGTACGCCTGCCATGTGCCCAGCTCGTGTCTATGGTCAAACAAACAGAGGCCATGCCCATCAGTGAAAGAATTCAGTCTTCGAAAGACATTCAGGTCCATTAGCTCCAAGCTGTAACATTAGTTTCCTCTATTTGCAGCTCTGTTGATGATATGCAAGTTCATCATTAGTTATTCAGACAGGAAATGTATTTTCAGGGGGGCAGGAGAAGGTGGGATATGAATAGAAAGGTAGAGAGACACAAAGTAGAGGGAGAGAGCAATAGATGGAGGAAAAGGCTGTTTTGGCTGAGCAGTTGTCTCACATGAAGAGTAGCATGCTGCGACCATATGCTAGTCCAGGTGGACTTGGTATCCAAGCAACTGTATCAAAGCAGTGGGGGCATTTGCGATTGAATCCAGAGGACTTTTCAAACAGAGGAGTCAGAGAGAACAATGCAGCTATCATCTGTCAGCAGGTAAGATCACCTGGCCTAGGTGAGCTGAACTCTCCTTCTGGCAACTCTACAGGGAGTTCATTCAGACTCTGGCCTGCCTTAGAGAGACACTCACACAAGGTGTCTGGAGGGAACACTGGCATGCTTGTCTCATTTTCATTTTCAGCAGCGAGGCGGTGTCAGCACATTCAAAGTCCTGGCCAGGTGCTTCATACACATAAGAAAAAATTAAATAATGAAGAAAAAGGCAAGTACTTTGGGTTGAAGTTTATTTGGTCGCTTGATTGTAGTTAAATTGATTTCTTATCATTTGCAAACTTACCAACCGTGTCAGAATTTCTGTATGTTGCTACTTTGGTCACCAAAGTCTGATCCACAGAAACCCCAAAACTGATCACAAATTATCCACAAATGTATATATACATATATATATATATATATATATATATATATATATATATATATATATATATATATATATATATATATATATATATATATATATATATATATACACTATTCACAAAAAGTTAGGGATATTCAGGGTGAAATTTCACAACAAGCCTAAAATGCATTCAAACCTGTACAGGTGAACAAAATGTGATCTTCTCTAAGCTTTTAAATGCACATGTCCAACTGTTAAATGTTTCAATAAATTTTGCACAAGTTGCTGTTCTCTAACAAGGAGCTTAACGGCAAAAATCACGGCAGGTGTGTGATCCTTGAATTGACCAATAAATGTCCTGGTTCAATTAGAGCTGGTGTTTAAACAGTTGTCCTCATCATGCTGTTCACATTTTGACATCATGAGACCAAGACGACACCTAACAATGGAACAATAGTCCCTTGCCATTGCGATGCTTCAAACAGGACGTTCTCAGACAGAAGTGGCCACTGAGCTTGGAGTGTCACAGAGTGTCATCAGCAGGTTGCAACAGAGATATGGAGAGACTGGAAGAGTCACAGAAAGGCCTAGAAGTGGACGTCCTTTGGCCACATCCCGTGCTGATGACCGTTACATTGTGAACACTGCCCTGAGAAACCGGATGATGAATGCCACTCAACTCCAGGCACGTTTAAGAGAGGTGAGAGGCACCCAAGTGTCACGTCAGACCATTCGAAACCGTTTCCATCAGCGTGGTCTGCGTGCTAGGCGACCTGCACGGGTACCTGACCACACCACCAGGCACAGGCATCATCGTCTTGCATGGGCCAGGGAGCATTTACGCTGGACGAGGAACCAGTGGGCCTCAGTGCTGTTCTCTGATGAAAGTCGATTCACACTGAGCAGAAATGATGGCTGGCAACGATGTTGGAGACATCAGGGAGAGCGCTATGCATCAGCCACTGTTGTCACCAGGCCAGCTTTTGGTGGTGGCGGTGTTACAGTGTGGGCAGGGGTGTCCACTTGGTACAGAACTGCCCTACACTTTGTGAATGGTACAGTGACAAGCCCATACTACCTGAATAACATCATTAATCCAGTGATTGTGCCCCTACATGAACAGCACAGGCCTAATTTCATCTTCATGGACGACAATGCTCCTGCTCATCGAGGCCGCATCATCAGGGAACGGCTGTTGGAGACTGGTGTACCTCAAATGGAATGTCCTGCACTCTCTCCAGACCTGAATCCCATTGAAAACCTGTGGGATCAGCTGAGCCGTCGTGTAGAGGCTCGAGACCCTGCACCCCAGAACCTCAATGACCTGAGGGCTGCCCTTCAAGAAGAGTGGGATGCCATGCCTCAGCAGGCAATAAGTTGCCTTGTGAACAGCATGAGACGTCGTTGTCAAGCTGTAATTGATGCTCAAGGGCACATGACCAGATATTGAGACGTTCAAATTTTTTGTTGTGGTGTAACTACCATTGTTGTTACCTTTTGTGTTGAATGAATTTTTTGAGATGAAGAAATCAGTAGTGCATCCTTCTACTTAAATGTCTTACTTTTATATCACTGTAGCATGAACATATTGCATTTTCCATAAATTTCACCTGAAAGCCAAATATCCCTAACTTTTTGTGAGTAGTGTATATATATATATATATATATATATATATATATATATATATATATATATATATATATATATATATATATATATATATATGCATGCTACATCACAGAATAACTTCAAGTTTCCTTCTTCTTATTATAATTATTGGTACTGAGGGATGTCCTGCACTTTCAGGTCAGGCAGGAGTCATCTCACAGAGGGCTTCTCTTTCCAGCAATGGTGTGCCAACAGGGAATGAGCCCAAGGTCAGGGAGCGATTTGGAAGCCTTCCTGTAAGTAACCAAACTCCTGAATCCAACCACCTGCCATCACCACCTTCCAAACTGAAAATAATATGTTTAACTCCACATTTTACTCTTTTACTAATGGTAAATGTCACAAAATGATTGTCATGTTATCACAGTAGTTCTCTGGAAATAAGTGTATGTGATACTGCACAAGTGTTTAACTGTCAGATAATGCTTTACTTTATACTTTGGTGAACTTATAACACCATCAGTTATTGGATTAATTAATGCACAAACAGTATATGTTTATGAGCTTCATAGAAATGTGCTGCCATGACAACGCAATTTTCCAAAATCTACGTCATAATTAAACTATGTATTTGTCTATGTTTTAAACTTGGCATACTTGTACTGAGATGAAAGCAAACCTCCAAAATGAAAATGACAAGTTAACAGAAGATGGAAGAAATAAATGGATCTAATACTGCTGATGAGGGGAACTAAAGCCAACACTCACCATTTTAGTGGCAAACAGTTACTTTGTTGTTGCCCAGATTGATTTTCCATAAAGACACAATAGGTAATTTGCATTGCAGTGTGGAATATGCTGAATCCTAATCACATCTGACTCCCATGTACCAGTACATTCAGCAAAACACCATCAGCAACCCCTATTAAATGCTTTATATAATAACCATATTAGCACTGCTCATTTTATTTAACTCGGTCCATCTGGATCTGTGGCAAGCAGCTCGCCTGTTAATGTTGTGTCTAAACCTGAGAACGAGGAATCGACAGTGAGAATTTTTTAGCTGTTTTTTTTTTTTTTGTTCTTTTTTTCCCCTGCTTTCTGGAACAGAGCCCAGACAACATCAATGCCAAGTTTTGAGCATTATTACAATCAGACAGGGAAACAAAACCTGAATCCCCTGCTGTGGGGGCTTCATACTTTAGCAAAAAACAACCATTTGACAGAGATTTAATGAATATGTTGGAAAAATGCAAAATGATAATTAAAGAGGATGCTTGACCTTTGTTAGATCCAGCATAACAACAAAAGGAACAACAAAAAGAAATCTATTTAAATCTCATAGATGGCCCAGTTGCATGTATACATATGCATGGTCTTTTACAATTCAACACAGATAGTACAAGCCTCAAAGGATTTGATTACAAGCTTTAGCTTCCTTACATGCTCCTGAACAATGCTATCTGTTTCATGCCTTTTAGTCATAAAGTAAATACAAAATAAGTAAAAAAAACAAAAAACAAAACAAAACAAATCCGTTGACTGGAAACAGCTATTTTTCCTTGTCATTTTGTCAATACTGAGAGGCCAGAGTCCCAGGCTGCAATCTGTCTCTAATCTTCCACAGTCAGGGGCGAGCTAATAGGGGGGAGAGGAAGACTGTGTAGGCAGCTGTGTCGGCTGGTGAGCATAACACACTAACGCCCAGAGTCTGTTGCTCTTTTTCATGCAACTTATTTCGGATGAAATGGAGAAAGATCAAAATGTGGATGGTGCATATAGTGCTGGGCCTGGGTATAATGAGTTACAGGTGGTGTTTGAATTTCCCTGCACTGTGACCCACAGATCCAGATGAGTGCTTTCACAGACAGCTATAGCTAGAGCTCCTTTCAGATTTTAGAATACTTTTCCATTTCATTGAGCTGATGCTTCTGCCACTGCCGCTACTAGCATCGCCACTGCATTTAAGGATGCAAAAATATCTCATATGCTGGACAGTGGGACTCACAATGATGTCAATCTTAGAGGAGTTGAGAACTTAATTCCATTTGTTTAAGCTGAATATGGAATGAGAATAAAAAGTTTGCACATATGTGTCATGTTGGATGTGGTTATTAATCTGAGACTTATGAGTGTGGCTGCCACCTTTAGCTTCAAAGGTTAAAACGTGAATACGTAATTGGCCCTACGGGGTCACTACATTCCTGAGAGTACAGGGTAACATGAGAAATACGAGGAAGAGGAGGAGGAGGAGGAGAGGGTACGGACCTAACGAGAGCATACAAGAAGGCACTGACCACAGGCTATGGACGCTTGAACCTTGTGGTAAACTTGGGAAATGAGGTTGCCAGCCTTCTCAATTTTCCCTTCAAGAAAAACCACAACTCATCTGGTAAAGATAGATCCCAGATCAAAGTAAATGGCCAATTAGACACGGCCATCCATTTCATTAGTAATCTCCTCAAAATCACAAAGGAAAGATTGCACTGGAAGCTCTCAGGTGAGATCCTCAGGTGCAAAGTTTCAAATTTACTGTCACATTTTATTTGGAAAATAATGACAGGCTTCAAGTAGGATTTTCATCATAGACATTCACCTCATTTTAAAGGGTGTTATTTCTATATAACCATTATAGGGCATTCTCAAAAAGTCTAGACACCGGAGGGTGTAATTTTAAAGTAATTTAGACCAAAATAAGACTATCGTTTCACTCGGGTTTGTCCCCTAGGACACCCAAGAACTTTGAACTCTTATAGACCCCAGTGTGGGTACATGTTAGATCATGACACGGTAACTCTATATGGGTGTGTTTCAGTACACTGATACACTAAGAGGACAGCCAGGGTGAGCTTGTGTGTGCTGAAGTAAAGAAGTCACTATTGAGGAGATAATGGACACAGTATATAGTCAATCCAGATCACACACTATCGTCTCACACACACACATACACACATGCTCGACGTTCAGAACTATACAATGCATCTCTATGTAAAGTAACAGGAATAGACAAAGACACTGAATAGAAAAAATATAGAAAAAGGACATTTTGCAATATGAAACTGCCGCTGCACTTTAAAGTTTTCATCATTTCACTCAAACCATGAATTCTTGTGTAAGTAGAAATCCCTCTCTCTCGCCACACACACACACACACACACACACACACACACACACATATGTATATATATATATGTATATATATATATATATATATATATATATATATATATATATATATATATATATATATATATATATATATATATATAAATCTGTTGGGAAAAATTGCAAATCTTTCCATCTTTAGCTGCAGTTGTACTTTACTGTGTCTCTTAATACACTTCAGTTCAGTCATCCCATTCCTGTGTCTGGCAAACAGACCTATAAACATGAAGATTATGGGGTTGTCCCTTTAGAACAGTCTGTGTCACCACAAGCATAAAGGATATCAAAAACTGAAATTAGAGGACTCTTTTTTTTTTTTTTTTAAATGTGGAGAAGCTAATACAGATAGAGCATGTAAACCACATGACGTATGTATTCATTTAGGGTTAGGCACAGGATGAAATTACCATGCGAACACAGCAGGCTGGATGTTATTACCGCAGGAACTGAGGACTTAGAACTGTGGTTCATTAAATATGACTTATGTAAGATAAAAAAAAAATTCATAACAGCTCTGCACTTATCTTGTATGAACTCAGCGTCTTCATATTTACTCTTGACAGCCATGCACGTGCAGTCCACTTAACACACATTAGCCATGGTATGTTGCTGTGTTAAACTAGAAAATTGCATTTCTCTCACAGAGCTTGATTTCTTTGATTTTGTCACAGAGTGCATGTAAGCATGTATTAAAACCGTGTTCTACTGCTGTACAGCACCTAAGCATTTAGGGACAAATCCCTCTCTCATGCCAAGCGACATGCTTGTGTTGCACTTTAAAGAAGATTTTGATATACTGCACTGCTTCTGATGGTATCCCTGCAGAGGACAATGCTGTGCTGACATGCTCACTGGGCCAGAAACATACTGACAGAGTATTCCAGGTATTCAGTTTCTAACATCAGAGCACATATCTCACAATATAGGTTTCCTCTCATCCTTATTTTCACCACTACACCACTACGTCCTCGTGTTTTTTTTTTTGTTGTTTTTTTTCTCTTTTACTTCTCGTCTTGAGGAAAAGGGCTCTTGTAACCTAACAGAGAGACACTGATCCCCGAGCACAGCATCTGCTGACAAGCCAGCCTCCCATTCAGCCTTGGCTGGAAGCAAGGGCCGCCGAGAAACCCAATCCAGCTTGGCAGGATCTCAACAATCGCTTCCTGCCCCATCCGGGCCCACACAGCTAAGTACTCTTAATTAAAGAGGTTAACTTGTCTAAGATGTGACTGCAGAAAAAAAGGAAAACAGAGAACAATCACATCACTGTTTCCTCTTTCCCAACAAAAGACATTTCCTCTCCGACATGGTATGATGTGAGCTCTGATACTTACATAATTACAATAAAGGAGAAGCAAGTAAAGTATCCTCTTTAAATGTGTCTTAATAAGAACCGACCACCCCACTTGGTCCAAATGGATGGAAGAGAAGATACAAGGAGATGAGAGAAGAGGGGAATTCATGATGTACACTTGGATGGCTTTTTGCTCTGTCTGCGGCTCTTGGAGCACAGAGAAACTGTAACTAGAGAGGGGCAATTTTATTATTCTTTTGGTTGGTTGTCAGCATACATATTAATGAAGAGTTAGGTCATTGCCAGAGACATCTGTATTGGCCTGTGGGGCTGCCTGCTAAACGCCAGAGAAATTAGAAATGTAAATTTATACCCAGAGATACAATATAAGAGATTCTTCTCTGTTGTTTTAGGCTTCATAGCTGTATGAGCTTCTATTCTCTGGAGGCAACCCTGCGGAACAGGCTGTTCATTGCAGATCGACCAGACTGCAAATGACATATTGCGTACAACAGGCCTGTTGTGTCTCCACACAACTAAACACGCTAAGCTCATTTGATTTAGCAGCTCTGCCTTCCTATCAGCTATGTTTGCACCATTAGAAGCTTGTCTTTTTTTTGTGTGTGTGACAGTTTGAATCACACAAGACAATTTGCAAAAAGAAAAGAAAAACAAAAAGTTAAATTGTATTTGCTCAAATGAAATCATTTTTTCATAAATGAAATAAATTACATGAAGGTGTTATTTGGTAGTAAAAAAAAAAAAAATCATTCCATTTTCTACCCATTGATATGCTGTTATTACAAAGGGATCACACCATTAGGCTCATTATTGTTCAAGTGACCATCTCCCAAAAGAGATGATTAAAGTTTTATCATTTCCTATTTTATCTTAAAGCTATTCCATAATTGCATCAGATGTCATTAGGGAAATGTATAATCCCTTCAAGTCTTGCACGTGTGTTTAAGCAATCGCACATCAAACTCCAACAACACACAATGTGATAAAGACCAACTTCACTCTAAGTATCTACTGAGAGCGTCCTTATAAAACCCAAGCAGTGCCTCATCAATAAAAATGATGTTGTTCCTCTATTGCGTTAGGTATTGATCAGCGGAGGCAGTATTCACTTTAATGGAGCCCCCGTGGATTCTGACTAATATTTCAACAGGTCCAGTCATCAAGGCCTAGATATCTGAATACCTGGAAGTTATTTTTTATTAGCTCAGTCAAAACTCATCTGGATGTAAAACGTGTCCTGAGGGATAAAGGGTCATTCTGCTTTGTTATCATTAGCTGTCAGGATGTAACCCATCTTTAGCTTTCCGATTAGCGGTGGGAGCCAAAACTCCCAAAACAAAAACAGCTGCAAATTATTCCCATTTCCATGCTGGGAGTTACATTCGCTCAATGAGGGGAAAAGAAGGGTGGAAAAAAAGAGGAAATCCAGATGAATATTAATGTGAGGCTTCAGAGAAAATCTCTGAAAAGATCTGCATCCTTCTGGTACGATGCCAAGGTAGAGTGTCATTCAGTTCTGCTGCTGTGGCTGTTGGTCATCTTCCTCTTTCCTTCCTGCTTACGCCCCAATGGGATCAATGACCACAGGAGATGTAATCACTACGACAACGTGCAGCAGCACAACTCATTAGTGTACATGCATGCCTCACTCCGGGACTCACATCTACTTTTTAACAGAAGCGCATTGGTCTTTTCCACAATGTGATAGAACAACATCACTGATCCAGCATATGCCCATTATGGTGATGGTGGGTGGGCTGTGGCTTCAAGAAAAGGTCCCAAGTTGCAACATATACTGGTAACTTCTCCACCTACCTTTCCTCCTTTTAACAACCATCTAGCATCAGCCTCTTTTTCTCTCCAGTGCTGCAGTGCAGTCACATAATAAGCCATGATTGCAGCTCTATCTTTGTCTTTTTAAAAGACAGCTCATTTGTGATGCCTGGAACCAGAATAGAGTCTGCAAGTAAAAACTCATTACTGTTGGTTGATGGATGAAACCTTTTTTCATAGTGTGCAGCTGTAATAAACAATCAATAAGGAAGCATGTGCAGCACAAATCATCCTGTACACCGCTTCACTGGCATCAATATTCTGTTTAAGGGGTCTTGTTTTTCAACTCTCAGGGTCAATACTAACAGACGAGTGCAAAGATTGGAGATCCTTAATGCACCATCCATACCAAAGATGAGTGTATTAGTGTTTGCACAAGTGTTTTGCACGTCAGGCTGATGACAGTTTGGGCAAAGAAAAGATGTTACATACTTTATTAATTTGACCTGATATTTTATTTTTTAAACAAAAAGTAAAGAAATGTGCACAACTTAAAAGAGCTTATTTGTCACTTATTCAAATGCAGACTTTAACTGTCTATTAACCAAAAACTAAATATTTCAAGTTGGCCAATAGAGTGCATAAACATGTCCATAAGGGACAGATTGAGCACAAACCTTTTGATTAAATTGTGAGTGATTTTACGGCAATAAGATTTAAAGCCTCTGGTTGCCACAGTAAGGAAACTTGCTGGGTCAGAGCTAATGAGGATAGGTCCAATGTGTTACTCACACACTCAAACCTGCAGGGAGTTGTGCTCCACTGCACTCAAGAGGAACATTAGCCACCAATTTAGTGTAATAGCTCTAAAACGAAGCAGGAGCATTTTGAATGACGGACAAGCAGCCTTCAGTCGACTCTGCAAAAGAGGAGGAACTTAACCTTCCTCTTATCTACAGCAAGGAAAGATTCTCCGTGGCTCTCCATAAAAATGGTTGACAAAACAGTGAGAGATAAATGCTACTGGTGATCAGATAACAGTTAAGAAAACAGCTAATTAGAACATGGGCTGCAGTCGTTTTTAATTTAATGAATGTTAGATAGTGTTGAAATTTAATTTAATGTCCTGTCTGAATGAAACAAAAATAGTTATTCCATAATCATCATTATTATAAGTAATGTAATAACATCAAGGCCCTGGGATGGACTATTGACCTGTCCAGGGTTGTCCTGGACAGTGGTTGTCCTGTGTCTGCCTCTCGCCTGCTAATTCTAGGAAAGGTTCCAACTTTCCCACAACCCTAAATTGGACTGAGCAGTTTGAAAATTAGTGAATATTAACGTCTGACTTTGAAATAGGTGATAATTAAACTTGTATAGACACTTTTAATATAGGTAAAATAAATAAACAAATAAATAAATTAAAAAACGAGCAAAACTTTGCGTGATGTTTGCACTTTATATTTTAATTTTTAATATTTGTAATTGACTTATTATATATTATTTTTATATTGTTACATTTTGTTTTTTGCCCATCATTTCAATTATGTCTTAATATGATTTTACTTGTTTCACTCTTTGTTTTTCTCTTCATGTTTTATTAAAATAAAATAAAATTTATAATACACACTGAATTGCTTTGATTTCTGAAATGCGCCATACAAATGAATTGCCTCAGTGAAATTCAAGTCTTGTAAAAGATGAAAGGATGAAAGGATGAAAGGATGATGAAGGCGCATGAGCTGTTGTGTAAAAAAAATAAAAAAAGGTTGAATGTAACAGAATCATTTTCATAACATTGTCTTCTAAGATGAATAACATATAAAGATAGCATTAGCTTTAATTGGATTGAAGGACCGTGCTGACGTTTGCCCCACAGTCTGTTACAGCCTGATTAACCACAAAGAAAATCCTGCCCATGTACCTATGATTGAAATTTGAGTCTATTGGAATTGTACTGGGCATAAATAGACTATCTGAGCTTTGGTAACGATTGCATTTAGACGTTGCCACAGCTGTAGAGATGCAGTCTACTACCAGTAAATACAGCCTCCTACACTATGATAACAACTCTTGTTTTCCTCAACCTACACATTATGTCTTTATGAACTACATTGCTAAAGATGGCAGAGTGATATGAACCCTATTGCAAAGTAGCCTTAATTAAATACTATAGGTAATTAGACGCCATACAAACTCCTGGCCTTGATACACCTTTTAAGTCAGTTTTGTGATGAAACTTGTGACACATTATGCATGAACAAGTCTGCATATTCAACAATCATCAAAAGAAATATATTACATTGCATGCATTCAAAACTTACTAAACTACCATTCATGTGTTAGAAAAGAAGAAGAAAATGCTGTTTTTGTTTTCTCGAGGAAAGAACAACCTGTATGGAAAAAAAAAAAAAAAACATTGGACATGTGGAGAACTGATGCTGAATGGAGTTTCCTGAAATGTTTTCATGAAGCTAAGCTGGTGTCAAACCTTTTCTTGCACAGTATTTTATTTTGTTTTAAATCACTAATTTTGTGTGCAAGCAATTTTAACTTGGCTAAAGTAATTTATAATACTTTACAATTATTGCTTAACAGCTTGAAATTAACATGAGTCTGTTCAAAGCTGTGCATTATTCTTGAGCTATTGTTATTTGTGAAAATGCACAAAGCATTTTTTAAGCTTTTTTAGGAAGCTGTCATAACAGCTGATTTAAAGAAGTTTCTTATTAAAAAGACACTGTTGTTAAATCCTCATTTTGGTGTGGATGTGAGGAGTTGTGCAACATGTTCAGCAACTTTTATTTTTCTTCCCAATCAGCTATAAGGACTTGTGCTGAAACTCAGCTTCAGCTTTTATACTATTCACAGTAATAAGTGGCTAATAAATGGCTAATTTATTTCAGTCTGCATTGTATAACCAACTACTCACAAAAATGAAAAACAATTTAAAACTGTTTGGAAAATAAGTAATCAATGTTCAACAGGTGAGAATAAAATTATTGCATTTGTCATATTGTATGTTTTTGCAAGACAAATTGTAATACAAAAACAAAAAGAAAAGGACAAATAAAATTTTATTTTCCTAAAAACCAGGTGGCCTTGTTACCGGATGACAGAAATTATTGTTTATAAATCAAAGACGTGAAGTAAATCTAATCAGACATACTCTATACAACCCATGGTGACGCAAATAATAAGGTCATAGGTGGATATTTAGTGTCGTTCTTTTCATGTTATTTTCAGAATAGATAAAAAGAAACTGGATTTAAATGAGTTTTATTTGGTCTCTTAATTAAAGTGTGTATTGAAAATAAAATTTCAGCTAACACATCAGTGAGGAAAACACTCCTTCCTTTTCATTTATTTTCCTTTCAGTTTGTTTTGCTTAAACACTTTTCCATTGCATTACATGCAGACCACTGTTCTCAGAACTTTGTGTGAAATTCTGTCTTACAGCTATAAATCTGTTTTTGCAAGACAGCTCAATGTGATGGTTTGCAGGTTTAAAATGTCTGTAGATGAAATACCTCACAGGCGCAATTGCAAGAAAAAAGAAAAGAAAAAGAAAAAAAAACGTTACTTTTATATTATGCTACATAAATGTGTGTGGAGGAGGAACTTAGGAACAAATTTTTACAAATGGTTCTACAAACCACCATTGTTCCACCTCAAAAAAGACGCAGTTGTTTGCATGAATCTACATGGAAGGCTCTGTAGAAGAAAGTTTAGCTCCATCTAAATGCTAAATATCTTGTATAAAACATAAGGGAGGAGATCAATTCTATTTTCAGTCATCTGTTGGAGCAGCAGCATCAGAACCAGTGGCTCAACTTAACCAACAAAATGATAAAGGAAGCCAAGTTTCAGCACAAGTCCTTATAGCTGATTGGGAAGAAAAATAAAAGCTGCTGAACATGTTGCACAACTCTTCACATCCACACCGAAATGAGAATTTAACAACAATGTCCTTTCAATAATAAGCTTTTTTAAGTCATCTGTTAAAAGAACCAGGAAGAAACGGGGTTGTTTGATGAAGGCTGGTTTATAAAAGCACCTTATCCAAGAATTTTTGACCGACAGCAGAAACATACTTTTCATAATTACTATTTAAGGACAGTACTCGTGTTTTACAACAGGTCCAGTGGAAACAATTCAAGCATATGATGTATGTATAACTGTTCATTGCCTTGTTTACTTTGTTGAAAAAAGTGTTGAGCATTTTTCTCAGAAAGTTCTCATTGCACTTTGCAGTTTGCCAAATCAAAGCCACAAAAATGTTCCAGGGATTAAATTTAGATCAGAATTGTGAGAACAGGATCTCAGAAGGGAACATTTTTTCCAAAAGATTAATGGTGTGAAAAAGGGAGGCAACTGCTGCTACTCAATAAAGTCAAAGCTTAAGTAAACAGCCTAAAAGTCCCTCACCCATGGCCCAAATCTACAGTCTTACAATTGAACAATGCATGTGTCTTTGTGTATGTGTGTGTGTGTGTGTATGTGTATGTGTTGAAATATGAAGGTGTGGAATGGATGTATTTATCTAAATGTAAATAAATGGATATAATTGTGAAAGTTTTCAAAGAGATATTTCCTTACTGTCAGCTACTCCTATTCAAACATAAGCCCCCCCGCCCACCCATCCAATGTATATTTGGCACTAAATAAATAAATAAACACATGAATTGATGTAAATAGTCAGAGAAAAAAGTGAAATATGATAATATCTCAAGAGAAACTAAATACATAATGCAAAACCTATAATGCAAATCTGTAGGAGTGAGAACGAGGAAGCATCGCCAAAATACTGCAGAAATAAAATATATGTGACAGACTTATTGCTGTACGTCTGAATATATTTGGAAAATGCAATAAGTCTCAACGTGAACAAACACTGAAATCCATACAAAAATAAATAATCAAATAAAAACATCTCTAGCTGCAGGAATTTATGCAGTTATAAATATTCAAGGAACTGAATATTCTTTGGATTTCAACTTCAAAACTTGGCAATGATACATCTGGAAATGTTCCAAATGAACATCTTATACTATCCAGAATCAGCAAAAAGATTCTCAAATTTGTTTGACTGGCAAAGTGAAGGACATATTTATAGAACCATGCTATATTTAATAAAATACTTTTAAAAATAAAATATAAGAAAAGAAAAGAAAAATAAAATAAAATAAAATAAAATCTGATCTTGGGTTGTAAACTGTAAACTAAATCTGTTGTTCAGAAATTGATATAATTAAACCAAATAATTTAACATGTTTAAACCTTTCACAACAATGGCTGCCTCCAGTCTTTTAGGGGATCTTTTCACAAGTTTAGCTCATCTTTCTTTTGCAAGTTTTGACTTATTATTGCAAGCTGATGATCGTCAATTTTAATCAAGTTCAAATTCAGAAAACAGTATTTTATGGTTCCATGTTTTCCTCTATCATGACTTTACATAAAAAAAAACATTTTCTCATCGTGTTACTACCATCACTGTAATTAACTAAAATAATACTTTGTGCCAGTTTAATCCCCAGCTGTTGTTGTAGGTGAGGGGCTAGTAGGATCCAAAGAGCGGACACTTTCTGAGTATAGAGAGAGATTTATTGATTTCCCACAGATTCCTGTGAATTCTTCCAGCGGAACCTTCAGAGACTGGCAGACCGGCGAGCATCAGGAGGCAGGCAGGCAGGGGAGCAAACGAACGAGCAGGCAGGCAGGCTGGCTTTCACTGGCAGGAGGAAGACAGGACAGGTTACGAATCAAGGTCAAGCACAAACAACGTAAGCTGAGGCCGAGAGCTGTTTTACCGCAGGGCAATCAACAATCTGGCGCTGGATAGCAGGCAGAGCTGGTCTTAAATAGGTGGTGCGTTGATTGCTGAAATGTGGATCAGCTGTGCCTCCAGGTCCCAGCTGACCACGCCCACCAGGGAACAGGAATCACCACAGTTGTGAATGTTAAAGTAGATTCATCTTTACTTAATCCGATCAGTGTTAGACAGGAGGACATTTTCGGAGCAATTACTATGTTCTATTTTTTGTCACAATGCAATCACAGTGTCTTGTCCAGTTGTCTTGACCTTCTGGCTTGGTGTTTACACTGACATACATCTACAACGAGACACTTTCAAATATTGAATGAATGATAAATATGGACTTTTTAAAAACGATGGCATGGGCCACTGATATCAGATCTGAATACTTGTGGAAATAAAATTTTTTCTGTCTTCTGTTTTGATAAATAGAAATGAAACAAAAAAGGGGAAGAAATGTAATTCTCCTTTTCTTTTCACGGTTTTTGGCATTGTTTTCCCTTCGATATTTACCTGAATTACAGGGCTTGTGTGTTGGACTCTGACTGCTAGCACTGTGTCTGAACACCTACTGTGCTGCTCATGTTACACCTTCTGTGCAGACACGGTGTAACTCACATAAACTCTCGTTCAGCCTTCTGTTTGTGATCGTCTGAGGTCTGAATGGGCTTGTCATTCATTCTAGTTTAGGACTGTGTGTGTGCTTGTGTGTGAGCTCTAATCCACATTTTCTCAGAGGAGTAGATAGAAATCTGTTGCCTGCCTGTTCTCTATTTGGGCCTCTGAATTTGCCAACAGGAGAGAGCTTGACCCCGAAAACATTCAGGCCCAGTATGTTTAATAGCTGAAACAAGAGACAAAAAGCTAAATGTGGCAGAGGGTGAAGTGGAATTTGTCTTAGTAACCTATGTAAGCACATGACCAGTTGAAGTTTGATTGGCTAATACAGCTTGTTTAATCAGGAGTAACTATGTTACATTAATGAATGGAAAAGCCTCACCTTTATTATCTTACGTACACATTTTCCTTCACCTCAAATTACGTATTTGTAATGCAATCATTTTTCAATACATTTTGTAATACATGACTAGTAAAGTATATGAAGACCCAAGGCAGTCTTCTTGTAAATAATCTTGTAATTCACATGGGATGAACTGCAAGCGCTAACAGTTTTCCCATGCACAACTTTTACAGAACTGTTAAAATACGTTGCAATCCCAGTTTGGCTCAGCTAGTAAAGAGTAAAATAACATTGTCCATTCATTTCTGCATACATATAAAAGAGATCCCTGTGGCAAAGCATTTTATTAGTCACAATGGAATGGCATTTCTAAAGCTAAAACAGACAAATGAAACCATATTAGAGGGCGTGAGAGATGTGCAAGTGTGTGTACTGTAGTTTGTAGGTCCACATGTTTGTGTGTGCATTTAGGTAGACCTGGCTTTGATTAAAGCCTGCATGACATAAATGGAAGGCAGCTGAAAGCAGTGCTGGAGCTGGTTAGTGGCTGCCGACAAATGGAGAAAGACCAGGAAGATTTTTATCAAACACACATGAACGTTGGGAGGTTGCCATTTATGTTTCCCCGGATGGCAACTCGCACACAGAAAAATGCAAACCAACAGGAGAGCATGTCGGCATGTTCATTTCAAAGTAATCGTGCAAACAAAGGGAACCTACGGGGAAGGAAGGAATAAACACAGAACAGGGAGAACTGTGCTGCAGCCCAGAGAGAGCTTGTGAAGGATAAACAAGAGCAAGCAATAAAACAGGAGTAAAACTCTTGCAAAACACTATCACTGACTTTTCCCACTGGGGTGTTTAGCCAGAAGTAATATGTCAGGGTTTCATTGTGTCTCTAATCTGATAAAACTTTATGGTTCCTCTTGCTATTAGTTTCATCTATTGTCATTTCAGGCGTCAGAATGGCAGCCTGTGGCACTGATCTCTGACAGTTTCGCACTTTCCCGCGAACGATGGATGAAATGAGAAGTCACGCCTTTTTCTGACATCAGAATTTATCTAAGCGGTAGGCGAGCACACATACATGGGATGATAGGGGAATCTTACTGCTACTTGCATACTGGAAAGAGGACTAACACGATGAAGTTACACCACATTATGTCTCCCCCAAGAGGCAGGAATATTTTCTGCTTTGGCTCTAAACACTCAGATGACCTCCCTCTGTGTCTCTTCCTCTCTTCTGTGTCTCTTCCTCTCTTCTGCTTCATTCCGTCTCATTCCACATCTCAAAACGAAAACAGACACCACATATGGTGCTGATGACCTTTCCTGTGTTTAATGTACATCATTTCTTGCAGGAGGTTCAGTGGAGTTTTTCAGAGCATGGCCTATTTGACTTTATTGACCAAAATTGTATGGTTGCTTTAGTTCTACAATATGCTGTAGGTATTTTTCATTGTGCATCCCACACATGATTTCTAACTACAATAATCCTGCAGTCGCAGTTCCTCTTAAATTCGATCCATATGGTTGCACTTTATGCCTCGCCTGCTTTTTCACGCTACAGTAATGCCATGAAATTCTTTAACAGACATATCTGAAAAGTCAGTGAGTCCCTGTGACCCAGGCTTTTTAGTCAATGATAAACTGGAAAATGTGGAAAGGAAGATAACATCTCTTTAGCAACAATGAGTTTTTTTTTTTACGTTTTTTTTTTTTTTTTTATTTAATCAAGCTGCAAAAGATAAGTATTGTCTCCTTAAAGATTTTCATGGGTAAATGAAAGAAGGGAATGCAGGTTTGATCCTCTAAATTACTCATCAACACATGTGAAAATAAATGAATAAATAAAAAAATAAAAATTACATTATGTTTCCAGTTATAAGTTATTCATAGGAACTGTACCCCCTTCCTCTTCTTGTGTCCACTTCCCAGCTTCATTAACTAAAACAAACATTACTTTATTGATAAGTATAGAGCATGAGATCATATTTGGTCTTAGGACTGATTCTTTAACATGTCCTTTTCCAATTGTAATGAAACATAAGAGACACAGCCAAACCCAGTTTATATAAAGTCTGTTTTTCCACTGAGGAAACTTCTGGATTATCATTGTTTTATCATTGATTTTCTTTTTTTTCAAAAAAAAAAAAAAAAAAAAAAAAAAAAATCACAATCAAAAACAGGTTAAGTTGGGACTCAATTTTTTTGGTTGAAGCCTGACTGGATCTTATAAGATTTCACTGATCTTATTCCAAGAAAACAACGTTTTTAGAAGTACTTGTGCCCTTTTGTTCATTTTTAATAGTTGCTCCGCTGATACGCCATATGCTCTTTTAGGAGAATATCTTTTTCTTCACTGAAGGCAAAATGCCCCTCATGGAATTGATCTTATTTTCTGCTAATGGAGATCAAGAATGCCTCCTCGGATTTTGTATCAGACCGGCATGTGGAAGACATTTAATTTCGGTCTAAATGCTAAAATCTTTGGGCATTTTCTTCACAGTAGGTCATATTTAATGGCCTTTCACCCTAAGTTTACACTAACAAACTTAGAAAAATGCCAAAGAAAACATCCTTTGTATTTTCCCATTTGTCTTGGACAAGAAAAATCAGAATAAATGTTTTTTTCAGCAAATGCTTGAGGTATACCTTAATAAGAACATAACAATAGTGAAATGGACATAATTTGTAACAGTAGTGCTATGGTTTATTTCCACAATTTTTTTTAAAAATAGAAATTCATCATAACTTTCTTCCAAATATTTAAAACCAACCGATTTTGAAAATTATATATAAAAACAAAACAAGTAAATTACTCATCGATCTTCTTTCTTGTTTGTTTGTTGTTTGATTAATTGCTTGAAAAAGAAAAAGAGCCCCTTCATACCAAAATAGTTTATTCTTAACTGATTTGGTTGATTAACTGATTAACTGTCACATCTGTAATTTAGATAAAACTGTGTTTTTGGACAAAATTTTAATTAGTAGAAAATTTACAGCAAAATAAAAAAAACAAAAGAAATAAATAAAAATAAACATTTTCCTAATAATATAAATCTATTTATGTTAATCTGTCACTACAGGCTAGCAATCCCTCACTAAGGGATATGTGCAAAGTTTTACAAACTATACTCAGAGGCATTTGTGATCTTCTGCCATGTCGACCCTGCAGATGAGGGGGCGCTGGGTCTTCAGCTGTTTTTCATCACAGATAATGAGATGCTCCCCTGACCCTTGCAGTCACTTGTAGTCTGGAATTGATCGATGAGAGCCCCCCCCCCTTTCACCCTTATCTGGTGTTGGGCTTTTGCATTACGGCTCTGCATCTGGAAGACAGATCAGGCCTTTTGCATGAAGGTTTTGGATAAAGACGTGACCAGACTCTCCTGCCTGGTTTGCTGCTGCCAAGCCACCATAGTTGCTTACTTCCTCCACAAGTTTCCATCAGGAAAGAAAAAAGCCCCTGATGCCTGACGTGCCATGGTTTGGTGATGTACGAGCTATGAGACAGAGACCTAAAGTGGAAGAACGTAAAATAAGAATATCCTTATTTTATATGACAAGGAGAAAAACTTAAAATCTATGTGCAACGGAACCACAAAAGCCACCTACCCATGCATGTTGAAGCCTCGCCTCTGCATCTTCAGTTTTAAAAGCAATTATTTTCATTTTTTTAAAAAAAGACAGAAGGATGATATTGTTAGCCTTTTCTCCTAAACCCTAGTTGTTTTGTATCACAAGTCCCAAAGGTATAGCAGTCAAGAAATGTTTCCATTCAACTAGAGAGAAAAATTATAAAATAAATAAATAAATAAATAAATAAAAACATATTTATTTGTACTGCTTATTTATCTTAGCAAATTATATATGCTGAGCAAAGAGAAACAACACTGCTGCTTTTTGCTTAAGTGTTCAATTAGTGGAAAAAAAACATTTTAAGGGTAATAAACTCAATAAAACACTTACCCAATTCAAAATAATGATGATATTTATAACACATTTGCTAGTTGGCTCAGTGGGGAGTCTGGATGCTTCTGCCACAGATCCTATTTTCTTCAATGACCCTGTTTAAATCCAGTGAGTTGAGGACTATGAACATTAGTAATTAGCTTTCTTGGTATAACAACTTGTGTGATCACTATATTCATCCTGTATCCAGTGCCTTCTGGCCAAACAAAACCCTCACTAGACTGGAATCTCCGTCTGGGTTCTGTTTCTGTAATAAAATCTAATTTGTTGTCGTGCCTTGTTAAAGTCCAAATAAAAGCCCAAATATTTTCTTCTTGGAAAAGTGCAGGAGCTTGTTGTGCAGCATACTGGATCTCAGTACTACTTATAAAACAGAGCACTGCATGTGATTAAGGATTTATATGCAGCCAGTACAGTGTTATTGCTGCTTATGTTGTGTGTTTTGCTGTGAAAACACTGCATGTGCATTGTCTCTATATGTATATATCTTTGCTGCATAGCTTGTGTTTGTATTTGTATCTGCCCTTGAGTGCATTTACTTCCCTTCTAAGCAAAGGACAAATAACAATCCTCATTTCAAAACCCCTTTTTTAACTACTGACAAACAACACCCACTTTCAATTAGGGGTTTGTATCAAGTCCCGGGCAGGAAAACTAATTGGAACTGTACTGCATGAGAATCCCAGGGGTCAAACTAAGAGCTGAGTTCAAATTCAAACATTGTTGAGGTGTTACATCGATCCCATGAAATGCAAGAACCACGTTTAGTGGTTTTGCATGCCTATGGCAATTCACCACAAATTACACATACATACTCCCTTTTGCCAGCTATTTTTCAAAGCATAATGACTGTTTTAGATCAACACTGACATAATTATGATGTACTGTATTTGGTAATTTACGTATTTGCAAAGTAGGATTTTTTAAATCCAGGAAATGCAGAAATGAAACACTACGGTGAGATCTGGGTGATGTGCAGTGATGTAAGGCATGCAGTTTCTAGGGAGAGGGCTAAAACAAATTACATGCACTTTTTGAATGTTTTATATATTTTTGCTTCCCTGTATTGTTAGATTTCAAACTACAAGTTGTATTTATGGAAACCAATCATGATTTATTCAAATCTGATGACTAAAGATTGATAAAGATGGAAATAATTCAAGACAATCAAAGATGACAAAAGAGCCATTTAAAAAATTCACAACTACTTTTCAGAATTATAGAGACATACATTTTAAATACTAACATGGATCATCAATCCTTTATACTATGGGTACGGTTACATGATGGTTTTTAATTCGTAAGTAATAATTCAGAATTAAATACTTCCAAATTAACCATTCCTCCTACAAGTTTACATGGAAATAATTTGGAGGTTTACACGAAACACGTCCTTACTTCATTCTGCTTTAGAGCGGCAGGTTGGGAAGGGTTCTGATTGGACAGAGGGTGCATGTGACATATTGACATATACCAAAATAAACAATGTTCGCTACTTGCTTCTTGGCTTTTCAGTCACAATGACATAAGTACCAGTTTCACAGCTATTTTGGTTATAATTTTGAAGTACCAGATTGACACGTGCATACGACTTCCCTTTTTTTAGCAACTGAGATGTAAAAGGAAAATAGACCACCAAAGACGAGAGGCAAAACACTGCATGTCATCGGGAAAGGACAAGGTAACGAGCATATGCAGAATGCAGAATTAACTTAGAGTGGAAGTAAGGTTTACATCACAGAGGAATTAAATAGTTTTGAATTAAAATGCGAACAAACCAACCACTTACTTCAGGATTAAGTTTAATTCCAAATGGAAATCTGCATCAGGAATTAAATGTTTCCCTGGTCATTTTTCGTCAGATTAAAGCAGAATTAACGTTGATTCGGAATTAAAACTCCCATGTAAATGAAGGGTATGTGTGTATTACTTTTGCTTTTTTGATTTTTGATCTTTCTGTAAAGGACAGTGTAAATACTCCTAAATGCAACAGGTTACAAGCTAAATTACATGTAGAATTTTCCAGTTTTACACCAGAAACAGCAAAAGCTGCTAGTTTGGGATCTTGTACATTTCCATCAAGCTCTTATTTTTCTTTTTTTCAAATTTAATATGGCTGTAAGAGGTGGTTATCCTGTTTTAACAGAATTTGGCTTGTGTTATTGATCCCTGTGATTGAAGCCCATGAAGCTGGTGCAGTGCACCCTGTGCTATGGAGAAAAAGGAGGCTCTCTTGTCCTGCCCATTGGTGTGTATTAGTAAGTGAAAATCTAACAGTAGATTTGTAGGTAAAAATAAAATTCTTTTAAGGAAGTATGTATGTTTATTCTTTCATAGAATTGTTAAATGAATCTGATTATTATTTTTCCCGTGTTAACAGCTGCAGTGCAAGACTAACTTTAGTCAAACATCCTTTAATTACATGTCATTACATTCTCTGTTATATATGCAGAATAGATCTACAATGTAAACACAGTAAGAGTTCCATGTTTATTTAAGTTCAGTAGGGATGTGCCTACTTCCAATAAAGATTACATCTCAACAGATACAAAAAGAAAACAAACGTTTTCTCTGCTTTAAATCTTCCATTTTACTAAATAATCTCTGAAAAACTCTTGTCTGACAATCTTAATTCCTATAAGAGAAAACCAAAAATCTGAATAAATTATGAGCTTTCAGTTATCATAAGGCAATATTAATCATTTTCAAGCCTTGGACATGTTGTCATGTGATTATAGTAATGTATCAAAGTGAACTCCACGTGAACCACCCTCTGCCTCATAAACGGTAATCTTACATGCGCAAAATCGGACTCATGTAAAACCTATTGTCATCATCGGTCATGGCTAATCAGGCAAAAACCTGTCCATGTCAGTCAATCAATGTATCTCAAATACTGCAGCAGGATAAATAATAGTGCAGTCGGAAAGAATGTTTATATTACGAAATCAAAGTAGGAAAGGAAAAAATAGTAAATAAACATAGGAGAATGACAATAGAGAACTTGCAGTTCATATATTATTTAATAATACATTAAAGAAGAATGAGTTCACATTTACATTTACCCAATCAATGGCTTGTTGAGGGGCTGAATGCCTGAAAAGGGCACCTGTGTTTCAGCCGGCCCTCTATCACATAATGAAATAACCACAAGTTCTACTAATTTGTTTTTGTTACATTACCAAAATGGGCTTGCATTTCACTGTTGCATGAAAAATAACACTGAACAGAAACAGGAAACTGCTGCAAAACCGCTGCTGTAATTTTTACTCCCATTCATCCACCATCTCTGTTGTTTCTTCAGTCCTGGCCACAGAGAGATTTTTCCAATTAGGCCCATAGAGAGCAGCAAATTTATATTCATAGCTGGCACAAATGACAGAGGAGTGATGATAATGATCATGATATGAGCTGAGAAAAACAATTACAGTCACCACAACAGTAAATGGTAATTGCAAAATTTTCTATCAAAGAAACCCACAAAACACTTGCTATACAACCAACATTGAGCGGGCAGGAGAGGAAGTGGGAAGATATGATACAGCCTACTTCTTTTAATGAAAGCACCGATTGCCAACTTTTCCCAACAAGCCGTTCAATAAGCACTTCACATGAGTGGCCATGCAGATTTGTTATTGACTCTAATCACTGATCAGTCTTTTGGTTTCTCTGAAATTGACTTTCTCGCCGCTGTTTTAAATGGAGTGCAAACTGCAACAGGAAACCAAGACAATTACACAAGTAACTGTCTGTTAGTAATTACTTTATTCAGAGGATATTTTGACTTTAAACTTCTCCCTTTCTCAGATTTTGTACATTTTAAAAACAAGCATGCACATCCCCACCCATGTGCCGACTCGTGCACTAATGTCCGCTGCGGTGTCTGCGTGCGTGTGGAAAACAGAGGGAGTGCAGAGTTAAAGGGGTATGATTTATAGTGCTCTGCAGGTTATAACTCATTTCAGACTGAATTTCCTGCCTGTGTGATTGCATCCTTCCGTAATGCCCTTGACAGAATGGGAAGCACAATCGATGTTCCATGTCTAAAGACAGATACTTTTGGGTGTGACTTTTGAATCTTTGCTTATAAATTACCCCCTTACAAGACAAGTCAAGTATCCCATGAAGACAATAATTCTGACATAACAGAAAATGCCTGCAAATGATTTGGACCTATTAGTGGATGTCATACCACCAGAGTGATCTATGAATCAAAAAATGAAAAAAGTGGATAATGGGCCTTTGAAACAAGGGAGAATCCTGGCTTATCATTTTTGTCCTCATAACTGAAGACAAAATCATGAAAAACGCTAACCATGAATAATAGAAATGATCATTTTAATTGGCAGAAGTAGTTACAGATGGACAAACATTTTCTTTATTGTGCCAGAGGTCATCTCCTTATCTGGTCCCAGTTGCAAACAAGAAGAAAACCCAACAAACCAGTTGATTTCACTTATGACAATTAAGGCTAAATCAGAGTCCATGAACAAAACCAACCTCAGGCTAAATTCTGTTGGCAGATTTTGCATGCCTGAGGCCTGCAGATGTGTGTTATCACAGAGAAAAAGACTCTTGACCAAATGTAGATAAATAGAGTCAGCTTTATCATTAAACAAGTGTAAAGAGAAAAAGGTCTTACCAGAAACAGTCCTTGTATTCTGCTGCTATTAAACCATTTTAATGAATGCAGGTCAAAGCCTGCACTTAAAGTGGGTGTCTTTGGTATAATAACTCAGACTCGTAAGCATCCACTGTGTGTCTGTGCTTTTACAGTTGAATAAGGTTGATGATGCTTCAGCAAAAGGTTGGGCAGTTTCTGTGTTTTATGTGTTATCCTTTGACATCTGACATATACTTTATGAAGCATCCTTACACAAAGATAGAGGATAGAAAAGCACACACACACATGCGCTCACAAGCACTCACAGCACGGCACTCCATGAATCAGCAGTATGTCTAATTTCTCAGGACATTGCAGAGAGGGCGGCCTTGTACGACTCCAAATGAAAAGCCTAATGTCCTTCTATTGATTTTCCCTTCTTTAAATTGTACCTTATTTATGGCTATGTCCACCATTTTTTTTTTTTTTTGAAAGAGAAAGAAACAAGTAACCAAAATCACAGATGAAAAAAGGAAAAAAAAAAAAAGCAACAAGTTAAGAGGCAGGCAGAAGCTGTCAATAAGGAAGACAAACAGCTGCTGGGGGGAGGGGGGGGGATGGTGGGAAAAGTGTTGCTTTGGCCCCTGTTTTTATTTTGTTTTTAGATGTGCTGGCTTCCTCAACACACCCCCGACAGGATGAGCTGCCACTCTTCCTCTTTCAATTTAAAGCTTCTGGAACAAATAAACAAAGGAGGATGTGTGCCGCTACTCAAAGCCTTCATGATAAAGGTCTGGCAATATCTTAGATCTTGCTGTAATAAGTCAGTGATTTCTCTGACTTTATTAAAAGGAAAAAAAAATCAAATAGCCTTTATCAACATCTGCCTTCCTGTTTCCCAAAGAATGCTCCTCCACTGATGCAGTGCGGCTCAAATGTTCCTTTACTGAAACGGTCTGTTTTTATCTGTCTAAGAAAGCCAGCTCAGCATGTAAGCTCCTCTGAAGGCTCACCTTGCATGTTGTGTCAGACTTTCGCACAGGGCGCACACTAGTATAACAATTTAACAGCTTATAGCAAGAGAGCATCTATGCTTTAGTTGGAAGGTTAAATGCCTTGCTCAGAGGCCGCTGTCAAGAAAAATTACAGTGCTGTTTTGTGATATCACCCCATTCTTTTTCCCTATAGTTTCAACTATAACCTTCTGATAGAAATGATTCATTTTAAAACCTGTCAGGCAGAGAAAAACTGTATTATTCTACTAACAGTAGATTGTTTTCTGCAGTGTAACCAGACAAGTCACCAGCAATTTGTTGGCCCAAGATACTGTGCTGTGATATCTGACACTCCTGACCCTTTCCAAAATATATATATGACAGACACATCAGAGAGCAAAATAAATATGAAGCTGGAAATCAGCTAAAACCTATTTCACTGCAGCTAGGGCTAAAGGAAGCTGTGTATATCACAGATAAAGAAACAAGATTGGAACAGCTTATATGAGCGGGAGAGAGGAAGTTACTGTGTGTGTAAAGTATAACAGCACACTCGTGTGTATCTTCCAGCATGTCCTTGTGCATCTGCACACACATG
The DNA here is from genome assembly GCF_933228915.1 of Telmatherina bonti. Classification (NCBI taxonomy): domain Eukaryota; kingdom Metazoa; phylum Chordata; class Actinopteri; order Atheriniformes; family Telmatherinidae; genus Telmatherina; species Telmatherina bonti. The sequence goes on from NC_136611.1 coordinate 15,203,013, forward strand.
CTGGTCTGGAAAAAGGGTACGAAGTTGCCTCCAACAACATTTAGCAAAAGTTGGAATGACCCCTAAAAGCTTCTGAGAACTCATATAATATTTGGACAGCCTAGTCCAATTTAGTCAGTCATATCTCCATCTGTTTTGCTCCACATTTACTGCGAATGGGAATTGAAAACTGAGATGGCCAGCTGAGGTTGTTCAGAAGTATGGCACAAGCAGGCAGAGCCACTACCCCCCCCCCCCCCCCCCCCCCCCTCACTCTCCCAGTTTTGTCCCTGTAACGATTGCTGTCCACCAAGTGCACCTCCTGTCTCACTGTGGTTCTGGCACAGTCAGCAGGATGACTCATTACAATGGATGACACACACACAGGAAGGTTTTCAGCTGTGGAAAGACTTATCAAGCAATAAGCTTACATTCACTGTTTCTAACATGGCGACTGGTCTTTTCATTTAATGACATCGGGGTAAAGAATAAAAGAAAAAAGAAACAAAAAGACCCTTTACTTCTGAAATGTCAGGCATTGACACAAAACAACTTGCACTAATTTTGCAGGTCTTATGGGTAAATTACAGTTTTCTTTTCTAAGATCTGATAACAGTCTAGTGTGTACAATCTTAGACCCTGAGATCACACACGTGTGCAGAGGATGTAACATCACCCAACATGTTGTGTTTGAAGAAGTAAATATGGAAGCCATCCATGTCAGTGTGTGTTTATGAATTCTAAAGTCATTGTGCAATTGGAGCCAACAAAATGATGTTGTATTGTTTCATTCATTGTGAAGATTTAATCCGTCTGCAATCCACCAACTCCGGCACACAACTGTGTCATCTGTCTCACAACAATCAGATGAAATGCAACTGTTCTGAATGAAGTTGCTTTAAAACTTATTTGATAACTATCAAATGGTGCATGCACAAGTGGGCTTTGTTGTATTTTTTAAAATTCGATTTGTACTTCTCTGATGTGACTCACATATGAGCAAAAAAGTTGGCAACTTCTGACTGCAGTGTGACGTAGCCTCTGATGGATGAGGTCAGAGTTGGCTACAAGCTTGAGACCTTCAAATTTAAGCTGCAGTTGAGAGCAAAAGCTATGGTGGCATGATGCAAAGTTGTTTACAAAATCTCCAAAAAAGAAAAACTGTGTCTTACTGGAAAACAAAAGCAGAAATTTAGACAAAAATGTTCTTGTTTTTGATAAGTTCTGGAAGGCAGCTAATGCCACATACACAACATTTTTTTGCCATCTTTTGTCTTCTAGAATATAAAAACTGTTGGACCCCTGCGTGAAATTGTGTATCAGATTGTAAGGGAGAAAAGCCTATACTCAAATGCATGGACTATCTGGTCAGATCATTTTAGATTATTTCCCCCTGGGTTTGGTATATTTCTCTCTGACATCTCATTGTCTTATGTCCTAGGTCTAAAAATCTCCATTATTATATCAAAACCAGTTTTAAAAGAACAGCCATCAGTTCTAATGGTTTACATACCAAATATCCATGTGCAGTGTCTGCATACGTTTGTATTTTATTCACCTTTTTTAACCATTTGAAAAAGGCCAACCACTCTACATTGTGAAAGGACAAGTCAGCACGAGTGTCTAAAAGTCCTCTAGTCAAGAGTGTTTACACAACTGTAAAATGCATGACACATTTTGACCTGCCATAAGCACCTGGGTGTCACACACAATATTGCAAGTTCATGTTCCAAGGTAAACAAATTTACTCGCTGACGCCAAGGCTGACAACCAAGGTCTTCCATCACTGCTCCACAGCTGCTCTCCGCTGCTGTACATGTGTAAAATTTTTACCTCATTGCCTGACACCGTGCAAATGTGTGTTTACAAAGGGGCAAAAAATGAAAAGAAATGGTGAGTGTAAGAGGAATTTCTGGGAGGGTTCACAGGGAGTAAGTGAAACAGCGTGCTGACCCATTTTCCAGGCGGTGGGTGACATTTCTGCTGAGCAGTGGTCACCCACGGTGGCCCGTTGGAGACGTGCATGTGACAGAAATGCTGACCCCATCGGTCAATCTACCCACTACTGTGCTGACACCTCAGTTTCTGCAGGTTTCTTTGCGAATCAGAGACCCACATCTCCAGTGTTCAAGGCACGAGTCATTAACCTCATCATGCATGTTTAGACAGCACCTAGAATAAAAACAACTCAATGCTGTTGGAGTAAAATGTTTTGATAAAAATCAGCAGAAACATCCAAATGAATGGTTGCTAAAACCTGTTTGGCTCTGTGGAGGGTGGACAATCTGAGAAGAGCACAAAGAAAAGCTGGATAATTCTTCCAACATCACTATAAGTCCTCCTCCCTGTAAAGAATATTAATCAGTGTATGTTCCCAGTTTCAAGCTGGCATGCAATCTAAACAGATGATGGATGGAGCACAGACTGGGCTATCTCTCCCCACTCCTTTCTCGCCGCTCCCTGCTTCCTCCAGATACGGCCAAATGATTTATATTTGGACTATTTCTTCCGATTGATTGTCATTTAACTTTCCACTATGCTGTTATAAATATATCTTTTTTCTGTTTCTACTGTAGACTTGTATTTTGTCCAACATTTTCCAACCTCAGCTGCTATCATCCTCCTATCTGTTTATAGTTTTTCTCTCCAGTGAGACAGTTCATATTGCTTTTCTGCTGTTTCAGTTTCCTGTACATTTCACATGCAGCAGCGAGCGCCCTGCACCACAATGAGCTCAGTCAGTTCTACTTTGATAGTGACCAACAGTAATAAATCAAATAACAAAATAATGATCATAGCTGTGTAGCCAATAAGGGAAAATTCAAATGATCCCGGCTGACACTTCTAAAGCGTAGTACTGAATTTTAAAGAAGGAATGGGTGTAAACAGGATATATGTTTTCAATTCAGTGCTCTTGAAAAATTAATGTGTTAATAAATATATAAACAGCATGTGTTGTACTATAAGAGAAAATGCAAAGTAAAGCTTGCTAAAGGCAGTTATGATGAATGCAGTGTTATGAGGATGCTGCGCATGAACTCAAAGAACCCTATTTTCACTATATACCTTGTCACTAAGGAAACATTTCTATCAGTAAATCTGGCATTTGATTAATATATTTAAAGGAGACTTATCTTGTAAAGCAGATTAAACAACGTGTTTGATTCGAAATATTGGAAATCTTTCTTTTGAAAGATTAGATATGAAGAAAGAATAATAAAAAAGTGTGGCAACTCTGCACATTGTTTTACTTTTATCTTTACCATCGTTCCTCCTTTCACTGCAGACTTTATGGACGGGTCCCTCCCTGCATTCCTGCGAGCTGATTATTCTCCAAGGTTTGATAAGTGGCTGCTGATGTTGAATAAAAAGGAAAATGAAAACAAAATATATTTAAACGAAAGAACGGAACCTATCATCACCAGCTGACCTTTTGCCACACAGGACGTATTCGCTTTATCACGTCTCATTCCAGCTCTTGACTCATTAGAAACAACAGCTTTCTCAGACATGTGGAATTCTTCACACACACAACCACAGAAACACAAATGCACATTCCAGGGTCTATGTGGGTTATTAGTTTGGCATTGGCAGCAAGACTGACATCACAACGCAGGCAGTGGTAAACACCCTTGATTGGTGGACAGCTGAGACTGCCAAGAGAGTGGTTGTCAGTGTTGGTGGTCTATGTTCTCCATAGAATCCTACCCAGTAGTGACTGAGTCGGGTAAGTACAGCTCCCTGAGGTTAAACGAGCCTTTGTTGGAGTGCTGGAACTGATTAGAGCATTTAGCTTGGTTGTGTTAGTTGGAAAGTAGGCTATTTGCATCTTGAATCCCTTTTGTGCCACAGTACTTTTCGAGAGGTTGCCGTGTCATAAACATGTGGTCCAAGGATGTTTTGTTGACAAAACAAGCTCTTTTTTGTTGTTGTTTTTGCTTATTAATTTTCATTTTTCAGTTTCAGGTTGTCTTTGTGTGTTGAAACACCCACACACTGCACTAGCTTATTTGGTTTCTTTAAGCAGGGCTTTCAATTTTTTACAATTTAGTCATTTATAATAGCTTTACCATTCCCAAAAGCTTGTCCCCCCAGCAGGTTAATGTGCTGGAAGAAAGCCAAGGGAAGTACTATATACTGCACACAGGGAAAGACTGATGAGGAAAACACAGAAAGACTTCACCCCTGTGTGGATTCTTCACCATATATAAGCTCATTTACATAATATGTATGCTGTTCGCTATTGCTGTATTGTAGAATGTGATTACCTAAAATACATAAGACCAAACATAAAAATTAAAGTGAGACCATTTTCTCAGAGGCAAATGTTATAGCAAGTTATACCAAGTATGCTTAGTAAGTAGCCTTGCTCTCAGAATAAGGAGTAAATGTATCAAATATACAGCATTTTTATTAATTTATTGTTTGTTTACCTTTTGATAACAATTTCAGCCTGTTTACATATGAGTACTCTGTATTCTTGAGCAGATTTGTGTTAGTTTTTAAAGAGCAAAAACACTAATACAGGTTAATTTATGAGCAAACATTGCGTACAGAAACATCTTTTTGTTTCTTTCTAATTTGTAATATAGTAAAACAAAGCTTTCTATTGTTTTTCAGTAGTAACTAGCTACTATTAAGCTGCTGGGGATGGATTATTTTTTTACAGGAGTGGATTTTTTTTTTTTTTTTTTACATGAACAAAAAGGAATGCAGTAATGAATCCCACATGTCATGAAGTTTTTAATCCAAAGATGATACATAAGATGAATAAAACCGTTGCTTACAGTCAAAGAAATTATTAGGGTACTTAATCATTTTATTGACCTTAACATGGCCAGAAAGTCTGATGTATAATAAAACTGGGGGAAATGACAATTTCCAAACACTCCAGGGTCACAAAGGCCCTTTGCAAGCTGAAAGTTTTTCCTTCCGTTGTCTGAGTTGTAAAAGTTCTGTAAATTCTAAATTTATTTGGAGAATTTGGAGAAAATGTGTGCTAGGAGTCATTCCCTTAACTCTTTGGCTTATTTTTGTCTTAAAAGATATTTTACTCTCCCAACATTCTCTTAAAAAAAATCCCTAAATTGAAGAAATACCAGAATATCTTTAGTTTCTGATTTGACTTTTCCTTTGTTCTAAAGCTCCATTTGGTTCAAGCAGCTATGCACTTGTGTTGGTGTGTTACGGTGTGTTACGGTGTGTTATGCTTACATTTACATGGGCATGTAATTGTTGAACTTAACAGTGTGTTCATTCGTAAGGGAGTACCTCCCTTCCTCGTCCCTCTCCTCATTTCTCTACATTACCTCTGACAGCAGTGACTTGCCAGACCTAACCTCTTAACTAGGTTGATGCATAGTTGTGGGAAAGCCACTCTCTCTGCCCAGCTAAAATGGAAACATGCCGTTTCAGTGTTTAATTTTTCCCCTCTCTACCCTCTCCCTCAATTTCCTTTCAGCTTGACAATTTCTTCCTTTGCTACAGATATATGTCAAATATTTAACCAAGCTTTCTAGTAATACATGACAATGTATATTGTTATTTGATCACTGATTGTTTTTCAAGCACAGCTCTCAGCAGATACAAACATATGTACTGCTTGTATTTAAAGCGGTACATGTCAAACACCGTAAATACAAATAGTTATTTGCATTACAATCTGCAAGTGCTCTTTTTTTCTTTCTGTGAGAGAATGTAATCCATAGCAATCCTTAAACCTGTATGAGCCTTGTTTAGAGTTTTGTCAATCACTGCCTGAATACTCAACACATTTATTGGGTTTCCCAGAAATTACAGAAGTGGATTAATTAACTTGATTAAGGAAATAGATCTAAAATATTGCAAAGTCAGGAAAAGCAAAGGTAATGATTGGAAAATCAGTCCAACATTCAGTCCAGTTGCATAGAATAAAACATCTCAGATTCACAATAAACATAAAATAACAAACTAAAACACAAAACTTTATATTTCTAACTGAAGTCCTTTGAGGAAAAACTTAACTGTGTAAATGTTTCATAGAAAAAAACTCAAATTCATAGAAAAAAATACTTCGAAACCACAACAGCAGTCTTTTTGATAATATGCAAATGGAAGAAGCTACGTTATGTATTTTTCATTTGTATTAGGCTAATGTAAATGGAAATCTATATTAGCCTAATACAAAGAAAGGACTGCAAAAGTTTTCTAACAGTGATCTGCACGATTACTCAGCTGTATCCAGATGCTTCTTTGCAGCAAGGGGTAGCTTGGATACAAAAAAGAAACATTGTCAAACCAAGACTTTAAATTGCCATTTCTGCATTTAAATTGAAACCTTGTGATATGGTAGATCATATAAATGCAGAAATACAGACAATAACAGTTGCATTTAACAGGTGTTTTGTTTAAAGATTTTACAATCAACAAGGGCGCAGTCTAAGCTCAACATTTCAGAGGGTTTTGTTCCATATAAAACAGTCCTGAATGTTTTAGTTGTTGCAGTTGTAAATGCTGTTGTTTTTATTATTTTTCCTTTCCTTTTTTTCTCCAAACATAATGCAGTCTAAAAATGTGACTAAATTACTTTACTCAAATCATCTTGTTCCCAAATTTACAACTAGTTTGGATGCAAATCAGCCAAAAATTTCCTGACAGGCAAGATTTAGACCAATAAAATATCCCCTGTGGATTTCCACAATTTAAATCTGAGCACAGTCTGTGTTTGTTTTCACATATATCCGTAGTTTATAGTTGTAAAGTTCAGTAGACTCTGATTCTTATGGTCATTTATTACAATCAGTCATATGCTAAAAAATTCAATCATATTTATGAAGGACTTTTAGTCTTTAAAGCTCTTCAGTCCTCACTCTTTCCAGAGGGTGAAAAAGATACACAAGTTCAGCTATGTGATTCCTGACTGGACAGGCGAGATAAGCAAGTCCAAATAAATCTCCATCCCTCAGAATGTGTTCCAGTGACAGTGGAAATAAAGAGGTTTTGGTTGGCCAGCCAGATGACTGACGTCTCGGTGCTGTTCCCACCTCAGTGACCTGTAGATAAACCCAGGATTATAGAGGGAGATAGACTATTAGAGTGCTACAAGCACACACACACACATATACTCTTGCACAAACGCATACTGCATGGCGTGCCCTCTCTCCATGCAGACAACAAACATCAGCTTTTATTTAGTACTCCACAAAATAAAATATTCAGAATCCAAAAATTCTGATTTTTGACTCAAATTCTCACAACTCTGTGTAGCCACAAGAGTAGCCAAGCCGTAAAGGGAATCTTTTATTGGCTTACCACCTGCAAGCATGCCACAAACACGTGTTAATTATGTTTCCTGGACTATACAACCGAGCTCGCATCACCACCTGGACTGAACCCATCTCTGCCTCAGCTGGTGAACGTTTTGCCCCTTAAACACTCTTGCATCCCCCCCAAAAATAATCATTCATCACACATGTTAGGTTTCTAAAAGGTTTAGGTGAAGCCAGAAGAGAGAAAGAAGAGAAGGGAAACAGAAACGGAAAGATGAAGGGAAGGCCAGAGCAGAGAGTGGAGAGATGTTATCGCGGATCAGAGATTCTGTCCGAGCTATGGACCTTTCCATGTTGTGAACTCCAGGAGGCCTGACCTGAAATGATTCATCTGTCTGGAGGAAAGACATCCAAAGTGAGATAAAGTCACTGAACGACTTCATAAAGCATTCACCTGTTTCTTATAGACTGAGAGGCAACATGCCACAGGTCGGTCCTTTAGGTAGTACAGTGCCATGGGAAGCATGATAGTCTAAGATTTTGAGAAAACACAAATCGAAGGTAACATTTTGGTTCCCATATCCTGATTATATTAAGCCTTTCAGTTCCTGCAAACGCAGATGAAAAATTGGTCCTCTGGTAAATAGAATAGAAAATAGAAATACATTGTTTTAAATAGAAGTAGAATAAGAAAAAGATATTTAAAGCATATATATTTATGTATGTGTTTGCATATATATATAGATATATATATATATATATCTATATATATATATTTATATGTGTGTGTGTGTGTGCGCATACATATATACTACACACGCAAGCATGTGCATGAACAGACATAAACATACCCATATCCAGAGACATACATATACACACCAACACATGTATGCAAATTTTTACATACACACAAACATATGATGCTCAAGACATCTTTCACAGGTCTTCATGTAAGAATTTCAACAAGATCCCTTCCTGGTATAATAGAATATAAGGCGATTGCATTGATAAAGAGTAAAACACTGACACATAAATATATGCAATTGTATGTCTTTATTTGTGTATTTATATTTGTATGTGTATGTGTATGGCTGTGTCTCAATCCAGGGTCTGCACACGTCCAAGTGCAGATTCATTGGCTGCATGTGTCAAGTCGCCAAGTACTGTCCCAATTCAAAGGCTCCTTCAAATCTGCCCTTAGTTTGGCTTCAGATTAGCTTAGAACGAAGGCTACAGGCGATGCATCCTATGAGCCATCTATTATTCCAAAATTCATTGCTCTTCTGGTAGAAAAGAATGAGCAGCAGAGCACCGGTGTGGGTACCACAAAAGGTAGACCGTTTATTTATTTATTTTTATGTATATACACTAACATATTTGTCCCAGCAGACAAGCTGGGAGGACAGCAGCATTGTGTCCAATAAACACGAATGATTTTAATTACTGTTGTTCTCAACTGTCTTCATTCCCTTTCATTAAAGAAAAGGGTGAAATTATAACAGTCACTCAGATAAGTGGAGACTGGAAAAAGAAACAATGACAAAAAATGTGCTAAATTATAATTTATTGATATAAGACTATCTTGTCATTTAATTGAGTTAAAGAAGAAACAAACAAACAAAGCGGTCCTGGACAAATTAGAGCACTTTTCTGATGAACAGCGGGACAAAATACATGTCAACAGGTGCACATGTCTGACTGAGAGATATAGAAAACATCTAACTGGAGTGGAAACATCAAATGATTGTTCAACTTAATATCAGTTTATGACGTAACATATATTTTCACTGAGAATATTTATGAGTGTTATATTGTCTATTTTTGTAGTGGAACCTGTGGAAGTGGCATGGGAGGTGTGGAGGCTTTAGAGATGGTCCATTCCACCCTTATGCCCCTTTGCATTGCAGTGATTGACCATATAAAATGTAAGTGCAGCTGATATCAACCGTTCCCAAGGATGACTTAATAAGAATCATGTCTGTAGTCTGACTACAAAAAAATATGATAAATACATCATTAAAACACAATATATGAGAGGCTAGAAATCCAGAAGTAAAAGAAAGACATATTCCATTAAGAGCCCTTCTTTCCGAAACTTAAGCAAACTGCTGTACTGCCATGTTGAAGATTAATTCTAACAATGAATTAATCCAGAGAATCAAATATTTAATCTTGAACACACAGACTGCATCTGCTCTCCGTAAATGGAAGACACAACCATATCAGCAGTCCTTAAAAGTACACATTGAGCTAAACTAGCTTTAACTGAAACATGCCATTACAGCAGTAGACATAAAGCATTAAAACTATCCCATTTCCCCCAATATGTGGTTTTGTTGTAAGACCTATGAGGTGGCTGTGCAAAGCCCCACAGATGTAATGCAAACACCATAGACTCATGAGAGGCCCAATCATCATTAATGTGGTTATTCTAATTAAATCACTGGTGCATTCTGCGAAGCCAGCTGCCGGTTGTGCAAAAGCTTCCCTGGTATGCTTGCCTAGTAGGGTCTCTGTACCCATCAGTCAAGACCAAAAATGGGTGTGCCTGTCATCATCAGGTCCACACATACCAAGTATACTTGGACATTTTTATGGCTGCAGTTTCCCTGTGAGACTGTTGCGGTATGCTTTTCTCAAATACAGACAAGCCCAGGTGTACAGTCAAGCTGTTCTATTTGCATGCCTGAAGAAAATCATGTGTGATTGGTTTAGTTTTGATTTTAGGATTTGATTGGTATGGTAATACTATGCAATACTCTGCCTTTTAATATTTTACTACAACAAAAAAAAAGGCCACTCTCCGGCACCACTTGATCTTTGAAAGCATATATCAGTTTGAGAACAGCTCTTTTCACTCCAATTTGCATTGTATTGCTGTTGGCTGTTTATTATCCCTCGAGGATAATATGGTGCAGTTATGCGAATACTACACCCCAGAGAATGGCCCTTATCTTCAGTGGCTCTGCAAAACTCCAGCTGTCTTTTAATTGGCTGCCAGGGTGGGTGAACAACAAGTACCTCCCAGTGGTGCTCAGTTTGATGATGGAGAAGTAGGAACTTATGGCACGTGGCCAGGAACTTAGAGGGTCTGCGAGGGTCAACAGAAGCAATCCCTGCTGCTGTGGTTTTCAAACTTTTTTCTGAAGCAAGGTTTACATGAGTTTCTTTTCTTTTGGCCGTTTGATTTTTTTGTAGGAGATTAAGTAAGACAACTAAGCATTACTTATGGATTTTAGATCATGAACTATAGGCACTTTCGCGTTTCCTTTTGCTACTTTTTAAAGCTAAGAAATATGCTGAAAAATGTAACTAACAGTTAACTGCATACACATCTATTTGTTTTATTAACCCTTTTGTCAGGTGGCCGGGTCATGTTATATGAATATGTTATATGAAAATATGAAAATAAATAAATAAAATAAAAACAGGTAAAACGAAGAGTCCTCCGAGCCACGATGGTCCTTTTTAAAATCAGGGGGAGCAGAGTCAACCACACCGAACCTTAAAGTGGGAAAAACCAGTTTATCAAAAACAGAGATAAAAGATTAAAACCCCGTCCTCCAACCCAGTCTTCTAAAATGTCCACTGTGCGGAGGGGGAGGTCCTCCTCTCTGCGGCAATGTGTCCATACATGCAGTCTTCCGTCCAGCGTCACTACGATGACCTGCAGAGAGGAGCAAACACGGTAGTCCACAATTCCTTTTTTTTTTCTTTTTTTTTTTTTTACCTATTTACAAGGTTTTTTTTTCTTATATGTTCATGAATGAGGATGGTATTTTTGTAAATAAACCACTTCAGTGGAGGTTAGTGCATCATCCAATATGTTTCCACTCACTGGAGAATAAGTAAGTATGTAATACTTAGTATGTAATGTAATTACACAAGTTTGCCTTTGAGATGAATAGGAAAAGAAAATGATGAAGCTATATTTTATAAAAGATTTATATAATATCACTATAATTAAATGGGATTTTATAAATATTTTACAGAATAAATTAAAAGGTATCATAAATCATAATAACTTCTAAATAATATTAAACAAAAAAAGTATCATTGCATATGTTCGTAGAGGCAAAATATTTTATTTAAAAAATGTTGCATTGTTTTTAATTGATTTATCCATGAAAGGGTTAATGAAGTTTTATTTTTTCAAAAAAAATTATAGATAAAAATTTAAAATACTTTATTTAAAAGTATCAAGAAAATAATAAAAAAAAAATCCTGTAAAAAAAAGGAAGCTTGCAAAATCACATCACAGCCCTTTGAACAGTAATGAAATCTAGTTATAATGTCAATAGATGCTCATCCTTAAGCATATGAAAATTATTCACAGCAAAAACTAAGTTATAATTTGCAGAAAACGCATACAAAATGTTTTTAGATATCAAACAAGAATTTTTCACATCTATATTGGTCTGATATGCAGTTTTGGTCTTTCTACCATCAAATACCATACACTATGAGAGCTTTCAGCAGCATTGCAGCAACTGAGGAAAAAATAGCTGCGTGTTGTCAAAAACAGTGAATTTCGCTTCTCATCCCTGATGCAAGGTAAAAACAGAAACGTTGTTTTGCTTTTGCAACTCATGAAACACATATTGTTCCATATAAATACAAGGATATTAAAGTTTTGTTTAATTTAAAAACAAAAACTTTGTGGATTTCATCCTGAGACATTAAGTTTATCTTAATAGATTAAGTGGTTGTAACTTCCTGTGTACCAATGAGAAAAAAGATGAAGACATCCAACACATGGCCATATGGATACACACTTTTTAAACAAAACCAGAATCATTGGTTAAACCAAATTTGAGACTTCAGCATTTTGTGATGCCCTCTAGCTCTAATTTTTGAGAGGCATTTTATCTCGGAGGATCCACAGAATCACTGAGTGACATTTATTGTTCTCGGCTGGATGTCTGGGAAAGAAACCCTGCTCTATTCGCATAAAACACTATTAGTTCACTGCAAGAGCTCCAGCTGATTTATTACACTTTTTGCGCACTGAGGTCTAGCACACTGTGATCTGATGGAAGAGCTAGTTTTTTTTTTTCCGTGAAGAATTATCTCCGAGGCCTGCTGGGAGACACTGATCCATCTTTGCCCCGGTGCCTGGTTCACCGTCAAACCACCAAACTGAAATGTCACTTTAACTTTCCACAGGCACTTGTCACTGCAGGATCAGCTTTGTCCCTTGGCTACAGCTGTAAGTTTCATACAGTGTGATGTCAGAAAGGCTATTCTTCCTCCATGTCACATTTGAATCTTACTCTCAGTCTACATTAATGTGTTATTCCTGTGGTTTGGTGGGTGGGGGTCAGAATTTACTTAAGGGAAGCCTGAGATTAAAAAAAAGAAAAAATGCACTACTGCTCTTAGACACACAAAGGCTGAAGCAAATGTGTGTTTCTCCTCCATGTGCATTTACAGACAACATCTTCAGGAGGTAAAGTAACCAATTTCAGGAGGCTTGACGGCTACAACCACTTTTCCCATCACTTTCTCTCCTTCCTCCACTTTATTCCCCGTTCTCTCCGCTTGCTCTCCACTGCCGCTTTACCTGTCAGCCGCAGAGAGAAATTCATTCACAGTAAGGAAAAGGACCATTTGCACGTTTGGAAAGAAGATCCTCTCCTGGTTAAACTGTGGCCTTGAGGGAGACTGTCTATCCTTTTTAAAGCAATATATCAGCCATGACACATATTGTAACTTTTGGATTTAGGAGATTTACAAGTAACAAGCAAAGTCTGATATTGGAAGATTGTATATCCTTTTTACGTCACTAAAAACTAAATAACACTCCAAAATATTAAGTCCTAAGTGACTTCAGTGCTCTCATTCAGTGGCTTGTTGTTGCCTCTCATGTGTTCTGGAATAAACTAACATCCACATCATATGAACATATGTTTAAGCCTCTATAAAGACTTCCTGTTGCCCCACTGTGCCTTTCGATAGACATTTCCCCTGCCTCAGTCTGTGCAGCATATTGCAACATATGGCCAGTTTACAATGACTGTCCAGCCGCAGCCATCAGCCAACATTTGCCAGTTTAGAAGTGAGGACATGCCATCTGTCAAAAAGCTGATTGCTGCTGTACAACTATAAACTTAATGCCATAACTGATGCAACACACAGTCTTTGTTTGCACATAAAACATGGAAAATTATGGGTAACACATGCAGGGAGGTGGCAGGGGTATTGACAAAAGCACCTGGAACAGATTAAAAGCTCTAAGGAAAACAACGGCACAGGGAAAATCGGATTTTCAAAATGTTTGGAATGAATATGTTGTTTGTGGAGTTGATGACAAATCTGTTTATTGAGTCAAATCACCATGAAGAACAAATAGCTTTGCCTGAAAGAATCGGGGGCAAAGAGATAGGAAGAATCCAGTTCTTCTCATGGCTTACATGATCTGGTTCAGCATTAAAACACATACAATATAGTCTTTTCACTTAAATGAAAATGTACTGTTTGCCAAACTGCACAAGGATGTGACAGTATTTCATCCTGCTTTCTTTCTAGTATCTGGCTGAAAAAAAACGGTCACTTACTATCAGGTGTAGCCAGTAATGAAACACTCTCCATCTCGACTGTGAGCTGAGAGCCATGAGGATTAACTATGATGTGGCCTCAGTATTTTGGCCAAGCTGCAAAATGTCTGTAAAAGAATTATGCCCCGTCTGTTTCCGTGTCTATAATTAGTGATAAACACTGAAGCAGGGAAATTAATCTAATTCGACAGAACAGCAGTAACAAACAGAGCAAAATGACCAGGCTTAGTGACAAGGGTATTATACTGTGGAAGGAATTCCCACAGTCCATGATAATTATCACACATAGACATCGTCTTTTAAGAAAAAAGAAAAAAAAGGAAAGAAATAAAACAGAGTATGATGCTACCCAAACAGGAAGTCAGAGAAGTCCTTAAAACAGTAACACTAATGCAGTCATGTATGAAATACTGTATTAAAGATGTACTGCAGAACTTTTGCAGTTTTTCTGTGATATACCCCTATTGTCGGCTAGTTCGGCATCCAGCTTGCATCCTAATTAAGCAGTGATCTCTCTCCAGCCAAAGTTTCTTTGCTGAATCAGTTATTCTCATTTAAAACAGCCTTTGTGTTAATTTGTCCGCATGTAAAGCAAAACTCGGCTGCAACATCACTGAGTATCCAAACGCTATGGATGGACCCCAGTAGACAAGGCCCACATTTTCACAATCAGGCCCTCCCATCCAACATTTTTATTTTAATTTATGCTTTCAAATATAATTTTCATTGCTGATTGTTAAACTGTTATTTTATTGCATTACAAAATCACCGTGAGAAGAATTGTTCCTGCATTTATATTGAGAAAACTTATATCTCAAATTATTTGCAAGGTGTGTGTGTGTGTGTGTGTGTGTGTGTGTTTGTGTGTGTTTGTACATTTAATCTATGTGTACAATCACAAAATTCTGCAAAAAGTTAAATAACTCATTACATCTTTTTTAAGTTATTGAGATGTTTGGTGCAAAGGCATTAGTTAGTATGAGGTAGTAGCAGACAGAAATATATAGACAATTCGGTGATAACTTGCAGAAACGAATGTGTGTGAGGTAACACAATGCAAGAAACACTTCTTGATGATAGTGATAAAAACATCTGAATCGCACTGAGCATTTGTGTTTTTGTGTATAAAATTTGATCTATGGGTCTAAATGTATAATTCATATCATCATTCCTCAGTCTTTTTGAATGATTTATCTCTGCCTCAGACGGTCTGTAATTTAATTGTAAAGTTTTTTATCTTTTGTTTTTTCTTTCATTCTTTTAGGCAAAAAATTTGCTTCAGCTACCGGAGGCTCACTTTTATTTTATAACACAAGATTATTCAATTGTAAGAAGTTACATTCCAATTTTAAAAAGTCCAAAATAACAACCTAAAACTAAAAAGCCCTTAAAGTATTTTATAGACATAACAATATGATTTATTGTGTCTTTTACACCATTTCTTTCAATTTATAAAAAAATTTACTTGTTGCAAATACAAATCAATCCTATTAAGATACCATATAATCCAGTTCTATGTGTCAGTTAAAGACAAAATCATGTGTTTTGTCCTAATGCTGTCCTCTGCTGTGCCCCCATGCCTGCAGCAGCCTCTGCTTTAGTTTTATAATTGCACAAATTTTCAAATTGCAGTAACTTGTTATTAGGTTATTACAGTTTCTTCAGGGAACTTGTTGGTGATCATTTTATGTCCTGTGTTGTTGGTCAGTTCTAAACCATGTAGAAAATGGGAATGGCAGCAACAGTAATAGAACTTGGAAACACTTGGGGGCTAGGGTCTCATTTGCCATTTTAGAAATGATATACTGTAATTAGAATAATCTAAAAAAATTGCCTTTGTCGATCCTTACTTAACAAACTGCCCAATGATTTGCTAGCAATGCAAGGGGTGCATAATAAATCTCTGGCTTAAAGTGTACGTTGGCATACTCTATGCAGCACACCAAATAAATATATCTAAATATGCTAACATATTCACTCACTTGGCGTGTTGTGGCAGAGCTAGAGGAGATGTGCTTTAAGTTTAATGAGTCGTGCCTAAGGTGTAAATAAAACATTGTCTGTCTCATGCTGTTGAACTTTCATAGCTTCATTTAATCCTTATATTCACCTCCCTTTGCTCTCGTAGCCTCTTATCATGGTGAAGAAGGGATACTCCTCTCTCATCATCAATCATTGCAGCCCATGCCCTGTCACCCTACAGGCAGAGGTGCTATGCAGAGTGCTATTGTTTTCTTCTTGCTTCTTTGCTGCATTTTACTGGCTCTATTTTTGGTATTAGAGGTCTTGTGGCTTGTCATGCATAAAGGCTTCACAGTGATCTAGATTAATGTTTGCGTGAAAAGTATTTCACATAGCTAATGTTAGCTTTAAGGGCTAGAATTTTCCCCCATTGTTTTGCCACTGATTCTCTGATATTAAGAGCATCAAAATTTTAAGTCCTCTGGAGCAAACATGTTTGAGCTCATCCAGCCCATCTGGATGTTTATGACACTTTCTATGAAGGAGTCCATGAGAAGTTCGAATGACATAATATCAGCGGTGCAGGAAAAACTTGTCTTTTAGATGTATGATAATGTGAAGAATTTGATATGAAATATCAGAAAAAGCATTGCTTTACAATAAATTATGACACAATGTTGAAGAATGCAACAAACAGAAGGTGAAATTGTGAAAGTGCAGCACTGGACCGTCAGTGGGATGCACATAACAGACATAACATGTATGTGTAAAATTAAACGCTCAGCATTAAATGCTTTGCAGGAAGGTCTGATTTGTTTGAGGCAAAAGCAGAAACAAACACTGACACAGACCAAAAAGTGAACTCTGGTCCCCTTTCCAATGTAGATCTCAATTGACTTAAAGTGACCCAAATTCAGGAAGTAGACTAAAATGACAATAGTGGATAAACATAATCAAAACTTATTATGGCCAATCACAAAGAATGATTGGCCACTCTGGCTGGGAGAGTGGGCTCATGGTAAGACGTGGAATAAGAGAGAATGGTTAAATCAAGCTCATTAGAAAGTGATGCAGCTGCATGTTTTGCACTATAAAGTGGAAAGAGAAGTTGTGCTGCATTGACCAGAAGATGGAGTTTTCTTCTTTGAACATCACAACAAATATGAGAAACCCAGATACATATTTCCACTCAGAATGTAGTACACAGGAGAAAAAGGATGCATTAAGATGCATGAATAATTGTTTTTATCATCACATCACAGCCATCTAAATTGTAATTTAACCAGATCATGACGTGCCAACAAAATCCCACCCTCACTTATTAAATTTGTTAACCCCCTCACACGATCAGATATATAGACCAAACTGCAGTACTGGTCAGGCTTTCTGATTATATTGGATGAGTGGAGTTTAAGTGAGATGGGTCAAAAATTTATGTAATATAAATCTGACATAAGATCCAGGTTACACAGGCTGCAGCAAACATGTGTATGCATGTTTAGAAACAAATGTATCAGTTCTTGTTGTGCATAACCTCTTTGGTATTTTCAAAGCATGATAGGCAAAGTTATTATATAGCTGCACTGTAGTCTCCCGAAAAGAACATAGCTGTTCGTTATTGATGGTAAAGTAAAAAAAAAAAAACATACAATAAATCCAGCAAAAGAAAAACATTTTCTTGTCTTCTGTGAGGCAAATATGAGCTGTATGGGGGAAAAAATTTTGCAAAGTCATAATGTAATGTGGTTACCATCATCAATAAGATTGTTCTGAAAGAAACCAACATCCTCAACACTAACAATATATCCCTTTACACAATATGGACACAACACCCCCAGACAATGTCAGGAAACATACTCAGCACACAATGTTATCACACAGTGCAATAATGATTGCCAGTGAATTATGATGGTATCATATTGTGTTGTCCAAAACAAAGCATCAAACACTTCAAATGAGCTGTGAAAGCTGGTAAATTGTAGTAGTATCTGTCAGCATGTCATTGACAAATGCTGATTCAAAAGAAGAGCTTTAAAACAGAGCTTTCAACATCACCTGGGGGAGTAAAATTGTTAGATCGTACACTTGTTTTCATTTACAGCACATTGTGCTACTCTTTTAGAAAAAGTGCTTTATGAATGAAATTGTAATTTGAAGCAGAAATCTTCTGGGATTATACTTTCGGAAAAGTCTCTCCAGCAAGGAAAGAGTTGGACTGGAAAGCAGGCTACTGGTTGCATTATTGACATCTCATTGGTACACTGTGTTGAAAAAACTCAAGGGGATTGTTGCCACCTGGCTTAGGAAGGAGGAAGTAACATAAATTATTGATGCCCAGTTCTAAATTGGAGTAAAAGGAAGTATATTGTCTGGAGTGGCAACTTCAAACAAACGTGAGAGATTCACGTTTACAGCTAAAACAGAGCCATAATAGATACAAGCCTTTACCTCACCAGACAAAGGAGCTCAGATGCAATTTAGCATGTTTCAAAATCACAATCTAATTATTTTGGTCTCTACCAAGTGGACAAGCTACAAAGCAAGCAGACACAAGTCCAACTATGGCGGCATGCCATGCCCTGTAATGAGGCATGAGGCAGCAGCAGTTGGTCATCAAACCAAGGAGAAGGTGAGGAAGGTGTGGCAAATTTCCAAAGGCAAGCAAGCATTAGACAAGCTCCAGGAAAGACAGAATTATTCTAGTAAAGTCTTATTTAATTCAATGGGTATTGTCCAGATGTTAGGTGGAAAATGAGAGCTGGTCATTAACAGCCAGGTAATATTCACCAGGTTACAGCAAGGTTTGGTGACGGGATTTAAGTAAACGTGTCATGGAAAGACTAAACAGGAGTTGTGATTTATTTTCCTGTTCTTCCTTTGTCTTATCCCTTGCATATTGTGTTTTTGTGTTCAGAATGTTAATTTCTTTTACAAAATTTTGACACCAAACGACAAACAAACCTAAAGGACACAGGTATCAAGAAGCTAGACCCCCCAGTTTGTTGTCCTGCGCCCAACCCCTGTGTTAGTGATCGTTGTTATAACCTTTTTGTTGCATCTGGGTTACCGTGAGAAGTTTTCACACAGCCTGTTTGTTAGTAGAAGTGAAAGTGAAAATAGAGCAAAAGTCCTGCCGTGCTTTTGGATCAACCTGTGCATTTAGAACAGGTGGATTTACTAACAGGCTAATCAACCTTGCACTGGAGCTGAGTTAATTATATTCATCTGGTTGGAACAGAAGCTGGACAGGACTTTTACTTTATGGCACCTGGATTATACACCTCTGTCTCCTACGGCTGGTACAAGCAGCCCCCTCCCTCTAGTTGCCACTGGATTTCTGGCCAGCCCATACTCTTGAATACCAAGCTGTATTGCCACCAGATAACAGACTGGTACTGGTACAGTACACAGACTGGTCTGCTTTACATAAGTTATTGTTTCATGAGAGTTGTTTGTACTTTATTTTATAAATCCCTTACATATTGGGTTATTGATCTTCCCCCAGGGTCTTATCCTAGAGGGACTAGCCTGGAAGGCCAAACCACAGAGGCTCCCAGGAGTCATCCTCATCAGATGGCTGAGCTACGATCACAATCTCATTCTTTTGGTCACTAACTACAGCTCATGAGCAAAGATGAAAGTAGGACCATAGATCAACTGGTAAATTGAGAGTGACAGCCTTTTGGCTCAGTTCCTTCTTCACCAGAACAGACTGTTGCAGACTTTACATCATTACCCCTACACTCACAAACAAGACCCCAAGATACTTGATCCTCGCCATTTCCTGGCTGAGGATCATAGTCTTGGATTTGGACATGCTGATTCGGATCCTGGCTGTTAAACCTTTGGCTACAAATAATTCCAGTAAGAGTTGGAGATAATGGAAACCAAAAGAACCAAATCATCTGCAAAAAACTCAATCCTAAGGCCACCAAACCAGATCCCCTCAACACCTCAGCTGTAGTTAGAAAATCTGTCCACAAAAGTTATAAACAGAATCGATAACAAAGGGCAGCCATGATGGAGTTCAACCCTCACAGGAAATGAATCCAATTTACTGCTGGCAATGCAGACCTTACTTTGGCACTGGTTGTACAAGTGGACCCAGTACTCCATACTACCAGAACACCCACTGGGGGATATGGTTGAACACCCCTTTCAAGTTCACAAAACACATAAAGACTGCGTCGGCAAACTGTTGTGATCAAGTTTGCTCAGCCATGCCCAATTCCACACTCTGTTCAGGGTCTCCAAGACCCTGAGGAGGGTGTGGAACTGGTCCACAGTCCATTACTGGGACAAAAACTATGATGTTCCTGCTCAGTCATAGGTTTGACGAACTGAGGCACCCTCTTCTTTAGGAACCTAGAACAGACATTACCAGAAAGGCTGATGAGTGTGATTCACCTGTAGCTGGAATATACCCCTGCCCCTCCATCCATCCCATCCATGGTCCCCCCTCTTTAAAACAGCTGAAACTAAATTATTTTTAACTCGAAGTCAAATAAAAAAAAAACATAAATTATTGCCATTTTAATCTGACAAAAAGTGTTATTATTAAAGTCAATATAAATATTTATTATTTGATCTGATAAACAGCGTCTATAAAAAAGAAAAAAAAACTGTGCAATATGTTTATTGCACAGTTTATTAATCTCTTTATTCAAAAGAGATTTTGAATAAAGATTAGTTTAGACAAATACATGTGCATTTGTGAGTTTCATTTCTTTACTGTCTTTTGAATTAGTCATATTCAGAAAGGAATGATTTTGTCATTTTTCAGCAAAAATATTATATCCATTTGTTTTTCTATAACACATAAATTCCACAGAAAAAGGCCCCTGTCGAGATTTAATCCAGGAACCCCCTTTATATAAACCAACAGTGTAAACCACAACACCAACATTCTGACTTGTAGAATTAAGTCATTAAAATGCCTTCCACATGACTTACTTTATTTAAATTATAAGACTTCATACTTATTGTAAACTGGAGTAAATACAGAGAACCAGGGCTGTTCTTTGTAAATGGCAAGGTAACCGAAATGATCAATTTTTTGTGTATAATTCAATGGATATGTTTTAGAGTGACCAAATACAGAACACACCTGTGAACAAGTGCTGCAGTAAAGTGCTCCACATAAACTTTAGTTTGACATGAATATGCTATTATTTCTTTCTGAGAATTATTTAATGATCCTGTGACCTGACCTAGATCAGCTCGCCTATTCTTAGAGGCATCCTGCATACAAAAAGCAGTGATGATCTTATTGCTTGGATCCATGGGGAGGTGTGGTAGGTTTGTGTTCAAAAATCCAGAACATAGGACACGCCAGAAAAGAGTCTGAGAGGCATGAAATCCTAATGTTACTGTTCCTGTTACAGTGAACAGATATGGTCCACCGGTCATCTCTGCTTCACCAAGATTAATGGCTTGTCTCACAGGTTGGGTTCCCATTACATAGTTTGTCCATCGCCACCTCGTTACGGACACATCCTTCACTGTCAGACAGCAGTAAAGGCGGTCGAATGGTCATACCCTTGGAAACCTAGCTCACATAAACTTGATATAGTCTGTGCAGCACATGGATAAGATCAGCAAATAATTACTTCGTTCATACCATGGTCAAAGCCACTCACATGTGAACCACTGTTGCACCTTACTGTACTGTATGTCTGCAATAATGTCTTGACTGTATACCCATTCTGACAAGTTAAATCTTTATTTGTGGCATTGCAATGTGTCTATCAGGATTAAAACTTTAATCTTGTTTTCTTTTTTTCTACGAAAACTTCTTCTCCTCTAGGTTGCTTCTTCTGTTTCCTTGGTTTAATGGTGAAGGACATTCTATGCACAAGATTTTACCTAAAACTGTGAAAACAGAGAGTTAGGGTCATTATGATTGCATATTTGAGGTCACTAAACCTCAACTGCAATCCTGTAATAGATAATCCTACACTAATGATCTATATTAGCAGTCTTACCAAACTTGGCTTTGCCTCATCAAAACATTACTATTCACCTCAATAACCAAGCTTTTCTGTGAGCTTGAAAGAAATGTAACTTTAATGTGTTGTTTGGCATCATTTTTGTCAGTGCAAAGTAGAGAATTTTCTGGAGGGAGTCAAGGTCTGATATCTGGATGAGAGACTGTAACTAATGGCCTTGTGTCAAGAAAAGGATAATGAATGGCTCCACATTTATTGGGATAAATAAGATATGTGTGGGGTGTGTGAGTGTGTATGTGCACAGTGATGAGTGATATGCTGTACATGATTAGCTGTCATATGCACTTGCACATGTGTTTCTGGCATGCAGTCATTTGCTTGGCTGGTCGTACTTGCAAGTGAAAATGTTTCCCAAAGTTATATTTGTTAAAAATCCAATATTTCTTTACCTGTACATGCAGGGCTATGCCTTTCCTTCTATATGATTCTGATGAGTAGCCTTTTAAATAATTAATAGGATCTCTACATGCTGAATGGTAAGTTATTGTTTATATATGGAGCCATTCATCTTCATAGTGACTAATTTGCAATGTGGTGTAATGGCACTGAGGGCTTAGTGGGTGTAATGGGAGTCAATGATATGTTCAGGCAGTGTGAATGACCTAACTTTACATTTTGCTCCTCACACACATATAAATGCACATGCACATTGCAGACAACAGTTGAAATGCACTGGCATGGTAAATGTATCACTGACACAATTTAAAATTTATAAGTTAGAGCAAGTAAAATTCTGCATTAAAACATGTTCCCATGTTTGTTAAATTAACTATCAACTTAAAAACAAGTGTTAAAAGGAAAACAACTGAAACCCCTGAGTTATAATATGATCATATATGGAACAATTAATAATTAATGTTGAAACATTTATGTGTAAGCAGTGGGATAGCAGCAAGTGGAGCCGTTTTCTAAACAGGTAAATATATAATAACCTAAAATAAGTCAATGGCATGTGAGATATCTAATAATTCATTAAATGGAAACAAAACAAAACGTTGTGAAAACTCTTCATATTAAACATTATTGTAAAAAAAACCTTCCAATAAGTGTAGTTGAGTGCAAAGTTCTGCTTCCACTTCATTATGAAATAGAAGCATAAAATAGAGGAACCTAAGTGTACAGGTACCTTAAAACTATTAAATTACAATAGTGGAGCCAAGACACTCAGTTACTTTTCTGCATTTTCATGCTTAAATACTAGCTTGAGTACATTTGTATAAAAAAGATAAAAAACTGCTAAGCTTGAGTGAATGCATGTGCTCCATCCCTCACTTCCATCCATCCATTTATCAAAGTAAGCCACATGTAAGCTGTTATTTATGATGGGACTCTGGAGAATTATGTGATCTAAGTAGCTTCTCTCTTATTATTGCAGTAATGCGCATTAAAGCATTAAAGATAGCTGTGTATACTCTCCTGGTGGGTATTTTCATCCATATTAATGAGGATGGAGGAGACTGAGGGATGTTTGGTTGTCAGTATATTAATCTTTAAATATATATTTATATATATTTATATATATGTATATTAATAAACAGCTGTGATGGGCTGACATATCTGTATAAATGGTCTGTTTTTCTGGAAATAACTATCCAAAAGACTTGATGTGATTTACAGGATTTGAGTTGTAGAATCTGAAGTATGAAGGTGATAAAAAGCTTTGAGATTTGAAGACAGAGAGAGGCTAAACATTATAAGTTCTAAATGGAAGAATCTGTGGAACCAAACATACAACAGAACGGGCCAAGATTGTGAAATTTAGTTTTTCTATATTGTTTTGTTTTGTTCACTTTTTGTAGATTACTAATTCTGTTCCTTTTTTATTTTTAACTGTTCATCCAATCGGCTGTAAGCTTTGCTCAGCAGTTTGAAAGGCGCTCAGAAGTACTCAGCCTGAAATATTCATTTTTTTCTCAAGTGAAAATAGCTTCTAAAAACTAAACTGGACAACATGGAAGCTATCACAAAGGGGTGGCATACCTTAAAGAAAAATTCTCCGCTCATTCCTGTGGCAAAAACCAAACTCTTCAGAAGGTGAGAATTTTACATAAAGGCCTATTTTACAGACCTATGTCTCCAGGAAGTATGTTTTATATTTTAAGATTAACTTTGGCATAAAAAGCTGTTATTAATGCAGGTAAAAATCATGCATCCTTTGATAACACTGGATAAGTTACTAAAAAGTTTGTGTGGCATATTTTAAATGTGACCAATGCTTTTTTCCATTCATTTGAAAAGCATTTTCCATCTAGATTTCAGCATAGGATAAAAATTCAGTGTTAGTTGAACTCAAAGGAAGACTTTTTTGCTTCTACAAATGTGTTTGGAATATTTGGCTATTACATTATTAGCCAAAATAAACTGTAAAATTCAGGCATGTTTGATATTAGCCCAAACCAAATATTATGCATCCCTGCTTAACCTTCCTCTTGTGTCAACATTTTTTGTTACCATGTTGTTGACTGTTCGGTTTTGACCCATGTTCCAAATCAGCTTTAAAACACACCAAAAACATTCAACAAACATTCCGCTTTTTTGTTATCTCTTTGTTACTTTATTTGGCTTCCTAATATACTAAAATGTTTTGTTAATTCCTTTTTTGGCTGTGGTGTCAATGCTTTCTTTTAATCAGTTTACCACTTGATTGAAAAAAGAAAGATTAACTTAAACAGAATAATCTAAAAGAGAAAGTTGTTTTGTTATCTAAATGACACTACAGCATACATCTTTGAAATTAACTGGCTTGACTTATATTTTCATTTTTAAATCAATAACAATAGTAACATCTGGTCCTCTGGCTGTAGATGTAGATCAGTGGCCTCATCGTAAGATCTATACTCTGGCAAGAAGAAGACCAAGGACAGCCTCAAGGCATTCTTCATCAAAGTTTTTCCAGGTGTCATCATGGACTTTTTTTCCAGGTTTGTCATAGCAATGATGTTGGAATTGTACTGAACAGCTCATAGGACATTTTGATGTCAGCGACTTGGGTCTCAGCAAACCTTGTTATACCAGGGATCATAGTGATCACATTTTCAGCAGCTGCCCTGCCATAGATATGTTGAGGTACTAAACTCCAGAAGATCCTACCAATTTTTTTTTTTTTTTACTTGAATCCTTCAGCAGGAGCAGCCTCAGCACCAGCGACCTCCTCATCAGACTCAGATGTGTCTGTGTCTTCTGGCTGGTACTCCACATTGTCCTCCTCCTCAGAAACTTGCTCCTCCGCATCACTATGTTGATCTGAGTTTTCTCTCTCTCATCTGCTTCAAAATTGTAATCTAAAGCTTCTCTCACTGTAAATCTTCTTTTCACTTTTGCATGCTGCAAAATGAAGATGTTTTCTTCTGAAAGTCGAATGAGTGAAGGGATATTACATTCTGGACATGCCCCTCTGTGCTTGTTTTTTTTTTTTTTTTTTTTTTTTTTTTTTTATTGTTGTTGTTTTCATGCTATACAAGACAAATGAGCTTCCTTTAAGGCAAAGACGATTGGGAGAGGAGGTGGCTATCAGTGGGTTGGTTTATAATCCACTAATAATTTCAAATTTGCCTCCGATTATTGCTTTACAATCTATCTATTTTTCATAACCGGGTCAAAACCAACCTTAACACCACGAAGAGTATTACTTTAACCACAGTATTCTTTTTTTTGTTTGACTTTGTTGAAATCAGGATTCCTGACAAAGTCAAAAAGCCTTGATGCAATAAAAAAAAATTGTATACATATATATATATATATATATATATATATATATATATATATATATATATATACATATATATATATATATATATATATATATATATATATATATACATATATATATATATATATATATATATATATATATATATATATATATATATATATATATATATATATATATATATTTACATATACAATTTTTTAAAATATTTTTTTTATGTATAGGGTTTAGATTGAATCGTAGCTTAGGGTCCTTTGTGAAGAGGAACAAGAAGAGGATCTCCTAAAGATGTAATGTAAACAATACTATAATATGTGAAATAAAAGGAATGAAAGAGGAAAGAAGGGGGCAAGAATAAAATTTAAAAAAAAGAACAAGAGATCGAAAAAGACAAGAAGGGGGGGAAATAGGTGCAGAACCTGATGGAGATATCATTCACCTCTCACCTCCATCCACCTGTCCTTCTCCATCTCCATCCCTCCATCTCTCCTTCTTGCTGACAGAAATACATTAACTGAGGCACACTCGCCTTGAAGTTCCTCCCTCAGCAGCTGCTGTCTCAAACACTTTATTGAATTATCGAACAGAGAATATATATGACAAATGGAGTCAACAGACTAGCTTTTGGTTTACATCCCTATCCAAACAGACTGTGTTTACTCCAGGAAATCAAAGTATTAATCTGTTCCTAGCCCATGTGCAGATCAATAGCTTGCTTCAGATACCTGCAGGAATCTGTCAACAAATACATATTGCACTGAATATAGAAACTCCTCCTTTAAGAAGGATTATTCCACAGCCAAAGCTTTGCACGATTGACTGACCTTGCTATAATTTGCAAATACACAGGTTTTAAGATTTTTACCTGTCCTCTCTCAGATTAACCTCTAGTTGTCAGTCAGCTATGCCAAAGAAAAGTTGAGGAGAGACTAAATGTCAAAGACAGAGCAGTTCTTTGTGTTGGTATTTATCTTTTGAGTGGTAGCTCAAGAGTTAACACTCAAGATTGATCACCAGAGGAGGTTAAACCCATGAGACACAGATCTGCTAGAATCATTCAGATGCTCCCTCCCTCAGGCAGAATGAAAGTCTGCCTGCACAGTCCTGCAAACACCCTCTCGGTCTAGGGTAGAAGGAACGGATAAGCGATGGCGATGTAAAGGTTTGACCTAGGGGAGAAAGGAAAATATTGTTTTGTGTTTTGGGGGAGGGGAGAGGTGTTCAAATAGCCAATGAGCAACTGCATCTCCTTACCAGACTTACCTCTTTTTTCTTTTATGTACCCATATTTGTTTATTTGGAGATTATCATTTGTATGCATACAGTTCTTTAGTGTGCGTATAAATGTGATGAAAACAGGTAAAAGGCCGGGAGGAGCTGTCTACGTGTCATTGTGCCTTTGGATGAGTCAGCATGTTGTTTACTGAAGTTGTTGTTGGAGCAACAACAGTGTCTTACCCTCTGAGTCCCAGTGTGCCTCATTAGCTGCTGCCATTTCAGCTCTTCCTCCCTTGTTAATCACCTCATTCGATCACCTCTGCGCAATTAGTTCAATTTAGTGATTAAGTGGAGAATGCTGAGAAATAAAGCCCAGCGTAGCTTTAGACATAGTTCCAGGCATCACACACCTTCAACTCTAAAGATACACACTCATTTACATAATTGTTATGTGTCTGATATTGCTGGCAATGAGCACATTACTGCCAATTGCTAATTGATAAGTATCAATTAGAAATGCATGTTATTTGTTTTTAAAATGTGCACTAGCACCCAACTAAGCGTAGCGGCATGAGAACAAGTAAAAACTAATTAAAGCGATGGATTGGTGATGTGCGAGGAAATGCTCATCTGAAGAAAGTGTTTAGCGTTGAAACTTAGAAAAATGTAATTAACGACTTCACACCAGCACATCGATGTTCGGATGTCCTACTCTGCAGCGATCCTTTTGTTTTCACAGATATGTTAGGACAACAATTTAGTAAAATCTCAGTGGCAACAGAAGTATTGATTTTAGAAAGCGCTTGGCACCTGCAAAAAGTGCAAAAGCATGAAGAACACGCTTTACTAAAGTAATGGCAGCGCTGGTAATGACTTGTGTTGCAAACCTGGTTGCAGTCAAGCCACACTATTGTTAATGGTCAGGAAAGTCATCCTGACAGTATCTGCAGTGTCTGCTCTGACCCTGAGCAATAAACTCGCTGGAGAATGAGGAAAAAGAGGGGAGTTTCACTCCAACACTTCAGAGGTCATTAAAAGTCAAACACACACACACACACACACATACACACACACAAAAACATGTATCACTTGCAACAGGACAGTGATTCCCTTACTATAAGAAGTTTCTGCTTAGGTATTTAATTTGATTTGCTTTGTAATTTAGTGCAGATATCCATCCTCATGTCTGCTTTTCTCTGCCTATGTGCCATTTGTGCTGGGAACTCAATTAAAAAGTAACCTGTCACATGTCTCCCAGTAATGATATCCTCATGTGTTTGTGTGTGAAACAGGTTCATGGATAAATGGCTTTAATGAGCATCATGCCTTCACTCTCAAATATGACCTTGTTGTTTACCATCTCAGTCTCAATAGCATTGTTGTCCTGCGTGTATTTGTAAGCAAATACCTTGTGAGGATGTCATTGCTTGACCTGAAAGGATTAAAAATAAGGACTGAAAGAAATGCCTTGGTGCTATAAACTGAGACAAGAAAACTTCCTGACGTCTGGAATCTTCTTTTCATTAAGAGTTATATCACATTTCTGTTTCTTCTGTCATTTCATGCCAAAGCTGGATGACATCCAAACATTTGTGCACAGAGAGATTTATTTATGCTAATTCTGACATCTTACTAAAGATGTGTAAACATTGCTGACACTTGGTTAGAGGTGATACAAATAAATTCATGTTTTTCAGTTTATGTTGTCATTCTTCGTATCATCCCAAGCTCAACTCAAAAGCTTCAGTTTGGACACGAGAAAACATGAAAACTCTTTTCCAAAGATAACAAGCAGTAATAGCAGGGATGTTTTATCTATTTAATATTTATATATTTGTTATTGCTGCTGTCATGTCTAATTGAATATTTTCTGTATCACTAAATCTGTTCTCTTTATTAAAAAAAAATACTGAAACATGTCTCATCTAAATCTGTTTCACTTTCACACATTCTTCAAGGGCCGTACGTACGCCTGTGTTTCATCCTTGAGCCTGGGTTGCTGGGGAGAGCAGAGCTGACCTCAGTGCAAATGCAGATGAGCATGTGGCTGGTGCAAACTCAAGCTCAAGACCTTTGCTCCCTTTGGTTCAAACATGAGGGCTTTTTTTAGTACCTGCAGTTGTTTCTGGTTTTTTTGTTTTTTGTTTTTTTTGTTTTTTTTTTCAGGATGAAAATATGTTTGAAAACTGTCCTCGGCCTCTCATCTGTCTTCTATCAGCACCCTGTCAATCACAGAGTGGATGCAGCAGTTCAGAAGTCACGCTGACCTTGAAGAAAAAGAGCTGCCGACCAGTAACACACCTGCATACCAATGTATCAGTGTTTTTGCTGTGAGGTGTGAATTAATATACTCAGGATGTACACTAAATTTTGTTTGCTTTCTCATATCTCTTGAGTTGCATTTCAGGAACAGAACTGACCTGACTAAAGCTATGCAGGTGAATAAATTCATATTATGATTCATTTTTAAATGTACACATAAAAAAAGTATTATTACACTGGTTCAGATTCTCATTTAGTCTGCCTCAGGACTCAACAGAATCATCTGATCTGAAATGCACTTTACAGACTAATTTCTACCTTTGGAACATCAGTTCTCTGTTCTCAGTGCTCAACATGTCATCGTCTTATTTAGCAAAGCGGGCTAACCTTTTCCCAGCTCAGTGTGATAATACTGGGCTTAATGTTACATTGTCACATATTGAGGGAAGATAGGAAACCCTTTGGGAACTACACAAAAGATTAAGTGGAATAATTAGCCTGCAAGTGTCAGGAAGCTGAATGGAATGGTGAATACAAGTAATGTACATATCATTTGAAAATGACAAGAGGTCCTTTTTCGAAGTCATGTGAAAACCAATCCAATCATGCGGGCAAGTTAGTACAAAGAAATGCTACTCTCTATTAATAATAACAACCCCACTGGTCCCTTTTATAATTTCTGTTTCCCTTTGAGGAAAGATAAAGTATTTTTCCAAGCATTTTTTTCATTTTGTTTTAAAATACAGTTTATTGGTTTTATGTTTAACTGATCATTAATCATCTCAGCAAATGCTTGACACAAATAATGTGAACCTGGAATAATACTGTAGGTGATGTAGAACCACAAAATCCCATAAGAAGGGGGGTGAATTTGTCATTGCAGTTTTTAACCAGCAAAGTGTCTTTTACGACTGCTATTCTATAGCCATGGACACGTTTATTACTGTAACTATTAATGCAAAAATTGATCCTGTAAACAGTAGTTCAATCATATTTCTGCCTGTTGCTAAAGAAAATTATTCATGTGGTCTTGTAGATTGAAATAATTCAGATAAAAATCTCCAACATGTATTGTAGATGTTCACCTTAAAATGTCAGAATTTACATAATCCCTGTTTATGAAATGACTGCTCGGCAAACATTGCAAATTTTCCTGAAAGATGCACCCTTTTCTGCTCCTTAAAAAGCAACTGCATAAAGAGTCACTTTGATTTTCAAGGAAATCCTTGAACAGCTGAGCTCCTTTGCAAATTCCTTCATGTTATTTTAATGTGCCTCAGGAAATGAGCGGAACACCTGTCTGCTCTGCGTTTCCCTCTGTCACATTCCTGTCCGACATGGTGTGGGTTTCGCTTCACTGGGTTTGCAACAGGAAAATAAAAAAAGGTTGAGAAAACAGAATGATTAAGTAAAGGAAAAAAAAATCTTAATTTGCCAACCTGCTCCTTGTTTTTGAGATGGGATTCAAGAATCATTTTGTGAGGAAACCTCAACATTTTTTATACAACTCTGATTAGTTTTTCATTAAAAAAAACTTTTGCTTTTCTGGAAAACAGATCAGCAGCTTCGGTGTTTCCGACTTGCTTTTTTAATACTGATGTCAATGCATGATTTTAGAGCTGCAATCAGCTGAGCATAAACTCACACACTGCTCCTGTGAGTGTTGGAAGATGTGTTTAAGCAAAATCTAAGAAGAAAAGAAGGGCAATGAAGTTTTTATCATATTATAAAACTTATATAAACTCATATTAGAAGCAAGAACTCAAACCAAGCTGTGAGGATACAGTTAGAGATTAAAGCAAGACTAAAAAAGATGTGAGAATGTTTTGTTTTTGTGCACTTTTCCCCATGAGGTTGTTGACTGACAGCTGAGTAAGAGCGATGGCTATAAATTGCTCTTACCACCTGGATAAAGTGAAAGATAGAAAAGTGGAGTGAATATCTTAAAAGTGGAACTGGTAAAGAAAAGAGAAAGGAGCTGAATGAGGAGAAAGATGAGTGGAAAATGCGCCCACTGAAGCGTAAAATTAGCAATTACATTGGGTGTCATCAGTAATGACTATTTCAGTGCAGATATAGGAGGGGGGGGTTAATGTCCAACAGTGAGACTGTAATTCAGCTGTTACACCTGTGTTCAATCAGCCGGTCAGGAGAGGCAGTGATGGAGCACAACCCAGCTCAAAGATCGCACCCATGCACCAATAACCCAAGATGGCCACCATCTGCTAGGAAAGCTTTCAGATGCAATTTATTTTTTAAGACCCATATGCTGACCTTGGTTGTGAAAGAACTCATTTGTCTGAAATCTTGTTGAAGGTTTTCATCCAAGTGTGTGCGTCTGTGTGCATATCTCACTGTGGGGAGTTCAACATGTTGCTGAATTTATCTTTCTTTCTTCAGCTGACTCGGGGAATCTAACTGGCTGAAAGAAAGAGGTCAGAGATGCAGTGTAACACGACAGGTGGAGAGAACTCAGAGAACTTCAGGGATTTGCGGCTGCACGCACAGAACCAGCAACCTTAATCAAGTCCTCCCACACGAATAAAACTCCAGTTCCTAAATTAAGGCCAAAAACTGACTTTCTCCTGATGCGACCATGCAAACTTTATGGAGAAATAATCAAACCAGAGTATCATTGGCAACTTATTTTTCACTTTTTAACAAACGCTTTCATATCTGCCACATCTTTCCACCACAACAGGCACACACTCATTTTGCTTAATTATTCTGCAGGTGCTAATAAAAAATAGCCATCTGTCCTTGGTTTTCAGAAAAAAATGTGTTTTCAAACCCTTATGACTTTTTTTTTTCCCTCATCATGATGGCACATCTATCACCGTGGCGACGAGAATACAAATGAGGTGGATGCGCACTCAGTGGCCTGCTGTAAATAATTTACTGTTTTGTTTTATTGGAAACAGAGATGCAACATTATTTCCAGCTAGACATCCCCTTGGCGAAGGTCTGCATACATTTACATCCCAGGATGCATAGTACACAGGAAGCTGAATCTCAATTGTGTGTCTTTATTACGCATTATCATCAACCATTAAGGAGAGCACTCTCAAATCCTGGACACACACTTGGGTGCTGAAAATCTGACCATGATGTATTTGTTGTGCTTTTTTACAGCAATTTAGACATCATCTGCTCTCTCTTTTTGTTGTTATGATGAATTACATGTTTTCTTACAAAGAAACGCTGGCACAAAGGCACTCAGAAAAACACATATGCACTTATACACAGATGCATTTGTGCAAACACAGTTTCCACCTTCTTTATCATCCTACCCTTTTCCAAGTGCCATAAGTCCCCCTGTTTCCATTCAAGCTGAATTTGAAAACAGTTCTTGGCAGAACATCCATCCAGCAATTGAAAGTGTGCAGCTCTGAACGTTAATCCTCACACACCAGTTCACTGACAGTGCTGATTATAAAAGCTTTAATTGCTGGTTTTAATTATCCGAGCATCGCCACTGGAGTGACAGTTTTAGAACTCTCCACTTTCTGCACCTTTAAACTTGCAAGCCAGTCGTAATCCTTTTGGAAGGGTGACATAGTGGACTTGGCTGTGGCTATGCTTCACAGTCACTTTTCAATAGTGAACAAACCATCCAGTCAGTATATTGGGGGGAAAAAAGCACAGATCTTTCAGTGTCATTCGGAATCCTCTCGGCCTCACATACATTTTAAGATTTTTATTATTTTTCTCATTACGTCAATAAGTAGCTTATGTTACAGGAAACGTTCAGTTCCACTCACTTTTAAAACACTTTTTATAGTCTGTTGCCTTTTCTTCTTTTTCTTTGCCTTTTCCTTCCTTGAGTCCAATGCAACTATTTCTTTTCAAAGTTTTCCAAGGATACTGCACAGAGATTGAAACTGTAATATGACTTGCACTTGCATTGTTTTGAGAACAGGATCAGTAACATCACTTGAACTTTTTTCGGATGACACTGTCAAAAGAGAGCATTAAACTGATGTTCTGGTTCTCACTTTTTACCTCAGTGTTGAGGTTCTTGGAGGGCCGTTGTTATTAGTTCAAGAGCAGGTAAGCCAACTGTGCCCTAACTTCACAAGATCAGACTCCAGATGGGCTATAGGCCTTATCCACCAAACAAAAGATGAGTGAAAATTGATTCTTAAAAACCCCTTAAACAGTTTTCACAAAGATTCTGACATTCATCACGCTTTTCTTATTTGAGATAAGATCCAAGAACAGAATAATTCTCATTTAGACAATTATTGGGACAAACACTGGGACAAACACACTGCACAGTTTTGAAGCAAAACACATGATTGTTTTCTATTCAATACATATGAAACTATTACAATGGATTAATATGGATTTAAATAATGAATCATTTTACATAATATTTTTATAACAAGTGGTAATTTTCATTTTTTCTTCCATGTCATCCAAGCCCACTATCATTTGAATGCCTTTACAAAAGCTTTTCACTTGGTTTTGAATTTTGTTTGCTATTAAATTATACAATAATAGGTGTTTTTTATTTGTTGTAAAGGTTTGGTTTCAGCAACAGCAAGATTCTGTCTCTGTAATGATTATTTTTACCTTTTCTTTATTTCTGTTCTTCTTTAGTTGGACATGTGATGGAGTGGTCACTCCTCCTCCTCCACCACCACCAGCAGCAGCTTATTCCAGTGCAGATATAAGATGGGATTGACTAGGGTCAGAATTCTGTTTTTGTTTTTCTTTCTTAATAAAATTGAGGGAAAATGTCCAAGAATAAGATTGAACATTTGTGAACATTTTATTCTCATTTTACTTCTGCTATTTTGGGTACAACATCAGGATTTGTTATCTCCTTGGCAAATATCGTCTTTTGATTCTCCTTTTTGTTTAGGTTTTGTTCACCATTATTCAAGTATCTGCCACAAATATAATGCAGATTAAAGCTAGATGGTGGTTAGTGAATGAATTAGTGTCTGTGTTACACCACTCAGACCAACGGCTCTGGGTGTATATATATAGTTCTTTATTCTTCACCGAACGAAGATTAAA
Organism: Telmatherina bonti; assembly: GCF_933228915.1. Taxonomy (NCBI): domain Eukaryota; kingdom Metazoa; phylum Chordata; class Actinopteri; order Atheriniformes; family Telmatherinidae; genus Telmatherina; species Telmatherina bonti. Next base: position 15,236,980 of record NC_136611.1, read on the forward strand.
CATTTTACACGCTGTTAGATGCGACAGCACCGGGAGCATCCTTCAATCACCATTTTGTTCCACAGCGCACACACACGCTTCTCTTCTTCTTCGGTAATTATCACAGAACTGCTTGCCCTGCCCCCTAGCGGTAACATTGGTGAATCACATCACTAAGAAAGCAGATTACTGAGTGCAACAAACAGAAATAATTCTTATAAGGTGCTACATCTGTAACTAACTAAAGAACCCACAGGTGTTGAATCAAATCTGAGGTTAAACAACAGATTTTCTCTGAAGACTCTGCATCTTTGAGAAATATGCTCGATACATATTAAATGAGTCATAATTAAATACACAGCATTCTCTAACAGCTACCTGAGAGATCTCTCCTGTGAAAGAATGACAACAAAAGCCATTTGCTAACAAAGTGTGGTGCCTCCATTTTTGCTTGTTTCTTTGATTCGTCAGTTTAAGTACTGTTCTCTCATTCACTGCAAATACTTTGCCACAACTATTCACCCAAATAAAATCAGTCAATCTATCTCTGCCATGTGCTGTACATATATTAATGCAAGCATACCTACATTTGTTCATTTACAGAGAAGTTGTCAACTGGCTTAATGGGGCGGAGGATGTTGTTGGTGAGCTAAAGAGTGATTTAAGAGGAAATGACTAGAATGTCCTCAGTGTGCATGTAGCACTAGTGTATGGCTAGTGTTTCTGTATGTCAATAAATTGTTATGTATGTGTGTGTAGCTGTATTATAGTAGAATTTATTTACAAACACCCATACACATTAAATCATGTTACAACGTGACAACACTTCTAATACAGTATTATATGTGAAAGCTGTAAGTGAACAAGGGTCATGTTTAGTTTCACTATTTTGTTTTTTCAATGTTGTACTGTACTCTGCTCCCAATGTACTCTGCTCTCAGTTGGAAGTAATATACAATTCACATGAAAAGAAATGTATGGCTTATCAACAGACATCTGTGACATCTAAACACTAAACTGCCAATCGGTTTGCCAAATACATGTAGATTGCACTGACAAAAATAATACATCATCATTTACTACAGCAAATATATTGTAACCTAAAAAGGAACAAAAGCACTTCATAACCACCATGGGCCACATGTAGTCTATAAATAACTAAACATGTCTGAATATGTATACGTGGTTGAAAAGGAACTAAAATTAGCAGCCTTAGAAGTAAGAAACACACAGCAAAAATTCTTGAATGTAGCTTTTTGTCATTTATAAAGTTTTAATGAGTCTAATGTAACAAGACTGAATGTAGTCACACAACGATGTGTTTCTGGTTAAAAGTTGAAAATGGCAGGTGGTATTTCTGTTGCTAAGTGAATATTATTAAAAAGTTTCTATATTTTAAAGTAAGCTATGCTTAATGGACACTGTCCCCTTAATCAGAAACTCAGTGTTGTAGTTACATGCATTTCCAGATAATTTAACGAAAGCATGCGGCATTACAAGTTGAAAAACGCAGGTACAATCCTATTTGATAAATGGAGCCTAGCAGGCACAATGTGACATTGGCATCGCCACAGTTAAGACGTCGTCTCACAGCTTAAACCATGCTCTAAATATGAAGTCTTAGCTAAATCTCTCAGCTTATCTGATAGCAGACACTTCAGGGAAAGTGCTGTGGCTACGAGTTTTTATCCCCACTGTCACTGATTTGTTAGGGCCACCTCCACTGCTGACACTGATACTCTCCTCCTCTTTCCTCCTAAGTTGCCTATCTCTTTCCTTCTATCCTCCCACAGCTTCTCTTGCTTTCCTTCTTTCCATCCATATTACCATGGTCTGCTGCTCCCCATCTCCTGTGGGGATTAGCAGGCTAAACACAGGGAGAGGCTCAGTAGCATATGGGAGTCTGTTCCCCCTCGGCTCGTAAATTCAGCTATGATTGAAGGGAGTAACGCCAGGCCCCTACTGGGCAAGCAGGAGTTCCGAGGCACCATATCAAGCAAAATGACCTCAAACTGACATTAAAGTAACCTTGAGTGGAACTTAGTGTATCAGCGCTCTTGCTGGAACATGATGATAAGGCTCCAGATTAAGAGTTGAGACTTGGGGTGACCCAATCTTCCAGCAGTACAGGAGATTAAAGAAGAGAAGATGCAAGATGCACATGTATCCTTCCCATGCACATATTCACAGGCATAGTGAGGATGAAAATGTTTGGTCAGCAGCAGGAACCACATCTATTCATGTGTGATTTAGTTAGGGTGATAACGTATTTGACATCAGCAGGTCATTAGGGTAGGCGGGAAGGAAGGTGGATGAGTTATTCCACCTGATATGAAAGCACTACTGTGGCAAAAAAAAGACAAACAACACCAAAGGAAAGAAGTATAACTTCATATTTTTATTATTAAATATATGTGGGGAATTATTAATAATGACTTTAAAAGTTACTTAAAATTTGTTGTTATAAAGTAGGGGTGTCCAAAGTCGGAAACCCTGCAGGACTGTGTCCCTCGAGGACCAAAGCTGAACACCCCTGTTGTAAAGAAGGTAATACAATCTCAAATCAGAAAAAACTGGGATGGCCCTTCTTGCACTTCAAGTCTGCAACAAGAGAAGTTTAGACAGCATAAGACAGAATAGAGGTTAAATAATGATTATTTTAATGATAATAATAAGAAAATAATACTAATTGTGATATTTTACCTCTAAAGCACAACAAATTTTGATGAATTTCAATATATAAGGGTCAAGGGCACAAATGTGTAATATTCCATCCTTCAGAAAAAAAATGCATTATGAGCTGTCATTCAACAGCTAATATAACCACATAGGCAAGACATGAAACATTTCTGGCCACGGAGGCATCTGGGAAGTACTATCAAAAAGTGAAAAGATTTAGTGTGGTCCCAGATATCAACATCTCACATCTTTTTTTTTTTTAAAAGAGACGCACTAAAGAACGGTTGCTGTCAGCAGTAAGTCCAAATGTCAATCAGAGCTCATTTACACTTCTAATGTGGGAAATAGAGGGATTCAAGGTCATAGCTAATTTCTAAACAACAGGAAGTCAAGCCACAGAGAATCCAGAGACAGGCAGGGATCAGAACCGGGGAATCCATCCAAGAACAATCTTTGGGGTTGGTGAGTGAGTCGGGGCCTGGGAAGGGACAGAGGGAAAAAGGCTGCGAGCAGTTACTAGGTCTGACAATGAATGACTGGAGAGCTGGTGTTTATATAGCTGGAGGATTGAATGGATGACAGGTGAGATGATCAGTAATCAGGAGACTGGCTGCGAGGGAAGCTGACTGGAGTGGGTGTGTCCGTGGCAGAGCCCACTGCGGGTGTAACAGTTAGCTAAAGAGTGATTATTGTTTCAGGGTTGTGGAAAGAAACTAACCTGAAAATTTAACACAATATAAATTAAACAGTTTGAAAAATTTGATGTCTGCACATTTATATTCTTATGTTGTTTACAGCATTTACAAAAATAAATCTAAAGTCTTCTCTGGTCCTGGTCTTGACTAATTTTCACCTGACCTTTGTCATTCTTAACTTGTTCTCAACTCTACCAACAGTCTTGATGTTGTCTCACTACACCCTGAGTTTGGTTAAAGCTTGGTCTTAATGTAGATGAGTTTGAAAAAACTAAGCCTTATTTCCTCTGGTTATCATGTTGCAACTTTTTGCAAGGGACCTCAGCCCTCAGATTGTGAGCCAAAGCCTTAGATGTTCTCAAGATCTCTTCAGATTGTCACAAGACATGTGGAGTTTATAAAGACAGGGCCAAACCCGCTGGCCAACCATCTGATGCGATGCCCAGCACCAAACTTACAAAATGGTAACAAGGTGTGATAAACCGTATGCATTACGCTTGTCTCTCATGGAGTTTTTACCATTCCCCTTACTTTTTGATTTTTTTACTGAGATCTGTGGCCATGAACCAAACCCCTATCAGTCCTGTGGTTCAGCTGTGACAGCCGAATCCTGTCTCAGCTCTCTGAACTGTCAACAGAAACCAAAGATGCATGGTCTACATGCAGTATCAGCATTATTAGAAGCTCTGCGGCTTAATCAACAGTACAATCACGGTTATGGAAAATGTTACATAACGCGTGGCAATGATTGGAATTCTGTAATGTGATAAAAGAAGGAAATGAGTGGCTCATTTGGCAGAACATGTAGGATACAACGAATAATAAAATCACAAGGACAACATGATCTCATATAGGACAAGACTTTGGTTCAACAAGCTCATATAACAGTTTTATCAACTCAACTATCCGAGTTGTAGCCGTTGTCTGAATAAAACTATTGTCTCAACACAGACCTGCTGACCAGATGGTCAAAGCAGCCCTATGCAGTAATGACGTATTAGATATAAGGAATAGCTGAGAGATGTCAACAGCACCTAAGTTTGTGAGATTTGTTTAGCAGATACAGCTGTGGTAAGCAAACATCTGTTTTGAACTCTATCTTTTTTATTCTTCCCTAGAGATGACCCTTTTTTAATTGTGTAACTCAGTTCTGTTGGTCTGTACCACAATATACTTCTGCCTTTAGGTGGAGCAGAAACACAAAGTGACCAGTCCTTGTCGGATTTGATGAAACACATTAGGCATTCAATGAAATCTTGCATTTTTTTTAAAGGTAGAAAGCCTTTTTAATGCCAATCCAGGCACATCTCCTCCAGACTAAGCTAAATTTGTTTCTACTTTCACGCTGCTTACAAGCAGAGCTTCTGGGCAACAGTTAGTGGTTCTCATTAGAGATTGTTCCTTTTCCTGTAACATTTGTCTTGTGTTGCTGTAGCCAAGCTGAAAATGTGCCCAACGGAGTTCTCATCACTCACATACTCGTTGTAGCAGGACTGGCAAACGGCAGCTTCTTCGAGGGTACTCAGGAACAAAACATTTTTATACCATGTTTTCCTCTGCAAATACAAAAGCTTTCCTCTTCACCTGTCAACATGATTACTCAGTGCAGTGTTTTCCACTGAATGCCTACCACTGGTCTTACTTTCCCACATAGAGCTGTGGGAAGTCTTGAGATGTGGGACAAAAGAGGTCTACAATCCTGCTAGGATTACCTCATACCTTTGGACCCTCAAGTGGCCAGTTAGTGTCTTTCACTCCCCCCTTTCTTAAAAAACAAGCAACAAGCTACAGAAAGGGAGGAGGTAAGGTAAAAGCATATCTTGGAAAGGAAGAGCAGAGTGTTGAGCGAGTGAGCGCATAAAAGGTGCCAGTAAGGAAACAAACTTTGTAAATTTGTAAATGGGGGGGGGGGGGGGGGGTCCTAACCCTAATTCGTCCATCTTTGATTAGGCCAAGGAGGGCAATTAAAAATCAGATAAAGAATGGGTACAAGCACAGAATTAGTGATTCACATGAGACTTCCTCATGGAGGTCGTTTAGTTCATGCAAACTTTCTCCATCTAATGCAGCAAAGCAGCCAGTCTCCCACAGCACAGCATGAAACCAACTGGGTCTAACTGGAGTTAGTCAATAACACCAGTTAGTGGCTCTGGTTAACCAACTTCTTTAACCAACAGTTTAAACAGTCCTGCAATACTTTCAGATTTGCGTCATTAGTTCTCAGAGGATATTTCATCCAATTTAAATAGACTATAATGACAAATATCTGAATTCTATTGACAAACCTACATAAATGTTGGCTGTGTTTGTCAGAAGTCACTTCTTTAAGTGGAAATAAAAGAAAATTACCATTCCTCTGAGCTCACAGTGACCGGAATTCACTGTCCTAATGCTATTTTGATGTTTGAAGACATTTTACAAAAATCCCCCTTTTGAATCACTCAGTAACACTTTCTTCACAGTCTAGTACCATGCTACACATTGTAGCCTTAGTTAAGTTTGTAGCTTGAAATTAAAAGAAAATATATTAAATTAAAAAGATATTTTAAATAATAATAATAATTATTATTATTATTATTATTATTATTGTTTATTTATTTATTTATTTATTTATTTATTTGTTTATTTATCTGTTGATGTCTCCTGTTTGTGGAACCAAAGTGATGCACTTAAAGAAACAAAAATGGCCAAAGAATCCAAAGTATCCAAAAATGTGTTAAAATGGTTTATATCCTTGGTAAATTAGTCCACAAAAATTGTGGAAAAGTTTAAATATAAATTAATTCTTCCTGTCTATGTAGTCATATTAACTCAAGTATAGTGTTGTCCAACCAACCACTGGTTTTGAGTAGTAAATATCAGGCCAGTTTGGCATCCCATCTCATCTCAACTCAGGAAAACCTGCAGAGATTTAATGAAACAGCAGGTGCCGAAAATGAGCATCTTCACTGGATTTATTTAATGCTGCAAAGCTTAAGTACTCTAAGTCAATAAATGTGTTCAAGAAAAGCCTTGATTAAATTAATATTTCATTTCATAACAAACTAGATAAGCTTGGAGAGTAAGACCTCCAAGCAGCCTATTCCACTTAAATGGTGGAGAATCTTATGTGTAAAAATCATCCTGTATTCACAGCTCCTTCAAAATCACTCCCCATATTTAATGGAATCGAAGTTATATGAAGATCCTTTCTCAGAAAAATTTACCTACTAGTTTTTGGCAAAGTTGCTAAAAAACACAGACCAATAAACATGTGCATAAACATGCTCTCCTTGGCGAAGGTAATAGATAAAGAAACAAATCAGGGGGATCTTCAAATGTAAAGATAAGAAATGATTGTTCTGAATAACTACTGAGGTCAGTCTAGTGAAAATGCACACTGCAGCAACCATCCCATCACTGTCAGGCCAGTTTGGCAAATTAGGGGTTTCAAATAATAATTAGCTAAAATAAGCAGCTAAATTTACTCAACTTAATATTACCCAGAACAAAAAACTGAGAATGCCACTTTATGAGCAAGAAATTCTGGATTCCTCAGTGTTAACTTGGGATGTACAATAATTCTATTAATAATATGAGACTTCCTGCTTTACTGTAGCCTACACAAATGGGTTGATTTCAGGGGGAGGGAGACACAGTGTGACATCAAATGTACGTTTCATACAGAATACACAAGGAATCTATGTAATTGCACTTTGGTACTGATGCCATACTCTCAAATCCAATGTTGAATCTTATTCAAAATGTGGATGCAGCACTGAAAGAAACATTCATGATGTGGGATTTTTTTTGTGATGAAATGCTTCATTTTTTTTTCAAAAGGTGTTAAGTTTCCATTGTATGTGCTATTTATTTAAAACGTAGAACTATAATAAACACCCTAAAAGGTAACTATAACAACCAGTATCAATGGAAAATGGAAAACTGAGTATAAGATGAAAATTTTGTGGAGAACCCAGTTATGGGTCTCTGTATATTTGTTTTTAAAGGGTACTGCTTGAGTCAGCATATGAGCATCACAAGTCTGCAATGAAATATGTCCCATAACAGATTTAAAAGAAATACAATGAAATGAAAAAAGGACTTATTTCTGAGATTATAATTCAGCATCAGCAACGCTGCTGAATGCACCTAATGAGATCATTATATCCATTTAATATTGTTTATTTATCTACTTATGCTTGAACCATGAACTCGTACATTCATATAGTTCACCACTCCATCTAATATACTATGTTCATATGAACATTCCGATTAATGCTATAAATTGTTGTAAAAATTAATGCCTTGCTTATTTTTTCATGCTGTATTTTTAATTTAATTTAATTTATTTATTCACATTTATTTTGCCTGCAGGCTCCAGCCTTTTTTATGTCCATGTTTGGGTTTGGTCAAATTTGTTTAAATCCATATTCATTTCTGACATAAGTATAATTCTCAGTCACCTCCTGTGTGTCTCTCAGAAGTTCACTGAAGCCCAGTCCATCCTCAGTGACATCTGCCATCAGCAGAGCATAACTGTGGAGAAATCTGTTTAAACCTATTGGGTACTGTATTCAATGCTTCCCATTGATCTACATGCGCCTGACACTGTGACTGACAGAGCCAGTCAGCCTATCATGACTCTGGAGACGGACAGACACTCATTTTACAGGTGAGATGAGTTTGATTGACTGACAGACTGTCACTGAGTCACTCGGCCATTACAGAATCATCTTAGCATAGTGGGAGAGCAATATTATGGTGGTGAACGAGTGTGTGCACGGTGGTTCTTTTGCACTGGTGTGGATGTATGGATGTTTATGAGTGTTGCTGGTCAGCTTTACACAGATTAACCGATGCACCTTGAGTGCTGTGACAGCTAAAGAACCATGCTGTCAGGTTGGTCCAGCCCACATCTTCAAAGACTGGCAGAATATAATAACCTATCTGGCAGAAACTCTGACAGGAGCTTGTCAGACAAGAGTCATATGTATTCAAAGCATAGATATGGATGCATCAATGTGTATATCCGCACACCCGAGGTGTTTCTTCCTAATACCTATATTTGTAGAGTCACATAGTCACACCAGCACCCTCTTTCATAAGGTCCAACCCCCACCACCTCCACTCCTGTCTCTGTCCTGTGGTTGAGTGTGGGATTCAGGGGAGCTATTACTCAAACACAGCCTGTCAGGACAGATAACAGTTGTTTGTTGTCCAACACTGTACAGAGAGCTGCATGGCAAGCTGAAATCTGGAAATGTTTTTGGTCCCCACGATTCTTTTACATGATTCCATGTTTGGCATTTTATAAAGCAAGATGGAATTCCCTGAAAGCTGAAAGTCTGGAGATCCCCCCCTTTTCAAATGTGTAGTACTGTAATACTTCACAAATCCTAATTATTGTGTCTTAAAAATGTGTCTAGTCAGCATATTTTTATATCCATTATGATAAAGAAGAGATGTTTCCATTATACTTTATTCAGCAACTAACAATCTGTTCTGTTTCAAAGCTTCATTAAAGAGTTGTTTCACTGTACTTTGTTTTCTTGCACACTGTTTTTTTTTTTTGTTTTTGTTTTTGTTTTTTGTTTGTTTGTTTGTGTTTTGTTTTGTTGTTCTGAAGAGTGATCAGTGTTACAGTGGTTCATTTGTTAAGATCTACTGCCCTCTAGTGGTGGTCATCCCAACAGAAAAAGGTTTTTCTGTGCAGAAAAAAACTACATTCCTCCATTAATTCATTTTCTGTAGCAGATCGTCCAATTTTGGGGTCGTGGGGAAGCTGGAGCCTTTCTCAACGATTAACAGGCAAGATCTCTCTAGATCCCAGCTGATGTGTCTCCTCACCATCCTCTTCCTTTTTCCATGAAGAAAGAGATAATTTTGCTTCAGTAGATTTTAAACAACCAAATGTGGCAAAACCAGAGTATTGACTCCTTCCAACAGCAAGGTTTCTAATGTGGTTGAACTCTGCGATGGCCCCATGGGGTTAGCTTGTACTTGTTTTTCCTTTGCAGAGTGGTGGGTGGAGCCCATCAGGCCAATGAGGAGCGCCTGGCCAGTTCTCCTTTATGTTCCATCAATTGTGGCCCCTTCCTTCCTCCGTTCCTGCTTCCTCTTTCCTTTCATTTTGATTTTGTTGGACACGTTGTGTTGTTTGATCAATTGTGTGTGTGTGGGGGGAGGGGGTTGTACTTTTTTGGTTAGAATTGTCACATACTACTTCTTTGTTTTGGCTTTTGAGTCGGGTCATGACAAGTCTGTTAGATACGGGACACTATCTGATGTAGACCTTTAAAATCAGTTTATATTTATTATCAGGATATTGGATTTATCAGGCAGTGTGAAATAAAAGTAGATGTCCAATCATGATCTAGTACAATACATTACCTCACTTAAAGATTCATTTTAACATAAAAATCAGTTTCCTGCATGTTTTGATTTTTTCCCAGTGGGACTGAACCCAAATAGAATTAAGTTTTTATTTTGTCCACCAATATTTCAGATATTTCAGATATTTCAGCCCACATATTACAGTTTAAATTAAGTTATGTATTTGATCAGTAGATAAATGGATGTGAACTTCTGCATCGACTCAGGCAGCAGGTTTCTTCCGCAATGCTTATCTCTACTTAGCAGCAGCAAAAGTCTTCCCTTTTTTACTAAATGCCTCTTTGGGTTACGTCATGCTTAAATAAAAACCTCTTCCTCCAGATGGGTAAATTAACAAGCATTTTGTCAGTGGTTGCCATGGAGAATCCAGGTATCGGGACTCCATTGATGATGGCTTTTTGTTGTGGTTTGTAACTCTGGGTACAGATACTCAGAGTTGACTGAACCCACTCAAAGCAGCTGATATGGAAACAAAAACTCAGAGTTGCTCAGTTCAGAGTAAGTTGACCCAAAGTTTCAGAGTAGACTCAGAGTTTGTTGAACCTCCTCTCTGGAACAGGTCCCTGTTCTATTAAAATCTTCAATCATTTTCTTTGTCTTGGTGATATTTTACTTGAAACTGGGTAAAACTCCTTAAACCTTGTGCCAGTTTTTGAATCACACTTTAATATGAAGTCCTATGGTTGGTGATAAAATCTATGTAAATACAACTTTTCCTGCATGAATCAGTCCATCTCACTGTTACTAGTGATTGTGTTTTAGAAGATCTATGTGAACACAAACCAGGTTAAACTGGAAACCTCTAGTGTAGTGCTATGCACTGCTTGAAGCATTGTTTGTCTGCAGTATCTCTTGCAGGGTGGTGGGGTTTTTATGAGAAAAGAAGCACGTGCTCTGACAGTTTCCTGACAGCTTGATGTGGTTCAGAATGTAAGTGTTTGTGTTATCGACGTGCTGTTCACATTACTGGGAGCACACACACACACTTATGTGGAAGCTGCTCCTGCAAAGCACCTGTTGCTGAACACATAATATCCCTACTTCTTTCTCTTTTCACTCATGTTTTTCTTACTCTAAAAAAACACAGGAAAGAACCGAGAAGTCAGTATGGGACAAATCTGATAACTGAAATGAGAAAAGAAGGCCAATAATTTAACTGATACGACACCACATCAACTATTCGCCAAAATCTCAACCAGCACATCAAGCCAGCAGGTATAGACTCAGTCTCCAGCCATCTGCAGAATGGTTGTCATGCCTTTCGATGGTTTTGAAACCCAAGCTGTTTTACCAAGTGCACTAGCCCCCAAATGTGCTTCCCACCTTGGCTTTGGCAGACAACATTTCCTATGAACTTCCTATGACAACAAGCTCAACACCGGGAGACGATTTTCCAGCATAACAAACATACAGTCAAACTGAAAAAGAAACCGACTAAAACAGGAAAGTATGCGAGGAAACTTCTCAGCTTTCCTACATTTTAAGCCCACTGACAACAGATCATATTTCCGTCAGCAAGAATAGTTTGTGTTGTCCTGATTAGCACATGTAGTGTAAATTTAGCACCATCAAACGGCAGATATTTACTGAGCAGGTTCTGTTACATGAGTGAACTGAAGCTCTTCATTTGTCATTGTTAACTTCAACATCATCATCATAAGGCTCGCTGAGGCAAGCTAGGTGTAGCTCATGGGTTTTTTTTCAGAAAATACCAACCTGCCTTTAGAAAACCTTTTATGGAGAGAAATTAAACTCAATTATAGGTTCATATGTATGATAAATGATTTGTAAATGTGAAAACACTTTTGGGGAGCCGCCAACAAAAAAGGTCGGAAAAATCTTTCTGTATGCACACAGAAAAGCAGCACAAACATGAATAGTTCTTTACAGACAGAATTTCTCCATCAGCCTGAGATATTTGATCATTCCCATGTTTAAAATGTTCCTGTGCATCGTTTGTTAAATAAATGAGTATGCATAATTTCATATTATAACTGGATTTAGGCCAGAAGTCACAGGTTGGGTACTTCCTATGTTTCAGACAGATCTAGAGCCTTTTGTGTCTTTGGCCTGTAAGGGTTGCTTAGCCACCTGATTCAGTGACACAAGTCGGTTGACTTTACATGACTTTTCTGACTCTGGTGTGATCCTTTTGAGTATTTTAGAGACACATTTTTATTCCAACTGAATGTTCTTTTTTACTTGTGTTTATTTTAATTCTATCAGGACTCCAGTGAGTCAAGTATGATTAGTAATAAGCCTGAAAGATTCTGGAAAAACAACTTTATTGTGATTTGGTTTATGATTTTCCTTTAAATTTCATTTTCCGTTCAGTGTCCACGCAGAAACATATTTATAACATGTGATGAAAGATTACCAGATGAGATTACATCAGATCTAAACTGCTCTATGGATACAAAGTAGCGATATGTACGACTTTACTTACCAACTGCAGCATGTAACCTGTTGCCAAAACTATGAACCCTGAACAGAACATTTTCCATACAACATGTTTATTCTGTCTTCTTGTATGAAAATGTTTTCTTATTAGTCTTATTTATAACACTGTGTGTCATTTCTCTCTGCATTATATTTTACACGGCAGAGTTCCACTCTCGTGCACACACACACACACACACACACACACACACACACACACACACACACACACACACACACACACACAAACACACACACAAACACACACACACACACACACACACACACATAAACATTGTGTTAACTGATATGGGTAATTTCTGAATATTTAGAAGGAATTTAGAGGGAATTCCTCATTCATTTCAGGAGATATTTCTGAAGTTGGACTGTGATCTGTCTTCTGTGTTTTTTTGTCAAAACTTTTCCATCAGTTACAGAAAATTAGTTGTGATGAGTTTGTAGATGTGACATGGCTTCACAGTTGAGTTTGGTTGAGCTAGCATACAATGTATAGATGAGTGTCATACAAAGAATTAAAAACCAAACCATCAATTCCTAGTCCTAAGTCTACATATCACAGTTTCAACGGCAAGAGAATAAACCCCACATTTGCTCCAATGTGTTCATCAGTGTGTACAATAAAAAGCAACAACAGCTGTTTTTTTAAAAAAAAGGAACTCAAGCATCAGCTGCAAATCTTCCTTCTATTATCTGAGCATAAATAAACTTAAAATATGCAGGCTCATCGTGATACACATTTCATTGCTGAACCATATTATATATATATATATATATATATATATATATATATATATATATATATATATATATATATATATATATATATATATATATATATATATATATATATATATATATATATACATACACCATTCACAAAAAGTTAGGGATATTCAGCTTTTGGGTGAAATTTCACAACAAGCCTAAAATGCATTCAAACTTGTACAGGTGAACTTAATGTGATCTTCTCTAAGCTTTTAAATGCACATGTCCAACTGTTAAATGTTTCAATAAATTTTGCACAAGTTGCTGTTCTCTAACAAGGAGCTTAACGGCAAAAACACGGCAGGTGTGTGATCCTTGAATTAACCAATAAATGTCCTGGTTCAATTAGAGCAGGTGTTTAAACAGTTGTCCTCATCATGCTGTTCACATTTTGACATCATGAGACCAAGATGACACCTAACAATGGAACAATAGTCCCTTGCCATTGCGACGCTTCAAACAGGACGTTCTCAGACAGAAGTGGCCACTGAGCTTGGAGTGTCACAGAGTGTCATCAGCAGGTTGCAACAGAGATATCGATAGACTGGAAGAGTCACAGAAAGGCCTAGAAGTGGACGTCCTTTGGCCACATCCCGTGCTGATGACCGCTACATTGTGAACACGGCCCTGAGAAACCGGATGATGAATGCCACTCAACTCCAGACACGTTTAAGAGAGGTGAGAGGCACCCAAGTGTCACGTCAGACCATTCCAAACCGTTTCCATCAGCGTGGTCTGCGTGCTAGACGACCTGCACGGGTACCTGACCACTCCACCAGGCACAGGCATCATCGTCTTGCATGGGCCAGGGAGCATTTACGCTGGACGAGGAACCAGTGGGCCTCAGTGCTGTTCTCTGATGAAAGTCGATTCACACTGAGCAGAAATGATGGCCGGCAACGATGTTGGAGACGTCAGGGAGAGCGCTATGCATCAGCCACTGGCGAGCTTTTGGTGGTGGCGGTGTTACAGTGTGGGCAGGGGTGTCCACTTGGTACAGAACTGCCCTACACTTTGTGAATGGTACAGTGACAAGCCCATACTACCTGAATAACATCATTAATCCAGTGATTGTGCCCCTACATGAACAGCACAGGCCTAATTTCATCTTCATGGACGACAATGCTCCTGCTCATCGAGGCCGCATCATCAGGGAACGGCTGTTGGAGACTGGTGTACCTCAAATGGAATGGCCTGCACTCTCTCCAGACCTGAATCCCATTGAAAACCTGTGGGATCAGCTGAGCCGTCGTGTAGAGGCTCGAAACCCTGCACCCCAGAACCTCAATGACCTGAGGGCTGCCCTTCAAGAAGAGTGGGATGCCATGCCTCAGCAGGCAATAAGTTGTCTTGTGAACAGCATGAGACGTCGTTGTCAAGCTGTAATTGATGCTCAAGGGCACATGACGAGATATTGAGACGTTCAAATTTTTTGTTGTGGTGTAACTACCATTGTTGTTACCTTTTGTGTTGAATGAATTTTTTGAGATGAGGAAATCAGTAGTGCATCCTTCTACTTAAATGTCTTACTTTTATGATATTATATCACTGTAGCATGAACATATTGCATTTTCCATAAATTTCACCTGAAAGCCAAATATCCCTAACTTTTTGTGAGTAGTGTATATATATATATATATATATATATATATATATATATATATATATATATATATATATATATATATATATATATATAGATAGATAGATAGATAGATAGATAGATAGATAGATAGATAGATAGATAGATAGATAGATAGATAGATATAATATGGTACAGCAATTTTGCTCACAGTGAGTAGTATTATAAGCAAAAACACAAAGAAATATAGAGGGAATCAGACTTACTCAAACATGACAAGTTCCAATTAACATAAGTCAAACATTAAAGTAAATTACATTTAATAAAAATTAAATATAAATCAACTCCCACTATCAAACATGGAAGACAAAATTAGTTTTGTAAAATATTACAGGGCAACAGAAACAATGTAAAATAAATTTGAAAAATTATACATAGTATTATTAAATATTAAATGTAATATTAAAGATGGGTATAAGCAAATATGATATTCTGATTATTTTGAATGAATTCTTTGCAAATGCTGGACCTGGCAAGATGAATTGAGTATTTAAAGATAATGATGAAGAAACAATATCAAGGAACCTTAGCTCGATGCTTACATGTTCAGTTTAAAGAAAATAAGATTAGAAATATCCATCCGTCTCCTATACTACTTATTCCAGTTATGGGTTGCAGGAAAGCTGGAACCTATCCCAGTAATAAGCAGACACAGATAGACAAGCAACTAGTCACACTCACTCCTCAGGAGAATTTAAAGGACCATTTAACCTAACCTGCATGTGTTTTGAGGTGAGAGGAACCCATGCATATGCAGGGAGAGCATGCAAAAAGGCTGCTGTCTATGTGGTGACTGGTGGCAAAAATCAGACTGTTTAGACATTGTTTGTTGAGTCCTCTAGAGGTCAGCGTTGAGCCCAAAACGACTCGTTCTCTACATCAGGGATCCTCTATTCAGGTCCTCAAGAACCAGTGTCCAGCAGGTTTTCCTACTGTTCCTGCTGGAACACACCAGACCCAGACTCAAACAAGCTCTGCATACCTCTCCTAAACACTGATTTGAATCAGGTGTGTTGCAGCTGGGACATTTGGAAATTCTGCAAGACACTGGTCCTCGAGGACCTGGATTGAGGATCCCTGCTCTGCATAAATGATAGGTGGAAAGTCACATTGAAATCTATCTCTTTTATCTCTTTTGTAACACATAAAAGAGTTATCTGCAAACATCCAACAGTAGCAGAAGATTGGAAACATACTAATTTACTACTTAGGGGGTTAAACAATACAAATATGTGATTTGGTGGAGTTACATAAAACAATAAGGCAAGGCAAGGCAAGTTTATTTGTATAGCACCTTTCATGTACAAGACAATTCAAAGTGCTTTATATAAAAACATTAAAAGCATTACAGAAAAAACCATAAAAGAAAATACAAATCACAAAATCATAATAAAATCATAAATTATATTAAAATGATTAAAAGCCGAATTAATTAAAAGTTACTGTGCAGATGTTATGCATAGGTGCATGAGAAAAGAAATGTTTTTGACCTGTATTTAAAATTTTCTACATCTGGTGAAAGTTTAATCTCCACTGGCAGATTATTCCACTTGTTTGCAGTGTAACAGCTAAATGCCGCTTCTCCATGTTTAGTCTGGACTCTGGTCAGGACTAGTTGACCAGAGTTAACAATGATAAAACTTCAATAACCTACTGCCAGACCACACACAGACAATATTTGGTCATCATAAATGGGGTATTATCTGCTATGAAATGTTTTAATCTACAGATTTTAAGAGTGAGAGAATCTATAAAAATCATGAACCACACAGTTCATGATTAAATTATAGTCATCTTTGAGCATATTTGGTTGTCCCAAATAAGCCCTGAAAAGTCTCCAGCTGATCCAAAATGCTGCAGCTGGGGTTCTGATGAGGACTTGCAGGAGAGATCATATTTCACCAGTTTTAGCCTCTCTATCTGGCTCCCTGTTAAATCCAGGATAAAGTTTAAAATTCTTCTCCTCACATATGAAGCTCTCCATGACCAAGCTCCATTGTACATAAAAGATCTTATAGTTCCATATGTTCCAAACAGAGCACTTCGCTCTCAGACTGCAGGTTTACTGGTGGTTCCCAGAGTCTCAAAGAGTACTATGGGAGGAAGGGCCTTTAGCTGTCAGGCTCCTCTCTTATGGAACCAGCTCCCACTGTGGGTTCAGGAGGCAGACTCCCTCCACACCTTTAAGATCGAGCTGAAAACCTTCCTTTTTCATGATTCTTATACTTAGGATATGAGCATCTCCTGAGTTGGAGTCTGCATGTACGGGACCCAACTCTCCAGGTTATGCTCATTGCTCTTATAGTTATGGGTAGTCTAGCCATCCATTACTTATGTAGCAATGGGGATGTTACCTGATGCACTGAGAAGTACCTCGCTCCATTTCTCTAATATATTAATGTATAAATATATGCCAATATTGCCGTCTCTAACTTATTTCTCCTTTTTTTCCGCAGGTCTTCCTGATTAAGTGCAGTTGTACATGTTGATCTGTCTTTCCTGTCGTCTCCACCCCAACCAGTCGAGGCAGCCGGCTGCCCTCCCTGAGCCGGGTTCTGCCAGAGGTTTTCTTCCTGTTAAAGAGGAGTTTTTTCCTTCCCACTGTTGCTGTGTGCATGCTCAGGATGGGGGATTGGATCGAAGTCATGACTCGATGCAATCAGTTGGTTTCTATTATAGGATATGTATAAATTGGCTCAAAATTATGTGTATGTTGATTCATGTATGTAAAGTGCCCTGTGACAACATTGTTGTGAAGTGGCACTATATAAATGAAGTTGAATTGAATTGAATTGAGCAATGTCCTGACATCATCCTGTTTAAGAAATTACAAGAAATGGTACTCAAAAATAATAAAGAGAAGATATGTAAACTTTTACAGCTAATACTGCATATAAAAGCATATCTGTGTATTTTTGTTTGAAATATTAAAAAAAAATAAAATAAAAATCTCAGACTTAAGAGACATAGACAGTTATTACAAATCCATTTTACAACCCAACAGAATATATTCATCATTCTGTAATAATAAAGAAACCTCTTCTGTCTTATTATTCAACTTAACCTTCCAAGAATGAGAATAAAAGAAATAACAGCTGAAGTGGAGGCGATTTCATTGCTTTGTGTGGGCAACAAAGTCTGTAAAATGTACTTCAGGGGAAATTTCCACAAAGGTTTCACTTTACTAGAAAGCATTATGTGCTCAAGTAAACATGACCCTGTTTGGGGCAATCGGTTTTATTGATCCAGGCAACAGACTGTAAATTCCTTTGAATCTCGTATCTTGCTTACTTAATGTAGAAATGAAACGTGTGTAGTTCTTTCTGCATGAGGAGTCTCTATTTCCTGATAAAAATCTGCACTCTTTTCTAATAGTGCAAAGAAAAGGGGAGGGGGAAGAGCAGGAAACATCAGCCGATGCAGAGGAAGATGCATTTCAGATCCACGATTGGCTGCTTTAAAGTTGGCAGCCTGCCATAAATCAACACTTAATGATTAGGATGCTGGAGGATTCTGGGAAAGTGTGTGACGGCAACAACGGCCAGCAGCTTAAACATTTTCATTTGCAGTGGGTATCTTTACTAGAAGTGCTTGCAGAGACGAATTACAACAAAATGCATATTCATGCTTCCGAGAAGGGAGCTGAGCAAACCATTTCTGACCTGTAGTTTCAAGTCATTACACGAGTTTCCATCTAAATAAATCATTGTTCTTAATCAGTATTTGATTTTGACAGTCATAGCTGTGATTTTAGTTTATCATTACAGGTGTGAATTCTTGGTATATATCACAGATCTTGAGAATTTCATATTAAATTCTGGGAAAGTTGTATTTTGTAGAGCTTCTGCCAAGATAGATGTTGATCAGTACAACAGTGTTTCTGCAGCTGAATGATTCAAACTTCATGAGCAAATGAAGATGTACTCAACATTGACCAGCAGAGGTCAGCAGATACTTGAGAAATGAAACTATGCCTTGAACAGAATTCTCCTCTCTGGAACCTGACTGCTATTTGTCATCTCAGGGCTCGACGTGTTATGCTTTCTTGAATTTTACGTCTTTTTTCTAAACTGCAAATGGAAACAAACTGGAACATATTCTGTGTTCAAAATGTTGTTCATTTCTGCATTTTTTTCCTGTAACAATAGTTTTGCACATGTATTTCAGGGTTCAGATCTGTTCAGCCTGACTTTTTCTTCCTAGGTCCGAGGCCATAAGTATTGAAAACTGTTGCACACTTTACAGTAGATGGCTCTGAAAAGACGACACAAACATGGATATTGTCAGAATACAAACATGACCCATCGCAGCTTGTTGAAGCCCCTCCACTAAAGTTACGTGACATGACAGCATGTTGCAACATGTTTTGAATTAAAGGAAAATAACTGTGCAGTCCTAGTCAACAGCATTCATATCTGATTTGCTTTGATTGAGTTCTCTGCAGCACATGATGGGAGTATTGTCTTGTCACATGGTGTCACCTGACCATGAAGGATGAATGAAAGAAAATGAGGGACTGCTGGAGTATGATGTCTAGCTGTGTTTTTTTAGAGCTGGATCCCCTCTCTATTATGGAAGGGGTCATGTGGTGTCGGTATGCAGTGCAGTGCAATCACTTGCCAGCTCTGTATCATGATGACATGCCTTTCTGTGATGTCACAGACCTGCTGAGCACTAGGCTGGTGTTAAAGGTTTGTCTATGTTTGGAACTGTTGGTATTAATCTGTTTGAAACCAAATAAGGTGGTTTGGGGGCAGGGGGGGGGTAGTTTGTATGTGTTTCTGAACAAATATAATTAATGTCTCTCTTGATGCCTGAATTAGTATACAATGTCTGGTGACTTGTTAGTCTTCACTGACGTATTTCACATAATAGCCACTGCTATATGAAGGACAGACTCTTATATAAGACTTAAAAGTAATCTCTCAACTGCTTCGAGGAACACACCATCTGCACCCCCTTTTCTCATTGATTTTAAAATTACCTCTTCTTTGGTCTTGTGCAAACTGAGCAACTTTAACTATCATGATCTATGTGTGAAACAATGTCACTCTTCTATCGTTTCAAAGAAGGGTTGTCTACAAGGAAAAAAGATGTGACGTTAGTTTCCCTTAACGTGTTACATCAGCTCACCAAAGTTCTGCATTTTCATTGCTGATTTTGCATACTTGGGAACATCATTTACCAGGAGGTTAAAATCTAATTTGGCCCTGAATACAGTAGGCTCTTTGTGCATTGGCACTTATGACAGCTTATTTAACTTCTGGGGTAAAATAGGAAACAAACAGAGTGTTCAGGAAAACTGTGAAGTTCTTCAGAAACAGAAACTTGAATCTGTCATTCGAGAGTGTGTTTGAATTTTTGTGGTCGTCTTCTTTGCCTTTTTAATCACAAAAATGTAGAGTTTGAAGCCCATGATACTCTGAAAAGTGGCAAACAAAGACATAGATGTAATTTTTACAGTAAAACTGCAGTTTTTAGTAAATAGATTTTACAGCATCCTCTGTATCTATGAAATCATTCATTCATTAATTCAGTATGATTATATTGGTAATGCATGCATGGGAAACACTAATGAGGATCTGAGGGGAAGAAGGGACATAACAGCTTTTGAATTTTTCCTGTTTTATCTACACATAATTCAACTGTTTGCATTGTGTGCATGCCGTCTTTCATTGTGCAACAGAAACAAAGTGAACAGTGGAGAGAATGCAACCTTGCAACAACAACATGCAGTGTTGCCTCACAAGGCCAGTTGATTGCATCCACCGTTGTGTTTTTTGTAACCGTAAATTAAAACGTTGTTGTTTCTCATAGACATATCTGTGGCCCTGGTGACCTTTCTGTATGACACGGTGTTTCTTTACAGTAAAGCATTGATCTTTTATCAAGATGCCATTTAACTTTTTCTATCTTATTCCTACAAATGTCCCTTTTGATCCCATGAGAGTACACATTCACCATACAGTCATGTTCAAAAACCCCCATGTCATTTACCAAATACTTTCACCTCCCTCATATAGCAGGTGGGCGGTGTTCACTGACTCAGAGTTGACATTGGTGGGCTTTCATGTTTGTTTGCTGTTTGCATGCTTGGATCTTAATTATTAGTAAGAGATGAGAGCCCTCAAACACTGATGCACATGAGCTCTGTATTTTGCATTAACAAGCATGCTAAGACCAAATAATCTACAGTGTGTCCAAAGTTTCTTTTGTCTAGCTTTAGTGTGGAGCAAAGACAGCACATGAGGGCTCATTTAAAGGGTGTGAGAGGTGAACAGAGTTGGAGTGAGCAGAGGAGGTAAATAAATGAGCATAGAAATGGTGCAGGACATTCTGACCTAGAGAGAAGAGAAAGGACTACAAGGCTAGAGTAACAGTGTGTGTCTGATTTGGCCTTTATAATGGTGCCCCATGCCAAGCCTGTCAAAGAATCATTGGAACCCAAGTGGTTGCATTTATCCACACACGCCTTTGAATTTCATTGTGCAAATGCACACCCAAAGGCAACATGTGCTACATGCAAACATATTTGAATGTGTGCATGTGCACGCAGGCTCACATGGATGCACATTCACACTTTTAATGATGTTCTCCATAGAAAGCAAGAAAAGAGATCAATAGCCATTAGAAAGCACTATGAGGCTGTACTCCTCTTACTACCTTCTAATGTGCACAGACCATCATCCGATTCCGTAAAAGTGCACAGTCACATATTTTCATTGTATAACTTAGCTAACACAATAAAATAAATGTTACAAGAAAAACAGTTACTATTCTTCAAATTGTGCCCAAGACACAATAAATAGAAAGACCCAGCACATTAAACAGCAATAACACAACAGCTATGTGAAGTTATTGAGAGGGAGAATCTTTGTGCTGAAGATTCAACATTGAAAAAGAGCAAAATCTTTCTTCAGAGAAAGAAGATACAACTTGTCCCCATGACCCCCGCATGCCAGTCTTTAATAACTGATTTACAGAGGAGCACTCTGAAAATAGCCACCAAGTGGAACAAGCTGTCTTGGTGAGGTATGTGTCTGCAGCACATGTTCAAAAACAACTTTATTAAGAAGCTTCACATTGTTTTAGCAAATAGCAAGATAACTTTAAGGTATAACAACTATGTGGCATTGTTCATGCTAGAGCATGTATGTGCAGTTTTGCTGTTTGACATTAAGTTGCTGAACAAAGAAAAGCAAAGTTGTTAAGGGTCCATATTAAACACAGGTAACTGGAGTGTAATTGTGAGTCACGTTGAAATTTCAAACAGGCATGTCTTAAGAAATGACACAATGTGCATCCATGATTATTTGACATTTTTCTAGATTCAGTGCAAGTATTAGTCATACAGTTCAAAGCATTGCTATAAATTATGAGAAAGGTTGATATGGAATTCATTCCAACCCTCATTCTGTTTGAGTTAGTGTTTGTACTATGATGCTAAGTGTACTTTCCATTTGCTGTGATGACATACCAAGCTGTTTTTATGAGCTTCACACGCTTCTTCCAGCACAATCTAATCCCTCACACCAAAAGAATAGTATGACTGTGTTCACCATATTAGAAATCACAGCAGCAAAATAAATAGTTTGGAGTAAAGGTGATTTGTGGTTTCACAGGGTTTGACACTCTACATAATTATATTAATTCACATAAGCTCATTTTACAGCTAGGATAGGGAAATTCACAAGAAAAAATGGATGAAACTGTATCAGCATAGCAGTTGAGCATAAAAATACATTAAAAATAAAAGCCTTCAAAGAGAAGTTATGGAGTTACTGAGCAAACTACTTTATTTTTGGAACAGTTTTATTTAGCATAGGAGCAAATTTGAGAAATAAGCTTATGTCAGCTGCAAAAAACATGCAATAAAAACCTATATTTATTCACATATAGGTAAATAAAAATAAGGCAGCAAGTCAAAAAGAGATCTATTACACTAAACAGATGTTTACACTAAGATAATATGGAAGATAGATACATATTTAGCATAAGAATTTGAATGAGTTTTCTGTTTTAGGTTTTTACAGTAGTTTTATCTGTTCTTTTTATTTATTTGTTTATTATTACTTTTCATTTTAAGCATCGCATCTTGTGAACAAAAATGTTCTCAAACTTAAACATGTCTGAAGTCCTTTGTTCTGGAGTCATGTGTGATCGGTCTTTTATTCTGCTACAGTTAAGTTTAGCGTAGCTTCAGTAGCTCAGTACTGATTCACTTTGCTCCAAGTGTGAAAAAATACATTGGAAATCCATATTCAGCAAGAACTGAACCTCTTGTGATTGATTTCCTCTAAATTCAAGCAGAACATATGTTATGCTGATTAAATTAAATTCAGTAGGGTATTTGTTATCAAGTTATCAAATGTCAAGTGCATATTTTAAAGGTCCCATATTACGTATTACGTACTATATACTGATTTCTGGTATTAAAAACCTTTTTCCTGCATTTTCAACCACCTGTAATGAAGTTACAATTTCAAAAGGTTACAACATAGACACCCCGCATAGAACATTTGTTTTAATTTAAGGGTTAAAAAATGATTGCAGCTGACAGACCATAATACTGTATACAGTAAAGAACTTGCATTAGCCATAAACTATGTTATTTAACAAGGATCTACATGACGTATGCATTTAAAAAGGGAGAAATATGTTAAAAAATAAATAAATAAAACAAAAGCAACGACTGCTCAGCCTAAATTAATAAAGATTAAATTAATAATAATAACATGACATTATTTTTCTGTTTGAAAATGTTTTTTTAACTAAATGACAAGGGTTTGTTGGAAGAAAAAAACTGCCAGCATGCTCAGAAAATTAGCAGACAGAAGGTCTCCACTTCATTCTTCCTGCTCTTTAAGAGCCACACACTGGACTGTCAGTGTGAGGTGGAAGGTCGATCAGTAGCAGGCTGAGAGGTCATCGGTTCAGAGGTTGGTCTCTATATTGTAATTTTGTTGTCCCCTGGGCTGTGTAAGAGGGACTAGACAGCTGTCTTGCCTCGTAAAGAGACATTAACACTGTCATGGCTGAGTGCGAGCTGGACTAATACTTTAACTGTGGCACTGTGATGCACTGATCAGACTGCTTTTGCAATGATACTGGAGTTTATCGATTACAGATACATTATGTACAGAGAAGAGTTTACTAAGATGCACATCATCACTTGAGAGTTCATTACTTCCTTTACAGTATGCATTATAAAGTGTTTTGCATGAAGCAGTTGAATGGCGGTGCTCTGTCTGATGCAGCTGTTGTAGCTCCCCAAGGACAAGGGGAGAAGAAAGGGGACAGAGAGGAGGGTCACTGCCTCGTGTTAACTGTATTCTGCTTCTGCTGCTGCGCCTCTCTTTTTCTGCCCACTACTCAAGTTACACATCCCACTTAAATGAATCACACTATCACCCATGATGCACAAATTTGTGCACACTTGCATCCACACACGCACACACACACACGCGGCTTCATACCCCATGAGTGGCTCACAGTTACCCCCTCATTTCCCCTGGGAGCAGTGACTCAGGGTGAGAGGAGAAGAAGAAGAAAAGGACAGAACAAAATGCAGCGAAGTAAAACGCGGATGGCAAGCAGCATCAGGTGCTGTAATGATGAGCAGTTTGGCCTTCGGTGCTTTGAGGAGGCAGCAGGCACTCTGCGCAACAGAACTTCTGCTGAACATGAGCTCCATGATGCACAATGCCCGTCTTAGTCACCACAGCAACTGCTCAGCGGAGCTCAATAGGGAGGCATTCTCAGTGAATTGCATTCATCATTGTTTTAACAAGTACACGCTTCACCCTCTTCAATGTGCCTCATTGTTACTTTGTTAAAACTGTTGGAATAACCAGTTTTGGGGGGTAAAAAAATTAGTTTTCCTTCTGCTTATTTTCTTGCACATGGTAGAGGAATTTGATAGAAACTGTTTTTTATGCAAAATATGAAGTTTATATTCAGAGTTTGAGATGTTTCTGGAAGCAAAAAGCCACAATTTCCAAAATCTTCAACAAACAAACAAGCAAGCCCTAAACAAACAATCTCTAAACTACAGAAACACTCTGCAATATTATCTGCTTCGCATATACAGTAAATGTATGTAGTTGGTGCAACAGAAGTTTCTGTATAGAATTACTCAAATTCTATCAGTGCATTCAACCACGAGATTACAGAGAATGCTGCAAACTGGAACTTGAAGCTCAAGAGCAAAGCTAAATTCCCCCTATGCATGCATTATCAGGAAATTTCTATTGCTCAAGCAAAAGCAGGAACAGCATTGACAGTTCAGATATTATAACAGGTAACTACTTGCAGATGATAAAAAATGTGGCATTTTGTATTGTTACTGAAATATAAGACAATAAAGGCCATCAAAACTACAATCTGAGTAAGTTATTTCTCAGCTTTAGCTGTCAGATTTTTTTTTCCTTGACTGATTCACAACCATCAAGGCCTCTTGTCTGCAAATGAGGGGTTGACCTTTTCAAGCTTCTTTCATTTGTGCTGTAAAAATCATGCTCATGTTTCTATTTCTTTGTCATCCTAATATTTTACTGTAATTACTACAGTTCTGTCCATTTCTGAAAGTAGCTGATACATTTCTAGCCAAATGGTCCCAATTAGTACATTTTCAAGCTACCAGTTTGACCTTTTCAAACAGAGAAGGAGGGTGAGTCACAGTGTGTAAAGTGTAGCATCTTAAAACATGGCTGGATCACATGGTGCAGCGTTGAGAGAGAGGGAGACAACCTCACAGCAGTGAACCATATGACTCATGGTTCTTTCTCTTTGGGATGCTTTCAACCCTTATCTGTGCGGGTGGTAGGTAGGAGTGTGCATGTGGGCTCATCTGTGTGTGTGGTAGCATGTGGTGAGCCTTTTGGTGTGAGGATCTGCACCACCTAATGTCATTATGCATAAACAGTCCACACACAAGATGCAAAGCATTTTTAAATTATTATTTAAAATGTATTATTATTTAAATTATATTGAAAATGTAATTATTTAAATTACATTTTCACTTTTTTTTCTTATTAAATGAATATTTACAGTTGAATGTGGAAGTTTCTATTTATTTCAGTGGCTTGCAGGATGCATAGTGCTGTCTGAGAAATAAAAACAACTCCAGCTGCAGTGCTTGTGAATCTTACCGTGAAGAGAGCGCTCACCAAAGTGGAGTTTCCTTCAGCAGAGGAATCCCCCCCAATGCAGTGACCCGGTTTCTGTCTTTCTCACACTTTTCACACACCTACACCCACGCATACAGTACAACATACAGTGCAACTGAGGACACAATGCAGCATATCATAAGGATCTATTTAATTATCAGATGTTGTCAAATACACAACATACACATTCATACACAGTCCTACTTAAAAATTTTAACTTAAACAGCAGTTTGTTTTAATCAAATACATCAAGAAACCTGCAGTGAAAGGTAAATAGACTCAGTTAGACAAACCAAAGTCACTGGAGATGACTCGGTAAATGTTTTGTCACACTGATGATTGCTTTTCTTTATGTTTTCTTGTAAATATTCACTTCTTTGTACATAAAGACATCTAACAGCCACAGCTGCTGAAACCACTTTGTTCTCTTCCAGAGCAAGAAAAACATGAAAGGATGGATCAGAGAAGTTTTTGAAGAATAAGTGTTTGGAGTGTTGAGACTGAATTTAATGATGTGTTTAGTATTTTCTAAGTTGAATTAACTAGAATTTAGTTACACTGTTATGATGTTTTACTACAGAATATTAACCATATTTGCAAAGTTTGGATCAAAATGACTTCTAGTTGATAACAAAACCCTAACATCTTTTTTTTAATAGATTAAAAAACACAAATCTTTTTTTTTTTTTTTTTTTAGTCAGGATCAAATTAACCAATAAGAGCATACGGTAACAGAGCTTGATTGGTCTTGCAGGGGGATTTTTGCTCATTCTGCAGAAAACTGAGATCTTCAGGATCCTAAGCAGTCTCCTTTTTTATTTTCCTTTCTTATTTTCTCCTTTTTAGGTCTATTTGCAGATTTTTTTTTAAATGTTTCTATTAAAAGGATTTTAGCACCATGGTAAAACCTTCAGTTCCTGACCTCTATAGTATTACTCTGTGAATTTAAAAGTGTGTTCAGGGATTTATATCTTTTTACAAAAGTCATCTTCTTTTTATCTTCAGTGTTTTTATTCAAAGTGTGGTGTTTAATTCCCGAATTAGCTGAA
The DNA here is from genome assembly GCF_933228915.1 of Telmatherina bonti. Classification (NCBI taxonomy): domain Eukaryota; kingdom Metazoa; phylum Chordata; class Actinopteri; order Atheriniformes; family Telmatherinidae; genus Telmatherina; species Telmatherina bonti. The sequence goes on from NC_136611.1 coordinate 15,263,792, forward strand.
AATGTACAATATGCTACTGGTTAAAACCCAAAGCATGTCTTATCTACCCCAATCTCTACAGCAAGAACAACAGAAAGCAAGAAAAAAAAAATCATTTTCACTTTGCTAGTCAACTATAATATTTTCATAATACATCGTGTTTCTCAGTTTCCTGAGTAAGTGTTAAACCTTATCTTATCTCAGTGTTTGTTGCCAGAGAATCAGTCACATTATTTGTGTCTACTGTGGCAGCGGGCCAAAAAGACAAAGGTCATCACTGGCTTGACCCCTCTAATGAAGTATGATGATCTCTGACCTGCGTGTACACCCCAGTCACAGTCTTTACTCACTCCAGCTAAGCTTGCACCTATTTACATCACCCTCTGAAGAAAAAGTGAAAGCTGGCTCTGGATCAGCCTCTTTAACTGTTAGGCTCTTTGGCCTGCAGTGACTGCGGCTGCCAGGATGGAGGAAGTGAATGTGGTGTCTGATGATTATCTGATGGACAGGAAACCCTTTTGTCTCTGGGGTTATCTGGCTGCCTGCAGAGTAGATGACGTGAGCACACAGGGACATCAAGGCCATTTCATTGGCACTGTGTACAATTTTTGCTGGCTTCCTGTTGGGATGCCCACACCAAATACAATGGGATTTTTTAAATTTAAATAGAATATCAATATTGCTTTTGGAGCTTTCTGATGAAAACACAGCTGATCAAACGTACACCTTTTCTTACCATAAATGATGGTTGACATAATCACAACATAATATGAAAGGCTTTATTATGAATGCTACAAAAAGAAATGTTCTATTATGAAAACCAGCATTCGTAATGAGGCAAGATGTCTTTTCCATCCTCCTTCTGGTATACTTTCTTTGTTATCCTCTCATTCTTTTCCTGCGCCATCAGCTTCATTATCCTGCTGATCTTGCTGCTTCATGTTGACAACTAACTCCAGACATAAACTTTCAAAGGAATAGATTCCTAAAATGTATACGGGAAGCATCATGGTGGTCTAGTGCAGCCCTTCTCAAACTGAAGGTCCAGTTGCTATCTCAGGGGTTGTGTACGCTACACTTTTGCACGTTCTTGAGCTGAGATATGCCAGCAAAACAAAAAAAAAAAAACAAAAAAAAAAAAGCGGCGAGGCTACAATAAATATTTTTCTCATCTCCTCAGTAACACAGCTTTTACATCATGTATTCATCCTGAAATGATTTGGAATTGTTTATTAGACTGGAATGTACCGAGTTGTTATACACAGAAAGCATCCTTGCAAATCTGCAACTGGATGTGCTTCTCTGTATTCCTGATGTCATGTATAAATCAGACTTTATTGATGCTCCTTATCTGCAAGATATTAAATATTATTTTAACTATTCCCATCAGCATCACCTTTATCAGAGTAAAAACATGCTGCCTAAAGAAAGAAGCAAAAAGATTAACTACATTCTTCTTTCAATAAAAGAAGATGGTCTTTACTACAACTACTGACTTGTCAGTGTCACATAAGAGTTGTTTACGTGCTGTCTTTGTGTGCAGGTGTCTCTACAGAGTGGGGGAGGAGGGGGTCATGTGGACATGTTAGTGATTTGCTGTGACAAATTCACCACTCACATTTGCCAGTCATGTTCTGAGAGGTATTTGTGGTCCTTGTGGTGCATGCCCTCGGAACGCTTGGTACCTTTGGTGTGCACTGTGTGTTTTTCTGAGGAAGAGAGAGGCTTGTCTGGGTCAGTGTGTCTGGTGGTTTATCGGGCATAATCTTTTGCTCCACTTGCTTTGATACTTCTGGGCAGGTTGGGAGGTAAGCTGGGGTTCTGGGGTTTGTCACTCCCCACACAAGATTGCAGGTGGCTTTGGTGTCAGGCTTCTAGCACCCACACGCATGATTGGTGCTAGACAACACAGCCTCTTTTTGAGCAGCAGGGTGGGCTCATGCTCAGTAAGATCTCACAGTTGAAAGACTGATTAAACCTGTCTTGCTCAGCAAGCATCTGTTCTGCTGAAATGTACTTGAGAAAACATCAAATCCCTGCCAACATGAGGGAGTTGCGCTGTTATTGGCTCTTGCCTCTCATCCTAATGAGATGCAAAAATAGAGTTTTGTCACAAACAAATCAGACAAATTTTAAAAGTATATAAAACACACTTATCCTCAGTGTTTCTTTTTGCTTCTTATGCGATCTCTCTGCCACACAGCTAATGATATGGAGATGTTGAGCAGTGGAAGGTGATATGCTGGCTTCAGGGACAAACACACATTTTACACATAATGTCACAGCAGTACTCCAATCACACAGTTTTTTTCATAGCCCCCCAAAACAGATGATGATAGTGGGATATAGAAGAATGTTGAACAAAAAGCAATGATATCTCGGGGATTTGCATGCAGTGTATGATTCCAATCAAAATCATGATATACTTATGCAAGAACATGACTTCTCTACATAATTTTACCTTATTTTTTCTCGTCCACATAATAAATGCCATTCAACTGCAGAGGAAAGTTGGATGAGACCTCTACTGTGAAGAGCATTCAAAGCTTCTATGTAAGGTAATACAGTACTGATAGTATGCCTGCAGATGATAGAACATGCTGGTATGTTCCAGACTGCACAGACTTCAGCTGGAAGCAAGAATGGGTTGTGTAAGGTCTTCTTCGGTCTATTAAAAAGATTAGAGTAGGACACCATCCTGAGTACAGAGGCTCTTTAAATAAAGCTTTAGCTCTATTTTTAGCTGAGGGCATTTTAACACCACAGCTTAGATGTGTTTTCTTCACTTTTTCCCATGTGTGTGTGTGGGTGGGTGCAGAAATTTAACATAAAGTAGAACTTTTTTATGTTTTGGACATTGCATTTTAAATTTGGAGCAGATTTTAATATGTCTGCCACATGGCTGCATGTGTGTAATGCTCATACCCAACCACTTTGCTTAGGGCAAAGATGTTGAATTCTATAGTTTAAAAAAGGGGGATATTTGCAAGTATTTGTAACTGAGCAAGCCCCTGTGTCCTGTGTTTTTACTTTATCTGCTTTGATTTGAAGGACTGGGTGGCTTTCAGGTGTCTGATGCATAGGGACGTACTAGTGTAACTGACAGTTCGGTCTTCACACACACCCGCAAACAGACTGTTCACAAGAGACATTAGGACACAGATACACACACCCTCTGACAGATGGCTCACACACTCCCACTACTGATTTTCCATTCACATGCACATCTCTTGTCTAACAGTATGTTCAACGAACGTAGCAATCGTGTTGTATCTACACACAGAAGGTTTCACTGAAACAGGCAGACGTGATGTGTGTCATCCTTTAAATGGTTTCAAAAACTGATTTTCTGGCAGTGAGTGCTTTTAAAAATGACTGTGTCCTACAACTTCAACTCTTTTTACTGCTCTTTCTGTTTGAATCAAACTGATCTCCACCCTGCATTCCTTCGTTTACTGAGTCAAAGACAGATAAACACTCAAAGCAGTATCTGTAAATGACATAACTTCGCACTGCAGCAACAGAAAACCAAACCCCTGAATGGGAAGCGATGCAGACACACACTCATAAAGTTAATAGTGATAAATGACACACACCTGGGCCAATTTGGCCACTTTCCTTTCACCAGACAGTTAACAAGTTACAGAACATACTGTCACTGCATGCAGTTTAAATTACCATCCACAAATAGGAAGATGTTCTGGCCTGCTGGATAGTTTAACAAATTTAGCAGGCCAACAACGATTCTGATGTTTGACAGTAGCCAAAGTTGACCACATTAAGTCCTGGAGCATGACATGCTGCATAACAAAATCACATGAGCTGATTCTAAGTCCAGGATAAACTTCATTAAACTGTGACAGGTTGGTCAGTGCTTGATTTAGAAACACTGATATCCAAACATAGAGCCTGCTAAATGTGTTTTGTTAGAAATAGCTGCAGCAGTCACTTTAAAAAGGAACTGAAACTCTAAAAATAATCCTTTCCAAGCCTGGTCAGTATAATCTCCCAAGAAACTTAGACATGTAGCAACAAAGATAGCTAAGGGGATATTTACTGAGCACTCATCCACTTAAGCACATATTCCTTGTCTGACTGCCCTATATTCACACTCTCCTGGCAGTCTTCTGCAGTGCAGACAGCTAATCTGCTATTCAGGTGAGGATTTTTCCTGAATGATCTGGTAATCTCAGGTCAGTTGGGTTAAAAGCATAATGTAATCTTCCCCTGTTGCATGAAGCATAAAAAGACAAAAAAGATCTTGATGCTAATATTGTCACTGGGAACAACACGTACGTGCAGCCCGTGTGACTACACACATATTTGTGCGCAGCTGACAGAAATCTTAGCAATGCTTAACATTCAACCCTGCAGCTCTATGTTGGAATTTTTGTGCAGGAACTGTGTTGATGATTGAGAATGTAGATTTATTGTATACTTATCACAGTGAATCAGCACTTTCAGATCTTTTAGATCTAGCCGAATGGCAAGTTGCGGTTGGGATTTGCTCAAGCTACATGTGAACAAAATAGATTGTACATTTCCAAAGAAGTAGTTTTATCCTCCACTGAAGTGAATAACTTGAGTGACAAATGCTAACATTGAATAAAGAAAGCATTGATACTTCTAATCTTACAAGGCCTCAATGTTGTTATGCAAAACTGCATTCAATTTGTGAAACTGTTTTCAGGTCTGTTTGCTGCTTACTATGAGCTCAGTTAGCTAAATTTGTGTAAAAGACTTAAAATATGTGAATTTGGCATAATGAAAAACATGAGCATTACGATCCAATATTGTGCAGCATTTATTAAATTGACATACAATTTATTTTTTTACAAAAACCATTACTTTGACTTTTCTTCTTTTTTTGTTTTTTTAGGTGGGTTGTTTCCTTTCTTTTTCATCTCTTTCTCTTTATGTCTGTCTAAATCATTTGTTCTTTTTCTCCCATAAACATATGTATTGTTCACCTCCAGCCAGGCGCATGAGAGGGCTGCGGAGAGCGTCTCTGTTGCATCCTGCTGTTGATCCACTTCCCTCTGAAACATATCCTTTTCCCTTCCCAGATACACTCGCACACATGCACTCATAAACTCCTCCTAATGCACAAAATATACACAAAGACTGTACACCCACTCTCACAAACCTGAGTCACTTATTCAAACTTCCTACACATCCAGAATGTGTTTGCGTGGAAGTATGAGTTTGTTGCATGTGGGTGTGGTTTCATAACTGCAGTATATCAGAATTTTCTTGTTCGGTCTCGTTCCAGTCTTTGTCATAAGACTTTTCATGAAATGCTGCGTGACAAATAGCTTCATCTGGTTTAGTAGTATCGTTGAAAACTGCTCTACCAGTGGTTTCAATCTGTACGTGCATAGCAAAAAAAAAAAACACTACAAGTAGCTGACTCACTGTAATTTGTCATTCTCATCTTGTTTACTCCGGATACCAGCGAATGCAAGGCACTGCTCAGTGTCCTTATTTTAATTAACATGCCTTACCTGTCACTCTTTTTAAAATTGTGTGACATGCACTTGCACCTTACTATGCACAGATACAGGTCAAATCAAGCGATTGTATCAAATCTAGATCAGCTTGAAGATAGAAGCAGGTCATTCAGGGAGTTATATACTGCCCCAGATATCCTAACCTACATTCTCTCTTGTGTTAATGGGGAAAAGAAAAGTTAGGTCAACCCAGCCAGTGGAATCTGGGGTGTTGTTCTGTTATACACTTTAGACACCCTGTGTCTGTGCAACAGTGTGAGGATATTGCATGAGAGAACTGATAAACTACTGTACTTAAACATTATCTTTCTCACTCATCTATGCAGCAGGTTTGAAAATAAATCAGATATGGTCCATATTCTTGCACAAAACTAGCTTATTTTCTCATTGCTCAGTTAAGTTCAACTAAATTGTGTTAGATGCACCTTTTACTAATGGTAAAAGGTGCTATGTCTTTGCTTCATGCAACAGTTTTTTCTTCAGCAGGCATGCCCCTATACTTTGCTGCACATAAATAAAAGTTAATTAACACGCTTAAAAGAGGGTTTAAGACAGCAGTTTCAGTAGCAGAGTAATCAAGACCAGGGAGAACAGCTCATATTTCAAGCCATCTCAAAGCCAGCAGAGCAGAATACTGAGAATTCTACAGCAGCCCTATAATACAGAGACAGTGTAATTAGAGAGAAGACGGGCTTTTAGATGCTGAATTGTCTTTTGAGATAGTTCAAAGCCATGCTACAGCAGCTGCACTGAGCAGTCGAGGTAGTGGGATATTTGCCTTGATGTGCAGTTGGTGTTTGTCTGTGATCAACTGTTTGAAAGTTGAATCATTGTTACCTCTTACTTCTGCAAGTTCAAATTTGATCCTGTTGAAATCACGAGTGAAAGAAAGCATGCATCTGTGCTGACACCATGCTTTTTAGCAAGTAGACAAATGTGACCTGACTCAGTGAATTTCAGGTTTCCTGTTGGCACCTATAATGATTCTTTTTGGTTGTCATGCAGCATCTGTAGCTCAAGCAATTCATATCCACTGGAAAGACAGCACGACCATGTCAACAGAAACCCTGCATGTGTTTGCCTGATACAATCATTCTCTAATTACAATTATTACCAGCGTTGGGTACATTTTCTTTAACTTCCTTAAAAGAGACCAGCAGATGTGTCATTGTAAAAGATTTGTTTCTAAAAGGAAAAAACCATATTGCCTCTTCAGCAGTTCTGAAAACACTTCTCTCTGAAAACAGTAGCATTTGCAAATCCACACTGATCAGCTGTTTCCTTATCTGAGCATCAACATGCTGGATAACCACAAAGAAATTAGACCAATAGCAGTTGCAGAAAAACTATGTGGTTAAATGACATTTGGGTCGTGCAGTGAAGGTTTAGAGTAGAATAGGGGTTTTATACAGGCCCTTTCCATTTTTTAGTATTAGTCATGACACAAAATGAGGCACAGGCTGTTATGACTCGTCTTCATAGTGATTTGCATCTGAGCCACATTCTTTCAGAAAGCCTTGCAGCATTATGACTTTCTTTCTTGTGCCGTCAGATTTATGAGTTTTATTTTGCTGTGGCTGGTTAGAGTTCTTTACCTGAAAATGATATTGGGTTTGCTGCTGCTAACTGGTAGAAAATATCTCTTCAGCAATAGGCATCTCTTTTTTGGGCTGCTTGACATGGATGAAGAATACATTAAAAGTTAATATGAAGTTTTTTTTTTTATATATATGTTTGTCTATATAGTTGCGGTTATGTAGCATTTATTAGGCTTATTTGATTACCATGGAGATTGTCCCAATTTCTCATAATGTATGCACTACCAGCAACTCTACGAAGAACATTTTCTAGTAATTGGTTTCATCCCCTGTTGCCTTCAGATCTACATTATTTTTCACAGCATAGGTTGCAAAAGGTATTGTAAACATCCGTCAGAGATTTTTCATGGCATCACACAGATACTGCACATGTATTGACTGCACATGTCACGAAGAGGTGGCGGTGTAGACCCAAAATGCAGAGACAAAAGCCAGGGATGCAGAATCAAGATGCTAAACTGAAAACCTTAAGTTTAAACCAAGGCATGGAGAAGCAAACACAAGAGACGGAGGGTAAACTAACACATGAAGCAAAAACATGAAGCAAACAAAATGAACTAGCAAACAGAACTGAAACCAAGGGCTATAAATACAGACAGAAACAGAAAAAGATCCAGGTGTAATGACTTAACTGAGTCCAGGTGAATCTAATGAACGGGAAAGCAAAACAGGAAACAAGACAAAAGGGAACTAAACAGGGAAAACTACAAAGTAAAACAGGAATCTGGAACTAAAAAGACACAAAAGGTCCAACCAGCACATCCATGATTTTACTGTCCGGTTCCATCACATATAAGGCGCTCTTTTAGACTGGAATATGATGATTGTGAAAGACGACTGAAGTACGGTGGCTTTATGTTTAGGAAGTCAGTATTAGATCATCTGAGCTTTGTGACGTGCATTATTATGTTAGAAGTAGCCATCAGAAGGTGGCTACACTGTGTTCATGAAGGGACTGACATGGTCGGTCCCAATATTTTGGTAGGCTGTAGCATGTAGACTATTTGGTACTTTGGTGCCCAAATTTTGCCAAGAAAATTTCCCCCAACATCATTACAGAGTCACCACCAGCTCCCAACTGCTGATACAAAAACCAGGGTGCATACTTGCTTTTTGTGTGGTTTCTGAGCCCACTGTCAGAAATGTTCAAGCTAAAAGTCAAGATTCATCAGACCAGACAATGTTTTCCCAACCTTTTGTTGTTAATTTGGGTGAACCCTAGCCTAAATTTTAAGTTCTTAAAGTCCATTTATGCCCCCTTACATACATAATAGGTACATCCATGTCAAATGTAATACCTTGCTGCCTTCATACTTCCATGCATTCTTTTACATTGTCATGATTCAGTCAATTCATCCACTAGCGGAAAATTCACTTCTGCATTCTGACATTAGTTTCAGTTACCAGTTGGGACGGGAGTGCCCAGCTATGAAGTTGTTTACAACTGCCTGACATGCTGCAGGAGACAGACAAAAGTGTCTGTCTGTGTCTGTCTTCTGCATCAAGCATAAATAGGCCTTCAGTTGGCAGGAGTGGCACTGGGTGTGGTTTTATGTAAAAATCCCAGTCGGTCTGCACTTTTCAGAAAAACCTGTCCATCTAGTGCCAGCAGCTTGAACTTCAGCAATCATCTTGATTATGTCTGTATGTTCAAACACAATCAGTGCTATTGATTGAATGGTTAAATACTTGTGTTAACAAGGAAATGAAGGGGTGTAGCTAATAAAATGTTCCAGTTCTGCTCTCAAAGTATGACAGAGAGCATCCTCTGGAAAAACAAAATACCTTACATGCTACAGCTCACAACAGTTTGTTCAGTGGATTCCCCAAAAATACCCACCAAGATTTGAAATCCTGAATGTTTCCCTATTTGGACTTTACCTCATTCATGACATCACAAGCCTATTTCTAAAAACATAATGGCGTCTTTGTGATTTGTTGGATCTATTCGTGTTACACTAGCTAAAAAAAGAGCTGCTGCTCTAAAAATAGAAAGGGCAGCCCATAAACAATCGGAGTAAAACTACTGTTATTACTGAGATCAGACTCCATGAGCGTTGCTAAGATTACAGGCATTTGTGCAAGAGGAGACTGAGAGGCATTATTGGTGCTGACGTGGTGCTTGCTGTCATAATGACTGTGCAGAAAAGAGCTGGAAATGATCAACACCTAACCTTTAGCTCAGCAGGAATTACAGCTTCAGCCAAGGTTTTTGGAAAGGGTTCAGATGGATAGGGGATTTATATATATATATATATATATATATATATATATATATATATATATATATATATATATATATATATATATATATATATATATATATATATATATATATATATATATATATATATATATATATATGTATATGTATATGTAAATAAATATACATATATATATATATATATATATATATATATATATATATATATATATATATATATATATATGTATATGTATATGTAAATAAATATACATATATATATATATATATATATATATATATATATATATATATATATATATATATGTATATGTATATGTAAATAAATATACATATATATATATATATATATATATATATATATATATATATATATATATATATATATATATATATATATATATATATATATATATATATGTATATTTATTTACATATACATATACATATATATATATATATATATATATATATATATATATATATATATATATATATATATATATATATATATATATATATATATATATATATTTACATATACATTATTTATATTATTTACATATACATTATTTACATTATTTACATATACATATATATATATATATATTTATATATAGTCCAAAAGGCCATGAGACAGGTCCAGCTTTCCCACACATAAGATTTCTAACCTGATCTCAGTAGAAATACGATGCCATGGATTTTGCTATTCAGGGGGTTTTTGCTTGGGAAATTCTAACAGTTCCTTGCTGTATCTGATGAGTTGTTAAAGGCCCTGTTTATGTAACTTATCATGTATGCTGAGACAGTAAAAAACTATGAATATGGCACCTTTCCTTTTTCATTTCCCCAATCAAACCTTCTGCTCCATATTCTTTGATGCTATCTCTTTTTCTTTAATATGCTCACTCAGCTCCAAGACTCCACTTCTTTGTTTCCAGCTTAGGCCTGTGCTGCTTATGATTGCCAAGACCTGCATACAAGTACATCCCTTTGAAGAGGCACTAAATTAATACTTTTTAACAACAGCTTTGGAATAATCCTGTTCAATCCTGCATGTTGTGATTTTCCTCTTTTCCTCTACCTCTATCTCAATCCTTGATTAATGACTTCAAAGGAGTCAACATATGGGTACTCAGATCAGGGAATGATGTACTGACAACACACACACACACACACACACACACACACACACACACATCCACACACACACACACACACACACACATCCACACACACACACATACACACACACACACACACACACACACACACACACACACACACACACACACACACTCATAAACATGCTGATAAACACACAAGCCAGGATTAAAACACAGAAGGTGGAACAGTCATTGTGGCAGCATTATTGCTCATTAAAACATATTTCTAGGATTTCAGGGATAGTGTGTGTCCAAAGGGATTTGGGAAGCAATGCCTGACAGGGCGATGAGCAGCATGCAGACGTTCTCAACATTGCATTTTGGACAAAACAATCACTTTATCTATTTAAGCACACTTAGTGACAGTGAGTGTTGAGAAAGGTGGCTAAGCTAGAAGTGGGTCAGATACGCAGATAACATGTATTGTTTATTAATTATTATGCTCTGATTAATGTATTTTTCTAAAGGAATCCATTGTTGGATATTGAACACAAAAAGGAAAAAAGACTTTTTAAAGATTTCATTCATAAGACAAACTAAAGGTAACAGATGTTGTGAAGTTTAATGAAAACTTGTTCTTCAAATGTATTTGATGCAGCAACATTTTGCTCTGGAAAATGAAACTGAAAGGGAATTTGGCAAAATTCCTGTAATTACTTAAGCAAGAATCTGTCTTGGCATGACGCAGGCTTTACATTTGTAGCCAAGGCATTTAGTCCAAATAGCCCAGAAATTACAGTATACATTTAAAGTTTCTGCCCTTTTTCAAACCATTTTCTTTTCATTTTTCCCAACTGAATCTTCAGTGTGAGAGAAAAAAAGCCTATTTTTATAGGTTTAATTATGCTGATTAATTTACTTTCAACCACATCAACCTGAGTGGTGCTGAACAAAAAAAAGGGAATATATGGTTGACATGCTGCTTGACACAGTGACCCAATTTAATGCATGTACACAGTTAATTAAATCACCATGGGAGGCGCTTTGAATAGTTTATAGAGGATTATCATAAGACTTGTGGTATTTATGGTTCTTACATAACAGAGTTGATGAGTTAGAAACATTTTGTTTGTTTTTTGTTCTTTTTGAGATGACAATGTAAATAAAAACTGAAGACCTAAGCACTGATAAAGAAGTTAGAGAAACCACTAATATTTTTTTAACATTTGCTTCACTTTATGATATATGCTGCACAAGTTCTTAATGTGTTTTTGACTAAATTCATAGTTCTCATAAGGTGAGCCCCATTGTAAAATTTTTGGAAGTATCACTATTAAAGCAACATTACATTACACGTTTCTGACCTAAACTGCATATAAACTTACTGGTCATTTTTAATGTGCATCATGTCTAATTCATCAAATAAACCCAAGATGGCATTATTGAAAGTAACGAGAAAAAAAAAGAGAAAATTTGACAGAGCATAAATCATCATTAGACTGACTTGCTGGAGAGTACAAGTCAGTCTGAGTCAGAGAAGTCAGAGGAGAGACACGATGCAAAGCAGATTTTGAGTTAAGGGGTAGCCAAGTGTGAGAGTCTGTCATATTTCCAATTTAAGAAGGTATTACTTAAAAGAAACATAACCCGTAATAACGATTTGTTACAATAAACGGTTTGTCCTGTCAGAGTACTTTAGAGCACTTACAGTCCTATTGTTTTAGATTGACTTCTCCACTTTACTGTCAGTGGTTAAAATACATTTTCAGATACTCCCAGGTCACAGTGGTACATTGTCTGGGTCACATGCTGGTCCTCCTGCTTGCTTCTTTACATTACATGAATGAACCCAATGATCCCTTTAAGTCTGTGCTGTCTGTGGTAACAAAGTGCTTTACCTAATGAAAGCAGACTGAGCGTCCATCCTAAAAAACAAAGCACAAATCAATAATCTATAGTCTGCGGCCAAATTTGCACTACATTACCTCAGATAAACCTGTCATGAATACTGTTTATATGCTCATTTTGAAGAAACTTAAGTAATATGACTGTAGGTTGATGATTGCTGTAGGTTTCTCCACCATTGTACCAGTTATAAACTACCTGAAAGGACTGCAAAATCCCTTTTGTCAGTTTAAGCATTGGTTCCTACATTTCTTTCTACCTGCAACATAATAATTGTTTTTTGCTCCCTGAAATTTTTTTTATGAATTTGTGTAATAATATCAAACATAACTTGTCTGAGAAGACTTTTTACTCACAGTAGATGATCATTTAGCTCCAAGATCCATGTATTTGAAATGATCAGATCTAAATACCAATAGCTGCTTCTGTATTTTATGCCTTATTTTCAAACATCAGAGGATTGTAGGTTCACCGAGTGCAAAGCAATCAGCACTAATCCACCTGAACCACATCAAGCACTTGTCCCCCCTTCTCTCTTTTCATCTTTGAATATCTTGTGTTTCTTCTTCATCAGTTTTGCTTAGTTTTCATCATCCAGAATACCTGCATCACATTTACTTCTTTTCATCTCTTTCTTCTCGGCTTTCTTTCTCCTTGTCTTTTATGGTTTTCCTACTTTTGAATCCCATATGCCAGAGTCATGAAGCCCTGGGGTGTGTGCTCACCAAACACATGGTGGAAGGAGAGGAAGAAAGACAGAAAGAAAAGAGAGTGGGGCTGGACCAGATAAGCTGTTTTGAAGAACAAAGCTTGTCATTAGCTGCTTTGTAACCTGCTGAGCAACTCGGCAGCTGTGTGGCAATGGCCATTTGCAGGAAAGCGACTCAGAGTAAATGTCATGTAGTCATAGACAGAGCCAACAATATGTAGCAGAACAAAGTAAACTCTTTACAGGTCACGCTTTTCTCTTTTTAAGATAAATCAACAATATGGCTGATTTCATGATCATTGTCGCCGGTACTGTCCACAGTGTAAAAGTCAGAAACTTGAGTACAAAGCATCAGCCTTATCTTAGAGCTCTATCACTTAGTAATAAGAGTGGCCAAGGGGATTACTGATTCTTCAAAGTAATAAACTGTGTACATGCATTAAATTGGGTCACTGTGTCAAGCAGCATGTCAACCATATATTCCCTTTTTTTTGTTCAGCACCACTCAGGTTGATGTGGTTGCACTCTAACGCCTGACTCCCCCACCTCTTTTTTTTCTCCCTTGTCAGCTGGTGACATCTCACATCTCTTTATGTCTCACCCAACAGGTGAGAGCACAGCTGCAAAGAACTGCACACATCTGTCACTGTAAAACGGTGGTCAGCAGCAGAGCAGGGAGTCATATGTGACACAGCTGTCCTCATAAGCAGAGAGGCACATTTTGTCATTGCATACAGCAACACACAGTTGAATCTCTGTGAGCCATTTATACATTCAGAAATTGTGTGGGTATATTTTGTTCAAGCTGTTTTGTCAGCTTTATACCATAAACTGCAGTTGCCATCTCCGGGTCTTTACTTCTGCTCTTCATTCCTAGTAATTTCAGTGTACCAAATTCAAGTGTACCATCCAAAGGGTATTGAATGTTTTAGTGACTAGATGTTGATCGTTTACACTTTTTACTCGACATTATAACATTCTCTGTAAATAAAGAAAATTAATTCCACTTTTAGACTATTTCAGCTAATGCATATTGATCTGAAAAGCTTGTAGCTTGCAAACAGATATATATAGATATGTATATATTACAGACATGTTCAACTACCAGAAAAGTCAAAATGGCTAATCAATAAGCTTTTGTTAAAAGTCAGTTGTTAAGTTTGGAATCATGTGTCATTGCACAGATATGAACTCCGTTTACACTCAGCTCAATGCTGGTTTTAAATTGGATGCAGATCTGATCTGTGTCAAAGTGATCTCAGTCTCAATGCTCATCCTGCATCTTATCTGAATTTGATGTCACAGACATGAAACAAATAAAACTATTTTACATCCTGTGGAAATGGAACCTGATAATATAATCATGACACATAATGCTGATGCAACCAGTGAAAAGAATTTATAAATAAGTAATTAATTAGTATTTGGGGTGACAAATCTGTCCAAACCAAGCTTGAATATTCCTACTACAGGGCTGTGTTTGAGTGTATTTCCAAACAAATGGCCTAGCATGGACACAGATGCAGAGTCCTGCAACAGGTCAAGTACCCAACAGGTAACCAGCAAAAACACTTTTTTGGGTAAATACATCATAGATGAAACTTCACAAGTATACGTGAATATTAATTTGGTGCAGTCAGGTAATGGGTGAGAATAGGCATTTCTTTTTCCTTCTTGTTTTTTCTGTTAATGTTACAACTATTTTATTCATCCAGTGCTGGGGTCACCTTTACTGTGAAGCCTGTAAGAATATTCCAAACCTTGCGCTTATTGCAAGGATAATTCAAGGACCATCCTAGCATCCACAGAACCCAGTGTAAAAAATATTCCACTGCTGTTTAAGCAACAGACAAAAGAGCTGAAACCAGCAATGATGGTCCAATATCTTGAGTGGATGATGGATTGTGAATGATATGAAACTTTGTTCATGTACAGCAGTCTCAAATAAATAAAGTCTCTAAGTGGCAAAATAACAGAGAGTAGGTGGTCTCATGGTTCAGTCCATTATGTAAGTTTAAAAAAAAGTTAGAGCAAATTCTAAGTATTTGCTGCACTGTTGTCTTTTCCTGAACAAAATCAAAACAGACATATATTTATATGACGAAAAGTAACGCAATGCAGGGAGGAACATGGATGTATTTACTATTACTTAATAAGTTATCATGAAGACAGTCGAGTTTAGTAATCATCATGGTTAAAAGAAAAAGGTTAAAACAAAAATCCTTACAGTGTGGCATCCATCTTGTATCCTACCTGATTACAGGTACCTTTCTCTCTCCAGTCAGCAAAAGACAATCTTACGATGACTGTTGTTTTGTCCCTTTCTCTTATTTTTAATCATCTTGTCTGTCTTTGCTGAATCAGCAAAGTGTTCAAAACAGCCAGTTTCTTTTTTTGCTGTGATGCAAAACGTCGTGTCACATCACGTTGTGTCCAAGATGTAAAAGTTGCATAGTGGGGTTTCTCAGCCTCAGAACGCTGCTGGGTAGCAGCGGCTCTAGAAGAGCACATGATAGATGTCACTTTGTCATCTAACATATCTGGGACATGTACTTTTAGGGTAAAAAAGTTGCAGAATGCATCTTTAAAAGACTCAGAACGCTTCTTTGAAAACAATGACATGCACCTAAAAACAGACTAAATACAAACAAAAGAATCCCCTGGAGTGACCGTTCTCCTCGACTCCAATCAGCACCATTTCTTGGGTTCCTGGTGTTCATACTGATAAATGATGTCTTATTTCTCCACTTCCTCCTTCCACTTGATTGATGGTTCACTATCAAGCCTTGAGGCCAAGCCCAGCTGAACATAAAGGTCAATGGTCAAAACAAGAAAGATAAACACCTGCTGGAGCAGCCTGGACTTACTGTTTCTACAGTCTGCAGGATGAGTGTGTGTGGTTGAGTGGGTTTGTTGATGTCATCAAGAAATTCTGTGGCCCTTGAGGTGAAAAACAAGCAAACAGATGTTTCAGTCAGTCTAGAAACCCTACAAGAGCAGATCATAATAAGATGAAGATAGTTAAGAAGGGATAAATAGAGCACAAAAATAATTGTAATTTTCATTGATTTTATTTTTCACCAAAACCTTTAAGATGTTTTCATTAGGGGTCACTGTCACAACATTTCTGCTAATAAGCACCTGCATCGACCCCACCCAATCAGTCTGTCTTGCAGTGTAAGTGACACCTTTCAAACAATTATCTTGTGATGCCCACCAAGTAAATACAGGAAGTGGGTGTAACCAGGAAGATTGAAGGTTAGTGAGAATAAAGAACCATTCCCTGGGAACCCCTGAAGTGAGTTAACAAAGAAAAGAATGTCTCCCACCTTGTCAATACAAATCATTTCTGTAAATCCTACAATTGTACATATACACATATATATATATATATATATATATATATATATATATATATATATATATATATATATATATATATATATATATATATATATATATATATATATATATATATATATATACATACATACAGACATTAGCTAGAACTAGTACTTCTGCTGGCAAAACTTTTTTTGTATCCATGTAAGTCTTGTGTGTATGTTTGGAGGGAGCAGTAAGTGGTCCAAGACCTTTGTGCTTCACAGACAGATTTCCGAAAAGGCTATATTAGTTATGGTTTTTATGAATATTGAGCAACTATGTTGTCATGTCTACAAGCCAGAAACTGAAAAGTCACAGTTCTTATAATTCTACTTTTGGGATTTCTTTTATGTTAAATAATGTAATAACTAGTCTCCCAGTGCAAGACATACACCAGTCACCTGTAATTGCCATGATTGGTCCAAATGATCACCTGGCTTCAAAATATGAATGTAGCTGTAGAAATTGCCAAGAACATGCATAAGCACTAGTAAAGCCCTGGTTGTGTATCCACCAGCTCCTAACACTGGACCAATGAATCTGGTGGCTTATTTAGCAAATAAAGTTGCTGTAAATGATCACAAAACACAAAGAACATTACAGTTTAATAATACACTTTAATAATGTTTTGTTAAAATGTCCATGAAAAAGTGTTTATCAATATTAGCTTTAAAAAAAGAAAAAAAGTTTTGATTTTCAAGCAAAAGAAGTTTATCTTCTTCTAGATAACTAGTACAAAGTCCATTTAACCAAAACTTAACTTTTCATTTTCATAACTTAGGTTTTATTTTGGTTAAGGTTTAGTCTGATATATATGATACTATAAAAAATAAAAGTATCATGGCTTGCCTTGAAATAAGACTGAAAATGTTTACTTTTAGTTAGAATTTGCTTCTATGCTTACTCACAAGGCTACAACTTCAAATGACACAAACAATTTGCAGGCACAAAAGAAATTTAAGAAAAAAATAAAATATTTATAATAATAAGAAAAGATAAACGTCTGGGGTTTTGAGGCTGGGGCTGCAAAACAGGTTAACAGGACAACCTCTAATTGTTCCTGACTGTTTCCATGTGGCACTAACATGTTGCAACATGTGGATGTGTGCTCCATAGCCCAAACCACAGAGAAGTTACAAGGCACCAGTCTTTACTATGGCCAGTACTCATGGCCAACACTCTTGGGGCTTAAGTTGCCTGGTAACTACCACAGCATCTCAGGAGCCAAATATGTAAGTTATTACATATACATATTATTTACACACTACAAATTGGCACCTCTATCCAGTCTGAGTGCTTTTAAATGCTCCCCAGTGGATTAGCCAGGTAACAGGAGCAGTACACAATTATTTATGTGAATAATGAAGCTTACGTCATAGCTGGTTGTTCACATGAATGTGAGGTCAAAAAGGTATATTCTCAATTTATGGGTTAATTTTTCAGACTGTCATCTGACAAAATAACTCTTCAGTATAAAGATGAGCAGTAAATCTGACCTTATGTTCATATAATCACCTGGAATGTCTTAAAACACAGTCCACAGTGCAGCAGCATCAGGCATACCTTGGTGAATAACTCGATTCCCCTCTTGAAGACATATACTGGAGCGAGACAGTTAATCCAATTAAAAAGGCAGGTCGGCTTAATTGTGCATATCTCCTGCAGGCTTTTTTAAAATGTAATTTGTAAAAAGTGTAACTCTGACACAATTATGTTAGTTTATTATTTATTGCTGGACTGCAAATGTTAGCCTTTTACCAGCAGGAGAGTGTAAGCTGCAAGCTCTTATCCAGGTCAGAAAAAATTGCAGAAAAGTGTTCTCTCTTTTTGTTTGTCAGCCATTGCTTTCAGTTTCAGAACCTTCTTCATATGAACAATAATCTTAAAACCACTTCTTTTGAGAATTTTTGTTCAATGATTTGCATGAAGTTTTTACTATTTTAAAAGATATCAAAAGTTGCAGTGTCCGTATGATCAAACTGAATAATGATTTTTAAAAATGAAAAAAAAAACCACACTGTTGATTACTACCGTATTAACCTTCTTCGCCATGTGTTCAAACTGATAATGAGCAGTTTATCAGATGGTTATATCTGGGTTTAATTGCCTGCCCAGTGTTATCTAAACATGACAGCCTGAAGACACCCTGAGGACTGGCTGCACAGCTAAGTCATCTGTAATGCACAACAAGCTGTTATGCAGCTCATTACTGTGAGTGGGAGTACAAGGATGGAGCACGCACACACATTCCCTGAGCCTGTAATACACTGAAATGTTTCAGTCCTCATTGTTAAGGAGATTTACAGTAAGAGGGATTTCACTGTTATGACTTTGAAAGAGAGAAATGCAGCTGGAATTATTGTAAACTGTTACGTTCTAGGAATGGTAAGTGCTCAAAATGCAGCTTGAGCCTCTTTACTGCTATTCTCCTAAAAGAAAAAAAAATCATGCACAAACAAACACACACACACACACACACACACACAGAGATTCCCCATCCCCTGCAATTTTATCCATTCTGATAGGCAGCTGTCACTGTAGTTAGCTTGCAAGCAACCCGTTAAGACAATCTTTGGCCCCGTGCATTTCTGGATTAATTTGGTGTATTTCAAAGCCCTCAAGTGTCCATTATGCTTTGTTCAGCATACAAATTTCATCTGTTATCCACCCCGCAAGCTTTGTGAAACAAGAGGAATCTCCACAGGAATGTTATGCTAAACGCTGCATAGCAGACGTCAGTTTGGGGTTTTGGATGCATACCATTGATTCCATTCATTTTACACTGCACACATGGTCAGAGAGGGAGTGAGCTGAAGGAATCCTCATGAGGCCTCCTCTTCTTTTGGTGTGACCTTACAGCTCACAGCAACAGCTGCAGGCACAAGTGTGTGATGTTGGAGAAACCTGCTGCTAAACATCGAACCTCCCAAAAACTCAGGACTGATCACTGTTTTAACAAAGGCTGTATGAGCTTGTTATTGTTGGTCTGACTCTAAAGATGCATGAGGAATTACCAGTCACACAAGCTTTCTTTCTTTCTTTCTTTCTTTCTTTCTTTCCTTTTTTGTCTTCATGCATCTTCTCAGTTCAATTCTACACCAAAATTACAGGGAAATGTTAGTATTGCTACGATCATTCAAAGGTTGAAGACAAGGATTCAATTGCTCCAAAAGGGTCAATATTAAATATATGATATTTCAAAGTATATTGTCCCAATTAAATAATGTTTCAAAGATTAAAAAGATTCTTTTAACGGGCATGATCACAAGGTCTTTACACTTTATTTTCCTGCCACTGACACCACAAATAACAATCAAACCAACTGACACTTTATCGGTTTAAACTACAGTATGTGTTAATTGACACACATTCATTATCTTGTCCCCTTTGGTTTAGCAAGAGATTAGAACAATAAAAACAACAGGCTTTTACAACCCAGCATTGTTTCCAACTGAAGTGATTTCAAATACTTAAGAAGGGGACAAAATATGTCTCGGGGAAAAAATAACATCTTTAAAACATTTCAGTTTTAGTTTAACCCCCCTTTTTATTTTACTGTCATATGATCCATTTGCTCCCATATGGTTATTTATAAATGGAGGTTTCCTCTAAACAGTAATAATTGTAATCCCTCAGTGTCAGATTAATAGCTGCTTAAATTCCTTCCTCTCTAGATTAATACCATGATCCTGGTCAAAAGAAGCAAACAAATACTGAACAGACAGACAGAACGAGGATAGTAAAAAGAAGCATAAAAAAGCAAGAAAATGACATAGGAACAATAGAAGAAAACAGAGGTGTGCAAAGATGTTTACTTTATATAAACTGATGTATGAGAGGGTAACTATGGTTCTGTGATTCTGGTGCAAAATCACAGAAAAAGTGAAGAAAATAAGACATAAAGCTACATACAATATAAAAAGAGATTAAAATTCTTTCTCCAGGACTGAAGTATAGTCAAAATCAGCCTTGCACACATAGCTTTCCCTAAACATTTTGATCTCCTTTCATATATTAATTGTGCTAAAATCTAACCCCTTCAAACACACACTTCTCAGCCTTTTGTCAAATTATCTTGCCCACATAACTACACTCACACGCACACAAAAATCCTTGGGTGTGTGTATGTGTGTGTGAGTGGGGGGGGTCATTCATCAGCTCTCGCTGCGAAAAACATCCCGAGGGGATTTGAGACAGCACTGATCCTGCAAGATTGCGTATGTGTCAATATGTAAACATGTGTATCTGGATGCATTGCTCTGTTTTTGTTTTAGGGGATGGGCTAACATGTGGCTTTTGATGTGGTGCATGTGTTGTTGACATCCTCACACTATGGTTACGCTGTGCCCTTTCAGGACCAGAATTAATTAAAGGATTGTTTGACTATGCAGAGCAGCAAAAGGATTATGACAAAGTCCATTTATGTTTAAAAGAATACAATAATAACCCTGTGCGATGTTTTCACAATGTTTTCTCTGAAGTATGTTGTCTGCCAAGTGTGCCCGGTTCTTACAATAAACTTTAGCTATTGTTGTTGTTTACGTGTGTGACTCCCAATAATTCAAAGAATTTAATGAACAAAAGAGAAAACAAAATGGTCACCTGGTCAACATTGTGGGTCTTATTGGTCTTAACAGGGATGAGTGAGAATTTGCACCGCAGTCATTTTGATAATCTCACATGAAATTGAGCGTTTAAAATGATCACAATTCATTTCCAGGACATTTAAAAACTGAGTTAAAATCAGTAATGTAGAATATGAATTAATCTTGAAAAGTGAAGGTGGAGGCGGTGGATGGGTGAGGCACAGGTTGCACATTTTGACATAGGGCCAAATCAATATGTGATTTTGTTTCACTGTAAAATGAGAAGGTTTTCTCAAATCCCTTTTATAAGACCAACTGTTATTATTATTTTTATTATTATCATTATCATTATTATTATTATTATTATTATTATTATTATTATTATTATTATTATTATTATTATTATTATTATTATTATTATTATTATTATGCTTCTCTCTAAACAGGTCCATACTACCTCCAGTACCCCAGTCATGGTTTTACCTGAGGGGGTCCTGGTCCTCCCACCTCCTTCCAGTCAAACATGTCTGAAATATCTCACCTAACCAGATGCTCAAAACATTTCCTCCCTCAGTGACGAACATTAGTGGCTTCACAATGGGTCTCTGAAAAATTATGAAGCTCAGAGAGTTTTTCATTTGTATCTGTGTTTCCGATCTTTTGGTCACTTTCCACAACTCACGAGTAGATAAGAATAGGGGCGGAGTTTGCACATAAGTCAAAAGTACTGCTATTTAGTTTTCTTCTTCCTTCGTCACAACAAAGGTCAACAAAAATTCCACATCACTGCAGATACTGACAGACAGATCGATCACTGGGACTTCTCACAGCAAATATTTCCATCAATCCATCCATCTATTGTCTAAAGTACTTTATTTCCATGCAGGCTCATAGATCGGACTGTAAGCTATCACAGATGACATTAAGCTCCACCTTGGAAATGTCACCAGTCCATAATGGGGCCAGCCTAGTGAAACAAGCAATTACTAACACTTGAGAATTTAAAATTACCAGTTAAAGACGCAATATGTACCTTTCTGACATTAATTCTCACCTTCCTCGCATTATAGTTGCATCTATAATGTGCATTTCTAGAGCAGTTGCTACCAAGCAGCATCTCAAGGCTGAAAAACTGCATTACCCACAATGAAGCGGATATTTTACACAGCTGTCTTTTTGAAGAAATACTGAGGATGTTTCAGCAAGAAAAATGCAACAAAAGATGATCTTAGAAAGGGAGGAAAACATAGAGGGTCAGTCCAAAGGATGAGACAAGAGTCAAGCTATAACTGTCTTTTCCTGACTGAAGAGAGCTCACAGAACAGGCTGGATACAAGATGAATGCCAAATTAGCCATTGATCATGTCAGGGTAAAAAACCTTCAACTGCAAACGTTCCTTATCTTCACAAGCATGTTTTCAGACTGCGTGGGAAAACAGAGGTACCTGGACAGAACTCATGCATACAGGTAGAATATGTAAACGCCACACTGAAAGGTAACAGCCAGATCAGGAACGTTATTGCTGTAACGCGATAGTGCCAACCCTCACACCAACATTTCACTTATGCTAAATTTATGCTTGTTTGATATAGTGGTACCTGATTGTTCCCACTGGCTTCTGCAAGTTAGCCAAGCAACATACTTACCTGATCGCTTAGTTTTGTTTGACTAGCCCACTCTTTGGTTTGTAGAATGACGTGCTCCCTTTGTCTCAGTTCATTCATTATCACAACCAAGTTCAAGAAAAAGTAGATCCATATATTCAAAACAAGGCATAACTTTGATAAAAGTCAACATTAGAATCACATCTAAGAAATTGTCTATAAACATCTGAATTTTTTTCATATCTTTAAACTTTTTTCTTTACCTCCTACCTGAGTTGTATTCATACCACCACTACATAAAGTTTAGAGGAACAAAAGGAAGCTCTCTAATAACAAAGAGCTACCCATCACAAGATGCATATTCACATGTTGGTTTGTCCAAAATATAATGACAAACTCTTCCTAGACAGGATCCCAAACAGCCATCCTGCCTTGCAATAAGCATTAAGCAGTAGAAGCAGGAGCTGCATCCTGGGCTCACCTACAGTAATCTCCACAAGTGACCCAGATCACATACTGCCCTACATCAGGCCATGGTGAGAGACTCTGCTGATCCTACAGTCCAGACTTGGCTGGTACAATGCAGCACTGCGCACCAGGCATACAAAGACAGTCTTGTGCTGATGCAACAAAAGGCAATAGTGAACATCAAACACGTTTGTGGAAGAACACCCCCACTGGAGGCCAGAGGCAAATCACCCTGCATGTGTATCTGTTCATGGGTGCGCATATTCTGCCAGATCCTGTGTCCCTGTGTGGGCCCCACAGACGGGGTTGGCTGTTCCCTCTGGATAATCAGCTGGTGAAGGACTTGATTAGCAGAGGAACAGGATAAACTTTGCCCCGTTACCGCAATTCTGCCATGGCCCTGTCTACGTCAAAGAGCAGATTCTCTGGACCAGAACTCCTCTCATTGCAAGGCTGCATGGAAGGAGTCCAGAGCAAGGAGTGGGTCTGTTTGACAGGTTCAAGTTTGTAAGGGGTACAAATCATCAGCCCCCAACAAAGAAAAGAGAAATAGTAACCCCCCCACACAGAGGTTGTTTGTTTTCAAGGTTTTCACAGTCCTGCCAGTTCACCTCTTCTCACACCCCCTCCTCTTTCATAATCTTCTGTGTATGAAGGCTTTTTGTTATGAAAAAAAATACATAGCTCAGAAAAGCCATGTTAATATACAGTAAAAAGCAAAAAGTGTGTAACAGTTTTTCTCTGTGCAGTCACATAAGAATAGCTTTCATGTGGGGCCACAAGACTTACAGTAACATGAGTCATGTTATTCATTTGGTGCTGGGTATTGATAGATACTGAGCTGTGTAGTAGTATTGATTCTGTGGTTCAGCAGTGTGACTACAAGATGAAGCAGCATGAGGTCGGCTATCATCACAACAAAAAACAGTAAAAAGTAGAGAAGTGGGAGGTTTGCACTATTAATGTATAATGTCATGATAAATGCATTCAGTAAGATAATAAGCAGCCTGCTGTCCTTGCCCATGTAATAAAAGAAACTCCAAAGATGCAGCTTTATAAGTAACCTTGAAAACCAATAAGTAGACACATTGCTGGGTTTTTTTTAAGTAAACTGTAAGATTCAATCTGAAATATCTCCAGTGTCTACAAATAGGCATAAATGACTTTATGATCATGCATCACAACTAGGAAACTAAACAAAAGTCCCTGAAAGCACATTTTCTTTTCCCACGTTTGTTCCATCCAATGCAAAAATCCCATGAAAAAAATAGAAGCAACACATTCAAAACATTTAAAAATACACAGGGCCTTTACAGGCTTAATGAGTCACTCGTGTACAGGCTACCTGTTACATGTCTTCATTTGTTTTCTCTGGATTTAAATTGTGACGCTGCTTTACTCAAAATGTGTTGCTTTTGCTCACTTTGATTTGACTGACAGATACTTTTGATAGCTTTAGTCAGATATCTGATCTTTCCCCAAAGAGCCAGAGAAAGATAAAACTGTGTAATAAAAGTGAACTATGAACTGTTCAAGGTGTAACCAACCTCTTGCCTGTTGGTAGCTTGGACATCTTACAACACGCCCTTTGACCCTCAACTGGATGAAGAAGACATAGGCTAAGGTTTTATTTTTTAATTTCCTTGTTTTTTCTTTGTCTTTCTTGCTATTTTTCACTGGCAGTTTTCTTTGAGATGGATTTTCCAGTTTTCAGCTTCCAGGCATGTAAACCACTGCACACACCTACGTAAAGAATACACTAAACCATCACTCCCCCAACCTTTGTAAAAGTTAAGATACTTTTGTCTCTTACCAGTGACATAACCTAATATATAATTAATAATACTACATAACATAATATATTTTACACCACTACAAACATAAAGTCTCTTCATTTAGGGCAATGAAGTATAATTTAAGTAACATTTGAACACATTTCATGCACACTTATAATGATTTTCATTTGTAGTGAAAGTAATTGACTCAAAAGGAAATTACCTAATGATCCTTTTCCAGTAATGTGTTGTTGTTTTTTTTAAGCTCCAACTGGGAAATATAACTTCTTATTGTTATTTTCTTCTTTTCCATGAAACTGGAAATTGCTGATTCCTTTTTGTCACTGAATGTTTCACCAGCAGCTCCACCATTACAAAAAACAGGCATAATGGAAACATGGTCCATATGAACAACAAGTCAGTAGAGTGTATAGAGCTGATATTCAACAAAAGAATAATTAATTGGTGATTTATTAGGTTTTTTTGTTGTTTTTTTTTTTTTTAGCTTGAACATACGTTATATCTGCAGTGTGGCATTTCATTAGCCTGGACCAGTTAAGTGTGGCTGCATGACTCATAACAAGATTTACCTGAGAGATTAATGAGTACTGGCTAGGCATAGTTAAACTGAAAGGAAGGAAATGTATTGGGTAGCAATCAATGGTAGTTGACTGCAATCAATCTCAAATGAAGTGACCCCATCAAAAGAGCAGGAACTAAGTGGGTAGGTCAACACCTCTAAACTAGCAGCTCTGGAAAGCTATCAATTTATGGTGGAATAAGGTACGATTGTATGTTTAACAAAGAAAAGAACTTACTCCATCAACAACTGATGCAGACATCCACTTAAAGGGAATTCTTCAGAAGAGGAAGAAGAGGTTGTTTTTTAATATTCTATAGTTTTATAATGAGCGTTATGAACCATTCGTATTGTTATCAATGTACACATGTGGGTTTCATCCCTAATTGAAAAGAATATTATGACATGCTGTAGGCTCAAAGACAAACAAACCTCACATGTGGGCACGTAAACTCCCACGATCGCTGTATTTCTTCTTTAATTTCCCCATTTTCAGCAGGGAAGTTGTTATGTGTTACAATGGAGCAGTGCTGCCTAGTGTAGATGCCATGTGACAGTTCAGATTTCCTCTCAGTGTGTCTGTCTGAAAGCATGGACAGGCAGAGATGGAGCCAAACAAGCAGCGTGGTAAGTCCCCGTGCTTTGATAGTTACACAACCCTGGATCACACAGTCAAATAATACACTGCAAGCAGGTTACAGAAAAACATGTGCTATGCAGCATTGCTGTGGTCATCAGACTTCCACAGCTGGTGCT
Source organism: Telmatherina bonti (assembly GCF_933228915.1). NCBI lineage: Eukaryota > Metazoa > Chordata > Actinopteri > Atheriniformes > Telmatherinidae > Telmatherina > Telmatherina bonti. The sequence goes on from NC_136611.1 coordinate 15,289,977, forward strand.
TTATCATCATACAGTTGCTGTATTATCACAACTTTACTGCATACACCTGCTATTCCAGGTGTAAATCATTGCATGATTAGACAGCTGGAATACAAAGTAAGACTGCTTGTGTCAGGGATGTAGTTAGATGGTGTTTCAGTAACAGCTGACAGAAACCGTGAGCTTATGTAAGGGTTAACCTGCTCATACAGTGCATTGCTGCAGATTTTCTTCACTGCTTCCAAGAGAACACATTAGAAAATGCATCAATATCTCACAAATAATCATATACATGTGATAAACTTGTTTGAGAATATCGATTCTCTCAAAGGCTTTATTACTTAAAAATGTAGTCACAAGTTTAACATTTTTGCAATAATTGGATTGCAGCAATCAGAATATACAACGTCCAGACTATAATAACACTGCAGAACGATGCAGAGTAAAGTAAAAGTAATTGCACACAGAGAAGATGTACAAATATTGGCAAAGAATGTGCACAGACAGCTGACTTCTGTGTCAGTGTCTTGTGTTCAAATCTGACTGCAGTTTTGTTATTTGTCACTTTGAGTTTATTGGTATTTTTGCAGTTATTAACAGTCTTTAGTCTTTATCTTAACTCTAAACTCTCTTTTTCCCAATACAACTGTTTTATTGAATGAAAGCACTTGGTTAAAGCGAAGTTTTAAATGAATAGGTTAAAGTTGGGAAAACATGGTGGTTAGGCTGTAACCAATAGATAAGAGAGAGAAATGTGATGCATGCAGTTTCTGAGACAACTGTCATCACTTTATGATTTAAAAAAAAAAAAAAAAGGTTTTTAGTGTGTTTCCTTTCTTTTTGTTTGATTTTTACAAATAAGGCCCATTTTTTTCACACGTTGAATCTTCAGGTTATTAAAACACACTAAAATGTATATCACTGTGGGAAGTTTTGCCAGCATTTTCCAACTTCCACCAACATGGAACATGAGCAATTTGGAAAGTTCTGCATGACCAGATTTTCCCAAGCTGCTTCAGGGGTACCAACACAATGAATTCGAAACACAAGGACAGTATGTGACATATGGGGTGAAACTATGTCATCTTTGAAGTCTTTCACATCTTAGAGTTTGGTTTACTGTGTTGCTTCTATACATACAATTGTTTTATTCCCAACAGGCTATATACTCAGCAATGAGTAAAACCAACAACCTAATGAAATGCTTTAAAAACTTTATTCCACTTTCTGACAACACATCTAATACCATGATAATGTCTTCACATAAGACAGCTCACCAGTTTGGGAATCCACTGTTTGCACAAATACATGCATTTTGCATGTATTTGTGCATATGTGTGAATGGGATACTTTTCCCATTCACATGATGTCTTTAAAATGAATAAGAGAAAATTCAACATGTCACTGTCTTGTAATTGTCACTGAGGCTAAAGTGGCTACTCTTTAGGCTAAGTTACTGGTGCAAATATCTAGTTCATCAAACTGGAGTTAATTGTGGAAAAGACTAACCAACAGCGTGTCAATGCAGTGCACCACACATTCTTTGTGAACATAAAATGTTACAGTTTATATAGCTCATAATAAAAAGCCCTGACACTATGTGCTTGTGTGTACACTTTACTTCCTTATAGGCAAGCTGATAAGGAGTGATTCACATCCAGAAAAGAACATTCCTGAATCACGACTATCCAAAACATTTACAGGATAAACTCAACCTGAAGCTTTAGTTCCCCCCCCCCCTAGATAGTTGTGATCTTCACACACATTTATTACACTAGTCTACGTGTGTGTTTGAATCATTCATCACTTATCGAAGTCTCTATCCTGGAGACAAGTATTTGCTTATCTCTTGATGATACTGAACCCTCACACAAAAAAGAATAGTATCCAATTCATAAGTGGAAATGGAGAAAACCATGAAAACGTGACATCATCCTCTATCGGTGGTATCTGTCATCTCCCTAAACAGTAAGAAACAGTGTGTAGCTGCACAGACAGATAGTAGTACAGCAGTCAGAGAGGAGCATCTTATATCTAAGTTCTCCTTACATAAACCCTTGTAGCTCGTCATCTCCCCATATGAATCAGCTGTTATCTCACCACTGCCACAGCACACTTAGACAAGAGCCTATTCTCCATGAATCTGCCCCGTTGTTAGAAAAAAGGCCAGGCACTCGTAGTCTCCACAGACAATATGTCTTGTGAGGAGATTAAATTGTGTATGTTTATTGTGCTCATATCAGATGAGAACAGCTTCAGCACAGTACCATATGTTGTCAGGACAACTTCAATATTGCATTTGCATGTCTTGTCCAAGGTTTTTTGTTGTTTTCACTCCACAGTGAAAGCAATACATTTGAACAATTGATTATATATCGCAAACATGTAGCACAAAAGTATCCTAAATGTTTCTGGATGCTGTAACTCAATGAAGACAGTGCCACTGAGTTCATGGAGCTAAGATAATGTCCCTCCTGTCCCTGACAGTCAAACTGCCTTTTAATCACTGGTAGGGCTGTGGAGGTAGGGTGAAGTGTGGAAGGGTAAGGGGATAACAATCCTGCATTTTGCTGCACATCTATCACCAACTGTACAAAAACCACAAGAAACCAGATCCTTTTTCGGGCAGCTGTCGCGTGCAGCTGGTAACCCGAGACTGGGCTCTCCAAGAGGCTTTTAATTCCACACATGTGGCACTACCTGTCCAGTGTGGATTTAAAGATTTTATGAGTTCAGGGCAGCTGTTGTCACGCAAAAGGGTGATAAAGAGAGGGGAAAAAAGAGGGAGGGACAGACTGTTAAAATTAAACTTAAATATAAATTCATTATATCCAAGTCCATTTATGTTTCTATTACATGCCAGTAGCTGCATTAGTTGCATGTGCCTGGACATGTAAAGAAAAGAAAAGAAAGGGTGGTGTGTAAATGTGTTTTTCCATTTGTGTCTTTATTTATGAATTTCAAACTCTGACTTCTGTCACACAGTAGGTTCTCCAGAGACCAATGCACAAAGTGTTAGAAAGCTGCTGGGTCTGGGGGAAGAAGACAGAGCGCATAATGTAGAAATCATGTGTCAGTAATACATTACTTGAAAGATTTGTTGAATGGACATTTTGTATGCTTCGTATCAACTTGCAAACATTTAGATTTTGCCCCATGCAAATGTGATCTTTCACCTCTTTCTTAGGTGTCAGCCTTACTGTCAAGACATTCTTGCAGCTATGATTCAGAGGTATTCTCTGATGTTTCCTGGCAAAAACTCCCCTTCTTAAGCAGTCAGAAGATTCTAAATCCTGATTGATTCCTCTGTTTTAGCATATTTTTATTACATGTTGCAGCTATCAAATGCAAAGTCTTTTAATATTTGTGCATTGTTGATTAAATTAAGTTATTTTATTATTGGATAGTGTTTGAAAATGTACTTGATTATTTGTTAGTTTAGTTATAAGAACACTTTTCAAAGGTGTTATTATAAAACAGGACCAACACATAACCATAGGGGGAAAAAGTTCATTTTTGATAATTTGTCCAGAATCCTTTGCAGGATCATAACTACCTGAAGTACAAAACCCTTGGACTTCATTGTGAAATGGGATTTTTATACTTTGAAATTCTTTACCAGGCAGTAAGATTTATGTGAATGGAGTTCACAAATAAACGGACAAAGTGAAAAGGTTAATTGAAACACATAAACAAATTTTGGTGCAAACTTTGACTCTGTTGATAAATTCCAGAGTCAATCCTGGTGAGAACTGTGTTTTTGACGGGAAGACAAAGTGGAGGTGGGTGGCTCACTACACTAGTTTTGAAAGAGAAGACAATGAATGCGCAAAATGCATGTAATGGTCAAATGAAGCCTTTATGAAATAGTGGGGTGAAATACTGTATATCGCTCCTGTTAAAGGCAAAAATAAAACATTAGGCTTTGATTCAGTATCATTCAAACATACTAAAGGTTCATTTATTTGCAGAAATAGTACTTTATATGAAGAAAAAGTATAGTTCTTAAAGAATTGAAAGTAGAAGTCAAAGATGCATTTTGTAACTGTCCTTAAAACTTCATGAACCAGACTCATTTGATGGAAAAGTGACATCTGTCATGTACAATTCTGGAGCAGTTGCTACCCAAAAGCATCCCACAGCTGAGAAACAATACTACAGACACACACACTTCACACACACTAACAAACAGATATAAACACACTTACAAACTCACACTGTGGCTGATTCAGGAAAGACTGCCTTTTGCTGGCTGGAAAAAGCAAACAGTACAAATAGGATGTAAGATGGAAGCCATATTAGCTGACAAAAGAGGACGCATCTCTGGATAATTGCACAATTTCTTTAGTGCGTCTTTAAACCTTGATCAGGAGAACTACTCCGCTATGCTAAGCACAGCAAACAACAAAATTTCCAAGATTTTGATTAGACAGACCGGAACATGTTGTCTCCTTTGTTCTCTCACTAGAGCAGGAGTACTTGGAAAGCAAGATACTTAAGTACTACGAAGTAATTAATCATATCCTCTCTCGGGCATTGCTGGGCAGTGAGTCTGCTTCCGTTTACAAGAATGAGCACGGGAGGTTTTTCAATGAAACAATTACTGTATTCACCTCTAAATTATCTCCACTGCTTCTTTAGAATAAATATCCTACTGGGAGGAGGTGCAAAATAGACTTCTTATCCAGCATTTGTTAAAGAGTACATAAAGTTCAAATGGGGAGACTTTAACTGCCAAGCATCTGTGTGAACTCTGTGCAATATTGTCTTCCCGCCTCTCCGCTCAGCAGATCGTGCACTTTGCAGCTGGTTCAGCAGACTTCACTTATGTGCTCAGCTGGACTCAGCTTTTCTTCTGCCTGTTTTACAGCTTGGTCTCTGGCAACCACTTCAAACAAGCATCCTGTTCAGTATGCCAGAGACTTTAAAATGACTTGGGATGTGTCATACTTCACTCGTAACACACAATTTACCTGCCCAACGAGTCATTTGTCTCTTTGATTATATCATACTTAAATGGAACAGTCATTTGTTTTATTTTTTTTATTTAATTTTTCAACAGAAACTGTGATAGCTGACTGCTAACTGTCAAATGACTTTCAACACCAGTCTTATACCAACTCTAGGGATTTTAAGGTATCTCATTGTGCTATATTTAAAATTTATTCACTTCTTTTTAATGCACTGTCTTAACTCATTCTCATCGCTGTTGGCCATGCAGCTCATTTAAACCCATATTGTGATTTCCACCTTTTGTTGTAGTCATTCATTCTTTATATATATATATATATATATATATATATATATATATATATATATATATATATATATATATATATATATATATATATATATATATATATATACACAATTAGTTTTATAGATACATTGATAATAAACCCACAGTGTCTTGACTATATTTTGGTGTTTGTTGCATGTTCATATCTTAATTTGTTCTATAGCAGTGATGAAAATTCAAATGAGCCCCTATTTTTTAGTATCCAGAACTTTGCCAGAATCCAGATCTATCTCTGATATCATGTAAAACCTGATGGAACTTCTCTTGTACATTTTGGCCAAGCACCCTGACCATTTATTGTGGAGTTATATGCATAAATACATAATAAATAAATCTTTGCTGCCTCCTCGGCAGAGGTAATAAGAACTTATGAGTGATGTAGATAACCAGTTTGATCAGCAGAACTGGTAGTTTTTGCTTGCAATGCCAAACCAAACAATACCTACAGAATAGGTCTTAGAAAGCCAACTCTTACACAATGATCATATGCATGCAGTCCATCTCACAAACCTATCTCACCTTTGCTCTATTCAAATAAACGGTGTCAGAGAAAATGAGGAGGTATTTGTTTGTAGTACCAAGTTACACAAAACAATGAGATCAATTTAACTTGAATGGCTTTAGAGTTTCAAGGAGCCATACAGTAACGTTTCTGAGCTTTAGATCAGTTATTTTGTGCTTGGCTGCAGCAAACCATTCATTCAGAGAGCTGGCCAGGGAAGGAGAACAGGATGTAGGTAAGTTCTGCTCTGCTGAGAAAGGGGATGTCTGGCTCATATTAGATGGTGTTTGAGTTCATTGCAGATGATCACATCAAAGTGGCTTTGCATTAGCCAGCGCAATGAAAATCCCACTTCACTGGGTTTTCTGGTTTAAATATGTTTATATAAGGATGTTAAGTTTCTTAGGTTAAAGCTGAGGCAACACTAAAAATAACATGAGCTGCTATGGGGTTCCTTAAACTGTTCCGCTCAAAGGGGATGATTAATGTGTGATGATGATCCAGCAACTTTACTTAAAGATTATTTTTCTTTGTGGGAAAGAAATGAACTTGGAGAGGTTAAGTATTTCTGCCCCTTAACGGTGATTAATCCACAAGTTAAATGTATCATTTGGTGAAGAATTATTCTCAGTCTCATTGTTGTCTTTTAAATCTAGAACAATATCACAAATCTCAAACACATTCGCTAATCTATATCCAATAGTTATTCAGTGACAAATACACTGTATTCCACTGGTGTGGACTTACATGACATTATATCACTGAAGTTATTTCAACTCACTCATCACTTGGACAAAGACTAAAATTCTCTGACATATGATCAAAGGGCTTGTTCATCTTAAGATCCTTTTTTTCTGTCTTTCAGACATCAAAGCTCTCAAACATCTTACACTTTTCTGCTTAACAAAGAAAAAAAGGAAGAAGGGAGGGGGTATGGGTGGCTGCTCCCAGCAGCAGCCTGGAGAACGGTGAAAGCTGGCAGCAAACATGCAGCTAATAATACATTGGTGAAACTATCAGGCTTTTCACTTGCTGCCTTTCTTTCTTTCTTTCTTTCTTTCTTTCTTTCTTTCTTTCTTTCTTTCTTTCTTTCTTTCTTGCTGCTGCATTTCTCAAGGTGACAACACGGTGAGTTGGCTTGGACTTTCCAGCTTCTCCTCTGATCTCTGAAACACACCTCACGATGCCTTTCCTGGCATCTGCTGAAAGCACAAACACACACACACACACACACACACAAATCTGCGCATGACCAAATTTCACATAGACATTTAACATCTCACCTCCTGTCTTCTTCTAAATGCTTGGCTTTTTCCCTGAAACAGGACCTGCTAAAAGGTGAAGACCACTGGAAACCCCCCACTCAGTTTCAGATTAGGGTGCCCCTGAGAGAGCCTCATGTCTCAGAGCAGTGAGAGGCTGATCTTTCACCTTTCCTCCCCTCTGTCTCAGTTTCCGCCATGGGGCCGAGGATCTACAGTGGACAGGTTAAGTGTACTGTTACTTGGGTGTGAAAGTGTGCTGGTGTGGAGTGTGGTATTACACCCTAATCTGTACCCTATCTGAGAAATACTGAGTGTGTCTTAGATATAGCTGAGCAAACAAAACACTCCATACCTGAATCTTGTGGTTTGGGGATGATGATATTGTTGCACAGTGTCAGTCCCACATGTATACATGAACTGCAGTGCACAGATGTAAAGTTGCTTTTGAAAGAAATTTGATTGCACTCTTATACAATTCATATCACAAATGCTAAAAAGTTGTTTTGTTGCATTTTTTTAACTATTAAGATTCTATAATAAAATATCTATCCATGTGCAGGTCATGTTTCATGTCAATTGTTGTGCCCTTTATGTTTTTAATTGTGATTTTTTTTTTGTACTGCATTTCTGTCCTCTGGTTTGTTAACGTCTTTACGAATGAAGTTGGATTGGATTGGATAAGCCTTGAATTTTTAGGGATTAAATTGTGAGTTAACCTTTAGTTCACCAGAGGGATCAAATGAATACCATGTAGGATAATGTATGTGATCAATAATTTGTTTCAAAATCATCCTAACTCATTGACATTTTAATTCAACCTTTGATCTTACAAAAACCACACTGTACATAAGGCTTGTGTAAATCAAATGTGGTACTGTATTGATTTTAGAGCACAGTTCTGTATGTGCACAGCTGAATTTGCTTCAAAAACTTAGACTTTGCACCAAGCAAACACACACCTGTCTCTGTTGCCACGGACTTCAATGAAGCGTTTTACTCCATGACTCAAGCAGCTGTAAAGCTGCTGGCCTCTTAGCTTTGTGTTTGTGCATTTATGTGTGTAGTCCGTGCAGCTTGCCTCGTTTTCTGATGCATAAAAGCTTGAAATCTTATTTTAACCCTAGAAAGCTAACATTGTGTGAGAAGCCATTCAAAACCAATGTAGCATGGGTGAAATTCACCTAACCTCAGTGTTCTAGGTTTAACACACAAAAACAACCTGCAGGGTGACACTATCTTGTAAGCTAACTCATGACTCAAGACTTACAGTACAGCTTTGGAGAGTACAGACAGGAAGGCTAATGATGCCTGTTGTGAAAACAGAGCTGTTAGTACGTATATGCAGGTAGACAGTAAGATAGATGGATCATTATCAGCCATGCATTAACATGTGTTGTTGCAAGTGCAAATAGTCAAGATAGGACAAGAAATGCTCTTGCAAGCTAATTCTGTTTGTATGTGAATCATCATATGTACATCATACAACAGCAGGAGCTTATTCAATAATTGACAAGAACTGGTGTGTTTGTGTGCCTATTTATCATTTTGCAGTCTTTTTCCAATTTAAGTTGTCACCTTCAGACAAAAATTTGTTTCTATTATGATACAAAGAGTGAAGCATAAAAAATTCCCAGTGGTTTTTCATGATTTGGTGGTAAGCAGGTCCATAACTGGTGAATTCAATGGGAGCCGTATGCCAATGGAAATATACCAATAAAGTAAGCTGACAATAGTTTGTCTGGACTTACTTTCCTTTAGTTTTTTAATTAGACTTTATTGATTATTATGTTAAAAAAAATTATGGTTAGTTTACTTTTGTTGAGGGGAGGGGGGTCAATGTCAAAGTAAGTATTCAAACTGCAGAAGTGATCATATGTTGATGTTGTGTCTGAAAAAAAAGCAATTTAATCATACAGAACAGACAGAGATTTAGGGACAAAGTAAAAATGGTCTGACAAATTACATAAAAATTCCCAGCAACCACCAACACTTAGTGAGGAGAATCCGTCCCTTTGCCTTCAGCTGGGTTGAATAAATCGTGTTAATATAACCTACAAGTTTCTGTATTGTGCTTGTTGTGGGTTTGCTGTTACACAGAGTGATCTCTTAGAGAGACAATCTCTGTTTTATGACTATAACCATGCAAAAGAGAGAGAACTACTATTTTAAACACTGTCCACTTTAGGTCCAATCCAAATGAAACAAAAACTAGTGTGATTTCTGTTTTATTTAAGCCAACAGTAAATCTCCTAAATACCACTCCACAACCAGTGTGCCATTCTTCACATCATACTGTTGTAACAGATATTGTTTTGATAATAGTTCATACCACTGTAGCGGAAAATTGACACGGTATTGGAAAAGAGGGTTATGGTGTCGAAATAAATTATAGGCTAGGGGGTTCCATATATACATTGCCAGGTATATAAGGAACTTGTTTAAAAGGTTTTGTATAAGTATTACAAGAAATTCTGCAGCAACACTGAAAAAGCCACAAAACCTCCAAGAATGAACAACCCCTTACAATGAATAAGTCCCAGCAATGCTTTTTCTAGCTTTTTAAAGTTGTGGACTTTTTTTTTTCCATTTTACATGAAGGCATTCCTCTTCCTGTTTGCTTTGAAATTACTTGCTGAAAAGTTACCACATGTATCTGCCAGATAGGCAGAAGTCTGTATGAAACTTCCTGAAAGTAAACGGTGGAATTAACCTGGGCTTGCTTTGCTCATGTGTTTTCTGAGTATAACTTGCAGTAGATGTTAAAGCACATATAGATCCTTTCAATTCTTGCCTTGCATAATTTAGATGTGTTAAGAAAAAGTGCTTAAAGCAAGTTTTTACTACTGAAAATAACCTCCCCATTCCTTCTTATGTTTTGTTTTGCATGGTAGCATGATGTGTGATACATTTGTAAGATATGCTTGTTTCATTAGGCTTAATCCTTCTAAAGATAACACCAAGATAATAAAAGTATGAAATTAAGATTTGTGAGGTTTAGATGTTGGCCTTAATGCCAGCACTCTTGCCATATCATGTCCTCTTACCTAGTTGCTGATCATCTCCTCTGACATTGCAAACAGTTGCTGCATGTAATAAAGCACATTTAAACACATTCAGCAGCATTTTCTAAACAAGCCACTCACTGACAATATCATCTTGAGCTCGCTTGACAGTGAGAGATAAACCTCTCCTGTATAAGATTTTTAAAAATACACAATAACACTGTGTCGTCTGTTTACTTTTCTTCGCAAAGTTACATTTGGCAACAAAAGATTTTTTTCACTACAGCTAATAACAATGTGTCCGATAAACAAAGACCAGACAAAAGATTTAATAATTGAATCAACCGTCATTCTAATTTCTGGAGCATCCCTCACTATAATTAGGGATCGTTCGTTGGTTGTGATTGGAGACAATGACAGCGTGAATAGAGCTGTCACTCTGGATCAGACTGACACGTTGTCTTGACAACAAGGGTCAATGGGTTTACAGCGCATGTGGAGGTTGAAAAATAGGAGGAGGAGAACAGAAGTGAGGAGGTTGTAAAAAAGATACTAGATCCAAGATCCAAGGAGTCAGGTTTGTGTTAACAGTTTATGAAAGCAGCTGACATAAACCTACTCGTCGTATAAGTTCCTTTGAATCTTCTCCGTAGGTTGCTGTGCCATTAGGGGTGTTTCAAAAGTCTATTTGCAATGTGTCATAAACTATCCTTCTACTTAGCCTTCATTTATCCTAATTTATCTCCATTACCTGGATTTTGCAAACATATGACTCAATGCTTTTTAAGGCTTTCAACAAGCTGATTTGTGTACTTTTCCCAATGTTTTCAAGGTTTATGCAGGATCACACCAGAATGAGCAGATTTGCATACGTCTCCAATAGACCTGAGTAAATATCATGTTGTTGAGGTGCTCTGGATGACCCCTCTGTGTCAACAAACTGCAGCTCTTTCCTGGAGATGCTTTTTTTGTTTTAATAAATCAGCATGGATGAAAACAAGCCTATAAATGGCTCTTTAGGTGGTGACTCGCTCCCTCCTATCAGTCCGCCCAGAATGCTCTTTTATGAGCAGAGACATTTGGGTGAAGTGTGCCGCTCTTTATGTCTTGGCAAAAATCCACGGCCATTTATTTCAAAAGCTCCTTTTTTTTCTTTCTGCACAGAAGTGGCCCCTTCCATTCTTCATCACAGTCTTGCATGTTTGAAAGGGCCTGGCTCAGATATCCAGGCAGGAGTCACAGCTGTCACTAAGCCACCATCGTTGGCCCAAACTCAGCACCATGTGGGGACCCAAAACTCTCTGTGTCTATCACTGTCTCCATCCCACTGTCTGGCCCTTCAAAATGCTTCTCTCTGGCCACTTTCACCGCCTATTTTTTGCTTGATGTTCCTCTGTTTTTATCACTCTTTTTTCTCACTATTTGCACTGCAAACTAATTTAGCATTTAGGAAAAGAAAATCTTCTTTTAGTTTTTGGACAGATATGCTAAGGAAAAAAGAAAACGACACAGTAGCAGGGACAAAGGAGAGGGGCAGCCCATTCAGTAAGGCCAAAGACTAGGCCACACACACACACAAAAACACACATACACACTCCACCCTGCCTCTAATCTACACTGTTCCGCCCTAAGGGCCCGAAGCTGGGGCAGCTGCTACTGATGGAGCCAGAGAGCCAGCTGTCCTCACACATACACACACTCACCCACACACGCAAACCCTTACACTCATTCACCAAGGACAATGGAGCCTGGCTGGGGGTGTATGTGGCTCATGATACTGGAGTGTGCCATGGACATGACAAGGGGGTATAGGGGGTCTTCACAGTCTGTTAAGTGTTTTTATGTTCGCTTTGTGTCTCAGCAACAGTTGGCAGCACGTGTGTCAATGTCATGCCTTTCACTTCATCATCCATGAAGAAGTGGGTTTAGGGTGACCTGGGACCAGCACACTGACACACTTAACAGCAACATGTAGGGATGTATGCACACAAACAATGGAGAGGTACAGAAAAACATGCTCAGTGTTTGCGCTGCTTAGTTCTGGGATTTCATCATCTTGCAACATCTGCTGGAGACCCCATGTCTGTTTTCAGATTTTCAACATCCTTAAAAAAACATCGAAGGCTTTGTTTTGCAACCCACAAATCTTGTCTAAGTTGGATTGCACTGTGCAGTTATAGCTATAAAGTTTGCATTACAGCGCAAGGGCATTACGATTTTGCATGCTTGACCATAAAGGAAAAGTTCTTAGCTGAGCTTCAAAAACAACACATCAATGGATACAAATTCAACCTCTGATTGGCCAATCTCTATCTCCAACTGCTTCAGTTTCTGGCTCCTGCTGTCATTGGTTATTCCTGAGTCCGTACCCCGGATTGGCTCAGCTGGTGATTGCATTGAGCCTCTGTTCCCTGATTGGTGAGGTGTCAGCATAGCAGTTGCTCTGATTTGCTTTTAGCTGTGCATTCACCCAGTGTTTTCAGTACGCCCCAGCTGCTTCGCAGACGACATAAAAGTGAGCTTGTGTTTATATACGGAGACTGATTTACTTGAGTGGGTGAATGAGGAGGGTTAGGTGTGTAGTTAGAAATTTAAGGGCCATATGGCTGATGACAAATACGCATGCGATTAGTCTTGTAAACACACACACACCTGACCGGGTGCCTCACACCTGCTGCACTGTCTATGGATGAGTAAGATCAAGATCAAAAGAAACAAGCCCTCAGGGACTTATGTGCTTGCATTTATGTGTGTTTGCATGTGTCTGTTTGAAGAGAGACATTCACTGCTTCTGAATCTGTTGCAACAAAGAGGGCTGTTTTTGAATGAAAGACGACTCATGTCTGGCTTTGTTCAAGAGAAAAAGCTGAAAGATCTGGACATAACATGGCACAAACGCTGCATGTTGCAGATTGCACATGCATGCAGACAAACAAGATCTACACTAGTGTGGATGATTTTTATTTGACAAAGAAAAGAGGAGGATGACAATCGTGGAGGTAGGGGAGAGTGGGAATGTAATGGCAAAGTTCAGTCTAAGAATCAAGGGAGCATTGTTTATTAAAGTGCATTCAAATAATTCAACTGAAAGAATCAGAGCATGTTATTTGTGTAAACCAGGCACTGAGTTCTTCTTATAAAGACTTTAATCATATGGCTGGACACAACCAAAGGGAGAAGCACAAACGCTCAGTTCTTTTGGTTCACCCACAGAGGCAACAAAGACCATCTTTGTCGGTTTCTTTTCCAGACGTCACTGAATTGCATTGCTCTTTAGCTGTGAATAAAACTTGCCTTCAGAGAATAACCCATGTACAATATATCTGAATATTAATGATGCATGACCATACTGTCACAGATACTGTACAAGAAATACTTATTCAATGAAGATAAACTTCAGAAGCAGGACTTCCTAATTCCACTTCTTTGCATACGTGCAATCATGTGCTCAAAGGCACACACATTTGATGCTATACTCTTATTATACTCTTTGACTGTGGTTGAATAGAAGCGCACATGCATGTCTGCATGTAGCTGCACCTCAGTTTATTTCCCCCTGTCTGCCACCTTTCAGACTCTTGAAGTGGCCTGAAAGCAGCACACTGAAGCTCCAGGGGGCTGTTTCACCTCTCACTGAAGACATCAATCAAGGATTATTTTTGCTTCTGCTGCTTCAGATACACTAACACTCATTTTCAAGATCCCTGTTTTCCAGTGATTAGATGAACCTGATCGTACCCACATCGCTAGTGACTGAGTGGATTACTGATTAGATTACCTCTCCTCTTCCCTAGAGGCATACTGAGCTGAAGCACTACAGGGTTTAAGACAGAAAGAAAAGAGGATAGACGGAAATGACAAAGAAGCTCTGTTTGAAGGAAATGATCAACAAAACACACACTTGCATAAAGATATGCACACACACACATATGCAGAGACACACATGCACTCTAACACACCATTGAGCAGCTATTGTTTACTTGGTGCAGCTGCTTCCTGTGTGGCAGGTAACACATGGCTTCTACTTCAGATCAGTTTTCCCTTACACCCTCAAACACACGCACACACACACACAAAAGAAACATAGAATACACTCTGTTATCTTTATAGCTCTGTTGATACATAAAAGATGTTTGCAGATATTCTGCACAAGTACAGCAAATATATATAAAAAAAATTAATTTAAAAATACATTAGAATGCACTTTACATTTAATCCAAATTATTGTTAATCATAACTAAATATGAATGATAACTGTTACACGCATGTGTTTTTCTTTGCCAGGTTTTGCACGCCAGTTCTTATGTACATTGATCACTATTTACGAGCCTGAATAACTTCCTTCTATTTCTTGTGTCTACATTGATAAAGTAAGCACTAACGGGAAAACAGAAAGATCTTTCTGGTAAAGGAACCTAAAACAGGTGCCAGAACCAGCAATCAACTCATGTCATAACAATAACAGCCGAGTGAGATACACATGGGCATATCCACACTAGTGCAAACAAACAAGAAGGACGTCACGCTGGCGATTCCACTTTTAGCGTGGCAGCTGCTCATGTACAGTAGATACAACTTTTAAGTCAAGAGATGATAATCATCAAAATGTTCCTTATATAATGCTTAAAGTAAACAATCATATCACAATGTATACCATCAAAACAGGCAAACACAAGCTGCACATGCTTCTCATAACCTTTTGGAGAACTTTAATTGGTTTAGCAGCATGTTTGTTTGATCCATGCATTAATTCTATGCAGGGCTTTTTCTTTTAGAGAGAGCTGATTTAAAAAAAAAAAATCTCCCCCTGTCAACATTCTGCCAGATAGGATGAAACTGTTTGATTAATTCACACACACAAACGCACATGGCATAATCCCTGCTTTATGATTGGTTGCTGTGGAAGCCCTGTTTCCAAAGCAACACTGGAATGCTGTATGTGTGGAGCCTCCCCTTACAGGAAAGAACTGCATGTAAACAAACCTGACATGTGCTGCACTGTGTGCTCCATCTGATTCTGTGGTAAACAGAGTGTGACTCTGCGAGCAGCCTGACTGCAGCTGACCTCTAGGATTACATGTTATTTGGTTGACTTTCACGAATTACAACATTTGTTGGTCTTTTTGTGTAAATTTGCAGATAGAAAAATATACAGGAGGAAGAGTTATGAAAACCTGCTCGATATTATATGTGTGTATATAAGATGGATAATTAAATTTACATCCTCATGTCAAAAACAGTCTTTACGTCAGCACGGAGGGGCAGGTGCATCATTTCGTTGTGTCATCAACCTGCCCTGACTAGTTGACATGACATGTCCCTCATCATTTTGAAATATTGGTCTTTTTTTGTGTACTTGTGCCTTCCTGATAGCCCAATATGGGCTTCTCTTTGCAGGCCAGTTACTAAAGGTAAGCAAAGTTCAGCAGATTTGTCCTCACGGGAGGTGCATAACAGCTCAGACATGACAAATAACAATGATGTTGCCTCCGTGTGGACTGTAAAGTTCTCATCTGTAAGTGAAAACAGAAGGGGAAGAAAATAACAAGGTTATTTAAGAGCATAACAGCAGATAAACACATTCACTTTGCAGTGATCAAAATATACACAGAAACACCTATCCGATTGAGCAAGAACTCCCAACAGCCAATCAGGTTTCTGTTACCAACAGCAACACCTCATGTTTACGCCTGCCCATGGCTAATCCTAGCCTCTGATTGGCTGCTACATGGGACCTCGGAGCTCAACCCCTTCCCCCTTTTTTTTGTTTTCCCTCTGCCTGCCCCTCGACACCCACAGATTAAGTGACACCGGCAAAACAAAAAGCTTATTTTTGTTTTTCATCAATGACAGTGCGCTCACATAAACATCTTGTTTAGATGTAAAGGTATCTGTTTCATCACTGAGCAAGGAAATGCAGAGGTACAGAAACTGTGAAGGGAGGAGGGATGAGGGGAGAACTCTGTTGCCATGCACCCACAGTATACTGTGTTACTGGGTTAAGTGTGGTATGTTGCTATGAAAAAAATCCTACTGTAAGGATGAGGAGCCATTGCATCACTCTTGAAAAGTCCTTGAAAAACACATCTCTCTCCTTTCATACCCTTGCAAAATTTGATTGCACTTTCAAGTCATCCTCTGGGAGAATTTTCCAATGAAAATGCAGCACATGGACCTTCAGCATGCAGACCTGCAAATGTCTTCTTTTGCATTAAAACACACCAACCTAACCTGCTTTTACTGTTTTTATTCATTGTTATCTTTAAAAAAGAAAACCCACTCACGATCTTTTATTATCAGCTGTGCTAACACACATCGTTCTTCTCTGCTGCTGGTATTAAAAGCAAAGTGTATGGACGTAATGTTTGTTTTGAGCTGCCAGCCAGTGTTCAGAGGCTGATTATGGAGTAGCAACACCATTAGATAAGATATGTTGCCAAGAATATGGTTCGTCAGTCCAAACTTAGTATTATTATGCAATCGCTTGGTGGTTCAAGGAGCGTGTTTTCAACTCCTGAGAAAACATGAATACCACAGGCGTGGAAAATGAAAACATATTGTGGTCAGTTTCATCTGTAAGCTTTTAACTGAGGTTCCAGCAAGGTGAAATAACAAATCATGTACTTTTCATGTTATGCATGTGTGTGAGAGTGTGCAATTCTGTCTGTGTGTGTGTGCCTGTGCAAAGTTTGAGGGCATTAGTAATCTATCATTACTCACATACAAACACTCAGGTGCAGACACTCTTTCAAAGAAATCCAGCTTGTTTGTGCATGAGCAGGAAGCTATCATGGTGAGCTGGCGCATCATCACCACAATTCCCCTTATAGCCCTGACCTGTAATGGAGTGACGACAGAGCACAAGCAAACAAGGCCTTCGTGCGTGACCCTCCTTGCTGTCTTCTTTGCTTTTCACCATAATACCCTCTTTTCTGTTAACTTTTAATCTTCTGTTGTGTCCATCCTCCTCTCTTTCAAGGAACCTTTTGCTTTTTACTGTCTCTGTTAAGGTGAACAACTTCAGATGGCTGCACGTGTCTTCTGTAGTCTTCTGATGCATGTGAAATTAAAGCAGATTATCTGGTAGTTGAGCTTTTCACTGTGGTCTGTTTCTACTAAACTAGCCATCTCTGCAACTTTTGCAGCATGCCTGCTTTATATTATCAGTTTATGTCATCCTTGCTGCAACATTGCTCTAGAATTAAACAACCCTCGTGGATAAGAATGTGTCTAACTATTCTGCACACTCCTGAGTTTTGTTTGAAAATGTCTTAAATATCAAGGTAATGGAATTTGGAATTTACACCCTCCTTGTCATTCTTTTGCTTCTATCTTCCCTTGAATTACCACTTTCATTTTTTTTTTTTCTGACCATCTTCTTTGTCTGCATGCCAGGAAAGAGCAAAAACTTCTGTGCTGAAAGGAGCACATGGCTGGCAGCTTCTCCACATTGTTTTTGAATGTCTAAATGTCTGTCTGTATCTGCCCAGACAGTAGTATTGGTTCATTTCTCCTCCTCCTGCTGCCCAGACAGCAGTATTGGTTCATTTCTCTTCCTCCTGTTGCCCAGACAGCAGTATTGGTTCATTTCTCCTCCTACTGCCTTGACTTCTACGGCCATGCCTTCCGGCTTGCTGCTGAACTGAGAGTTATGAGAGGGGATTCCTGGCATGGCACAAGGAACATGTGCTCCTGGAAGGATAAGCTCAGCTATGTCTGTAATGTGTCAGCTCCAGCGAGGTTACAGTCTGCTCCCCATATTTAGCAAACCACTTAGCATTGCCCCACCTCAGCCAGACTGGGAGCCAGGGTAAACCAGAAAACATGTCTAGAATGCATAGACCGACAAGGGCTGAGGGGAGAAGTGTACAGGAAAATCTTACATTCATCAAATTCCATTTTATTTAATGCGTAATAAAAAGACAACATGAAGGCCTTTATTTAAGGCATTCTGCACTATTTGCCTTGTTTTCCATTTCCATCTTCAATTCCACCCCTCGTCTTCTGTTTTCTATGATTAAACAAATCAGGTTAGATGACAAGTCTCTTTAAACTCCGACTGATTCAATTGCCCTATCTCAGTTTACATAAAGAGGCAAACCAAAAGGCCAGTATCATTTGATTATTCCAATCCAGAGTCAACTATTAAGTTATCCTCAAAGTCATGTATTATTTTGTATATCTTAAGAACATTAACAAATATAGTTGACAAAGTTCAGTAAAGTTCAGGCATTAAGGTGTTAATTTCTTGCAAACTGTATGACCTCGGATTCACTGAAATGAGAGCACATAGATCATCTTTTTTATAATATTATACACACTGCACTTGGAAATCTTACATTTCAAACAAGCCATTCAATCTTATCAATTCGGTGCCGAGCAAATGCACTGATGCAATCCCATGGCAATTCGAAAACAAACATCCGAATTATTTTTATTCCGCACAAATAATTGAAAGATTAACTTCTAAATTTAAATCGTTTCAGGCCTGTAGATATATTTAACTCAGTCCTAGAAAGTGATTAGAGTGTTAGAAAGTGAAGAGAAGTACTCTTCACTTGTATTAACAGCAGTTATGTTTGTGTCATGACCTCATCCACAGTGACCTGATATGTGAGTGTGTCACTCTATCCTCCAGAGAGACATGCTGAATCTCTAAAGTGTGGGTCAGGTTTGTGTGCACATGTGTGTTTCTAACCTGGCCACCCTCCCCTTGGCTTACAAACACCTGTTTTGCTCAGTTTGATTATAGGTTCTGCAGAAAAGAGCCATGACCATTACTTCTGAACTGAGAGCTTTTAGATCATGTGATCTCATCTGTGCAATGTGGTCATCCATGGAGCACAGGTGTGCTCATACACATATGCTTAAAAATTTACCGCTACCTCACCTTAACTGAAACCATAAAACTCAAAACTGTCAAGGTGAAGTCATACTGACAGATTAATAGTGACTCGTCACAAACAGATCATTAAATGAGCGTGTATACTGTTGATATGGAATCACCTTGGCCACCACAGTAATCTTAAATCCCCTTTGCCATGACTATAGGAACTTCTGAAAGTTGCATATTGTGCTGGGTCACCACATATTTCCTAAAGCATGAGCTCACTGTAGAGGAACAGCAGATGCAGCAAGGGTGCAGCTCTCCAGTGTGTGACACATACCCGGTACTTAGATTAAAGACACCCAGCACCAGCCGTCAATCTATCTATCTCTCCCAACAGCTTGCCAAATGTAGCTGGGCCATGATCTCATGCTACCAGCCTGACCACGCGAGAGCAAGAGCTGGGTGGGGTGAGCGTGAGGGGATGCTGCCTGCCAGCTCATTGTGTAATCTCATCCTGCTATGGTTACAGTAAGTGAAACAGAGCTGGGATGGGAAGAAGGGGGCACACTTACCCATGAAACTAATGGCTCTGGGAAGAGAACAGTTTCTTTCAAACAAGCATTAAGCATTTACAGTCAAACCATAAGTCAGGAATATTTTAGTGTCCCGATATGGAAACACGTACTGTAACATTTCACCAAGCAAAAATGATACAACAGTATAAGAATTTGATTGACATTACAAATATACAGGAAAATCCTGCAGAACTTTGTTGTTTCTCTGCTTCAACACACCTAACTCAAACTAATGAGTCATCACGCACAACTTAATAGGCTGTTGGATTCATTCAATTTGAGTCAAGTGTGTTGCAGCAGGATAACACTGAAAACCTGCAGTACAGTGGCCGTCGAAGACTGACTTTCAACACCCTTGCTATGTGGTTTCTGTAATCCAAATTTATGTCTTCTGTGTGTCAGTTTATTTCTGTGTGCATGTTGTAAAGCATGTTATTCCCTCCTGTAGTACTGTCAGGAGTTTAACTCAAAGGCCACCTTACATATTTTACTCCTCTAAAGATATTACATTCATAAACTAAAAAAAGAAAAAGTATCCCGGAAAAGTCAGCCTAAGCACATCAAACTGCCTCCAAGCTCTATTTAGTATGTTGAAAATGGAAGGTTTTAGAGCATGCAACAAGGTAGATAAGGTCTGTTCTTTGTTCTCTTTGTGGTTGTAAAGCCTTCTTAGTGTAATATATTGAAAGAAATCGCACAGATATAAGTGTGCTCATTGCTTCCATATAACAATTTCCCTTTTATCATCATCTTATGGTGAAACCTGGGCAACAAAGTACCACAAAAACTGTGAAAATGACATCTTGAGTTCGGCTAGTTCTGTGTGGTTTGAGACAACTAACAATTTTAGATGGTAGTTTGCTAGCTAAAAGGTCATCATATACTTCAGTCTTACAACAACTTATTGTTTTATTCTTGTTGTGGAAACTAAGTCATTATGACTTGTTTATGAATTTACTTTATAGTTGTGTCAGAGGAGTTTGTTATGCTAGCTAGCTAAGCTAGGTGTTATGCATAGCCCACTTGTACTGGATTTAGAACACCGGCGACAAAGACTGTAACCCACTTGGTGCTTCATTGTCATTACTCCATTTTTCCTGTAAAAGAAACTACAATGGGACCTAAAAAAAATTTTTATTAAGAGAATTTTCAGTTTTCCTTCCTGTGGCAGTGCAACGATTATTATTTTTTTCATTCAGCTCTACACCAGCGACAATTTAGTTTTGATAATGGCATTGTGTGCTTCGGATTATTTTAAATACCTGATACATTTTCATTTCTATAAATTTTCATTTCATTTTGTTAAGACATTTTGTGTTTATACATTTCAGAATGATGCTTCTTTCATTGGGTAAGATATAGGTATAGCTGTATTTTCAGATTGCTATTAATTAAACCATAAATGATTAAGTAGACTGTGAAATATCCATTAACAATGTTTGCCTTTCCAATCTATCATAGTTAAGCATAAGAACTGTTTATTTTTGTGCCCATTATGTTGAGGAAAATCTATTTGTCCTACAGTAAAAAAAAAAAAAAAAAAAAAAAAAAAAAAGCCACATAAAACTAATGCTACAGACTGTATACATCTCTACTGTGCCAAAGTTTAAAACAAAAATGTTCTTAAGTCATAGTACACATCTGTCTGGTCTCGCTCCTTCCCTTGCACTCTATCGTAGCTCTAAATCTCTGGCCCAGACTTCGTGCAGACAGTCAGCTGCCTCAGCAGTCTGGACTGTTGCTCCAGGCTTTGGCACCACAGCAAACACAGGGAGAAGATGTTTGTTAACTCCATGCAAACAGCACCAACAGCAGAGGAAAAAAGGTTCTTTACAACAGTATGATTTTTTTGGTTTCCACCCAAGTTCTCAGTATACACTTATAAATCCAAAAGGAGAGAGAGGATGAAAACAGACATGCTGTCCTTCATTTTGCATACAGCTTGCATAGATTATTGTAGTGAGCGAGGTTGACATATTTCAAATGAGGTTGGCCTGAGAGATGCAAAAGGAAGATGTGAGAGAGAGCAAATAAAAATCTGATTTATCAAAGACCATCAGAGGAACTTTTTGAGAAAGTAGGTCAACAATTTATCCAACAATGCACTTAATACTTAATGTAACTGTGATACACTTACACAGGTCTGTTTACTTGCAGCACTGTAAACAGTTACAATCTTGACAAAATGGGTTTTATCTGGGGCATTAAATATTGCTTCTTTTTTTCCCTCCCCTAAAATTAGGTCAAGAGAAGCAGTATTGTTGCAAGCTTTTTTCACTGTTGAAAAGACATGAAGCTGTTTCAAGGACACTGAACAATTCAAACAAATATCACTGAATATTCAGGGTTCAAGCACAATCAAGATAATGTGGTAAACTGTAAGGGTTTAAATTACAAACATCTTGGTATGTGTCATTATCTATGCAGTTGACTGCCTGGGATTTTTGCAGGTTGTTTTTCAAGATATTGCATTTTAGTTTTCACTCAGATGTGAGTTTCATTTTAAATCGAGGCAGAGTTCAGAATGCATCACCACTGATAAATAATGAAGACAAGCTAACTGGTTTTAATATCACAAAGCCACAATCTACTGATATACTGTTCTGTCAGCACATGTAATAAAATGACTAGTTTTGCCAACATTATGGTAATTTATTCAGTTTTCCAGCCAGGTAAGTGCAGAAAGTGGAAACTCCCTTCAGTGCATGTCTACAAGTTCCTTTTGTTAATGTAATTCTGTCTAAGTGAAGCTTCCTTGATTCTTAGAATACTGTGAGCAACTAACTGCTAACAGTCTTGGCAGAGAGTACTTGTGTGCATGAGAGTGCATGTGCTATGCATGGCTGCGAGCACTTACATGTGCAAGTGTGCGAATGCAGGTGTCAGCTCATGCTTACATGCACCTGGGTGCTCATGTAAGTACCACAGAGATTTTGACCAGCGGTTAGCTGGAGATCGAGGTGCTTTGCCCAGAAAATTTGAGATGAGTTCTTCTGAAGTCTGCTATCTCTTTGATGTGGGCCACCCATTACTGTCAGCTTCAGAGTCAACCGCAACGCTCACATACTTCCCTTTGCTTGCCGCCGATGACCCTCATTCTCTCAAAAACCCTGCTACATTTCCAGTCCATTTTCTGTGGTGTGCATGTGGCTATGTGTGCACATGTCTGGATGAATACAGACTTTAATCATGCCTTGTTGCCTTACATGTTGCACGGTTTTGAAAACTGAACTTTCTTTGTAAGATTAGAAATGCTAGATTTTGCAAGAGCATATCAGGTCTTCGACTGAGTTAAGTTTTGCACAGTAAATCCAAGTTTACACTTTGATATTCCCACTGGTTGCACAAAACTTCAGCTGAGCTTGCTGCCCATTGACACACAAACCTGTTCAACCCAGCTCCTATTGTACAAACAAAGCCTTCTCCTGCAGCTACCCCCCCTTTACTCAAGAGTATTGCACAGTGTCACAAGAGACAGCAGGCCTGCTAATAGCAGTAAAAGGTCAATACATGCAAGAAGTGCAAGTTTCAACCATGTTGTAATTGTTCTGCTCTGCTTTCTTCATATGCTCATACTCACGTCACCCAATCATTTTATCATGACTGTCTTCCACCCACATTTTACCCTTCTGTTTTGTTCAAGCTGAATTCTAACTAATCAGGCAGCACTTCCTGACTTCTACATGTGTTTATTCTGCTCCATCTTTTACCTCGTGGTAAAATTGTGTGAATGTTGTGCGAAAAAGCTTGACACAAGAAATTACATTGCTGAGAAGAGAGGAAGGGTTTGATTCCAAATGTTTATTCACAATCATTTCAAATGAGTACAATTCAAATGGATATTGTTTTATTCTTTTTCTGCATATTTAAAGTAAATAGTAAAAGTCCATGAGTAAGTGTCACAGGTATAGCAACAGCTCTGGTCAGGATTCGCAAGCAAAGTTTCTGCTCAGTCAAAAGAATTTCCTGACAGCTGAACTGAGAAAGAAAAGTCCATGTAGACACTTTCAGACACCCTCTTCAGAACCAGCATCACACTTGGTCCACTGTGGTGAAGTTCAGTTCTGCTACCACACTTTCATAAGTCCTCTGTATCGTCCTTGGTGCCCTTGTCTGGTCAGCTCCACTTCCATCATCTAGGGCCATCAATGGGCCACCCCTTTCCTGCACCATGCAGTAAAGTCCAGCTCCTTCTTAGTGTCCATCATACTTGTGTGTCCACTTGAGCCAGTCAACACATGACCTCTGAACTTCAACCTCTTCACATGGTAATCCAGAACCAACATGCTGACCCAGAATGCACCGGAAGGGTGGACTCTTGCAGGAGGGGGTTGCAGCCACAGCCTCTTAATCCAGACAAGTGAAGCAAAAAGGCTAAACTGTCCTGGCTGAAGCTCAGCTCCTTGACTTTTTTTTTCATCATCATCATCATCATCATCATGTGAGGCATCTTTTGGGGATTGTCACCTCAGCGTTCAGGAAGTGTGATGGTGGGTACCCAGTCATATGCACTGCGGCTTTCCTCGCAGAACAGACTCAGCTTGTCTAGAGCAGGATCTTTCCAAGGGTTTGCACTGGGGCTCTAGAGAAAGAAAAAGAAAAGACACAGAGAGACATTTAGAGTCGTGCGTAGATGAGGTCATTTGGTGCAGAATGGCCAAACGATTCCTACATAAAAAGAGTGATGCATGCATGATTCACTGGCTGCCAGCTCCTGGGAACGTACCGTGACAAGAATGCAATGCGCGTCCTTGGGCTCGCCGGTCTCGTCTGCACCCACGAGGTCGGCCAGGCGCTCGATGTCATTCACGCGCACCACGTTGATGTCATTATCGAAGCAAAAAGCCTGGATGAGGGTGAAGTGGATCTGAAGCGCAATGTCACATTCGTATTCCTCATCCGTGGCAAGGACGCAGAACGCCACGCTGTCTGGGTCGCTGTTGGGAGAGACGAGAGAAAAAGGGGATGAGTGCTTGTCGTGTGTTTGTTTAAGACATAAAATGGTAAGCAAACTGAAATGGAGCAGTTAACAATTTGCAATACTTACACATTCATGACTTTAGCAGACTCGTAAACTCCAACTGTCAAGTAGTCCTGTTTCTTTGCAGCGAGCAGCAGCTCTTCCAGGGCTGCGCCTGCACTTTGCACCCTTAACAAAGAATAACACACATCATCAGGACACCGGGTACGTTTACAAAACCAACTAAAAAAAACGCATTCATTACAACCGCAAATGAACGTTGTAATAATGACTTAGATATTTACCTATCAGTGTTTTCCATTTTGTTCTCTTGTCCGCAGATCTCTTCCAGAGTCATAGTTATAATCCAAGCGCGATCGGGGTTTAGAAGTGAACAAGTTACAGGCAGCGTGCTTCTTTCTATAGTCTCTGGTGTTATTCTGAGCTCGGAACAGTCTGTGGGGGGATTTATAGCTAGCAGGAGTAGTTTCTCGGCAAGGGGCGGTCTTTTCCGTTCCTGCCTCCTACCATTGGCTCAAAGCAGCCAGGGTAAGGAAAGCAAAAGTCCCCGAAGCTGTTGTGACAACCCCACGTGGGGCAAAATTTCAAGAAACCCCCACCCCTCACCTCTAATTCCCCGTCTCTTGTCAACATCCAGCATCACCACATTGTACAAAAACTAAAAGTCCTGTTTTCGGTGGACTTTCGCAGTCGTTGTAAACACTTCGTCCTGCTATTGGTGCACCGTGGCTTCACTTTAACCCCACGAACAAACTGATGCAGCCTGTTTAGATAGTTAACACCCAAACATTCATCAGGATTTATTACAGATAAATTGGTTCATTAATATGTGGATTATGCATGCAAGTTGTATGTTTTCTTGGATCCCTGCTGTTTGTGACTTATATAACTGTTATTCACCGACAGAAAAGGTTTTTGAACATCCCACAGACATTGGAAGACAGATTAAAGAAAGGAAAACTGGTGGATATTTTTGTGGGGTTGGGTAGCAGAGAGAAAACAGAAGCGAAATCTGGTGTCTTCAATGATAAACGCTGAAAAAGGAGGACTTTCCCAGCGTTGGGGAATCACGGCAACGTTTTATTTAGAAAACCTTTCCCTCTCCAGCTTACATTTGCCCCTAATAAACAGCTCCGTGCGTGTGCGCGCGCGTGCTTTCTATCCTGTTACCCAACTTGCCGCTGTGTTTACAGGCTGCCTGGTAGTTACAGAACTGTCCCGTGAGAGAGAGAGAGAGAGAGAGAGAAAACCCCGGCAAGCCTGTCCTGACCCGAATAACAGCGCGAGTTCTTGACGTCTTGAGGATGAGTGACCACACAGCTCGAGGCCAGGGCACGCGCCACCTTTTTGTTGGCTTCTTGAAAAAAAGAAAGAGAAGGATTTAATTGCCGCCCCGTTTCTCTGCGGACACAAAGGCAGATTTTGCGTCACAACAGTGCATCCTCCACCTGCCCACGGTCCTTCCATGGCGCAAGGGGTTGTGGATGTTGTGTGCGTGCGTGCGTGCGTGTGCGTGTGTGTGTGTGTGTTTGGTGGTTACCACCAAACACATCCTTACCACCAAACACACACACACACGGGTAGGAGGAGGGCGTGCACGCGCCCTTTGTGCACCTCACAGTCTTTATTGCCTCTACGTTCAGCGCCCCGACAGATGCGCACGGGCCGCAGCTAGTAGCCCATTTAGACCAGTTTATCTTATCACCGGTAAAAGTATAGCGTGTGTTTACATTAAATATTCGCTTTTCAGACAGATGCTGCAGGCTGTGTTTACGCACCGGCTGGCTGGTCTTGTTCAAACTTGAAAACGATGCTTTTATAGACTGAGTGATAAGTATGCTTATGTATGACTAATTAAAAAACAAAAATAAAACAACTTAAAACCTATGGCGTGCAGCTATTTGTATGCATCACCATTGGAGTGAACTTTACACACAAAGCACTGAATTACAGGGACGTTGCCCTTCTTTAAAGAGTGTTTGCTTTTGATTTTCTTTTTAAACGATGAGTCAAATATCCAACCATGCAGTTTGACTTTTATTTGTATGCAAATGAGCTTGCCTACATAGTAACTGGACGAGTTTTCACATCAGAGCAGCACTGAGTGGAGCGTTCAAACATAACAAACCTGGACTCACTGCGCCATCTGCTGGCCATTCAGAGCCTGAACTTTCACCCACTGTGCAACTTGTCTCAACATGTTATTTGAGCTCGTGACTCATGATTCCAACCTGACACTTGTGATTCACTGTGTATGTTACTTTCCCTCCACAGCTGAGGTTCCTGCAAAGGTCGGGTAAATGGGTCTAATGCTCTTTAGTCATTGAGGGGAAATGAAAGCAAATGAAAGCTGAGCCCAGCCCCCCCCCCCCCCCCCCCCCCCCCCCCTTAACCTCAAATTAACAGATTTACCAACGCAATATGCATTTGTTTTTTTCTGTTTTTTTTTTTTTTTTTTTTTAAGGATTTATTAGTAGCTATTCCTTATTCTGGTTGGATAAATAAAAGATCTGGCAGCAGAAGCTCTTTGGCTTTTGGGAATTCCCAGACAGAGGGTGGAAATCCCAGATAAGAAAAGCCTAAACCTAAATGCTCTTTGAGCAAAGAACCTGGCATGACAAGTGCATGATGAAAGTTGAGAGAAACAGTTTCAGACTATTTTGCACATGACTTGCTAAATTTGCTTTCCAGCTGGACCGGGGATTTCCTGGAAGCAACACAAATGGTTAACGCTGTAAAACAAAATCAATGTAAGTGCAGTTTGTTAAATTAGGCGTGAATCCCTAAAAGTTAAAAAGAGAAAATAAATCGTTACTATATTACTATATTACAATAACTATATTACATATAGTTATATAGTTATTCATTGCCCCCCCCCCCCCAAAAAAAAAAATCAACATTTGCTCTTATTAAAAAAACGTTTATTATAATAGATGTCCATACATATCTTATACATAAAGAGTTCATATGTACAGAGAGAGTAACAATCATTCAATATATTTACATTTCATTCTTGAACAATGTCTAATGTCAGTGCATTTGTTTGACATGATTAACACTTTAAATCTCATTGCCTGACAACTATTACAAAGTAGTATTAATACAATTTAGATTCCATTTATCACCAACAGTAACAAAAAAACAAAATGCTTCACTGACAAAACAGGTCATTACATTTTTGGGTATACTTTACTGAAAAACAGTTTACTGACCAAATATATCAAACCCTTTATTCTTCGTACACAGCTGCTTAGGTATTTCATTTATAAAGAAGAGAACTATCCCAAGAATGGATAAAAGAAAAGACTGCAGAAGTAGACTGGGATTAAAGTCAATGGTTCGGTTTGATTTCCTCTTTTTTTTAAAAAAAAAACTTGATTAACTGTACAACATAAAAAGCATTCAGAAATTAAAAGAGGCATGGATACCCTTGTTACAAGGGAAATACTAACTTTAAAAGTCTTCTAAATGGCCAAATGTCCTGCAATGGCTTAAGCGTTGCATACAGTGGTAAAACAACCACAATGTTCAAGCTTCATGAGAGTCAAGCAGCCTATTTTCTACCCTACAGTACATGTTTTAGACTAATTTGCAGTACAAACCACTGGACTACGTAATTTCATAATAATTTAACATGGCTGGGTGAATTAGGATTTTAGGGAGTGTGTCAATATCTGTTGATGTGTCAACTGGTCAAATAAATTTTTACCCAAATATTGAGAATAAATTCAGAATACCATCAAATCTTACGCTTGATGTAATTCTCTGCCAGCTCACTGTGGATGTTCCCATGCTGTCACAATCCAATTTACATATTTTGGTCATCTGTACCACTTGGTACAACAAAGTGAGAGCCCTCAAGGCTACATCAGTAGCAGCAAAGCATACCCACATATAGCTGCACTGGCCTGTTCTTTAAGTACAGTAGTTAACACTGCTGATATATGTAAATATCTTTCCCTTTTTTTTATTTTATTTTTCCCCCTCTAGAGCAATGAAGTTAGCGCAAAGTGCAAATTAAATGATTGCAGATTAGAGGGGTAAAGCAGTGAAAAACAGGTGGGTTCTATAGATGGATAACTAATGGTATTTTTCCCTTCCTCTGTTTTTTTTTTTTTGTTCTTTTTGTTTAAGCTTCCTTCTGGTACTATCAGGAATATGGTTCCCTCTGCTAGTTATATGATCAAAACATCTCAACTACATCTCATCAGAGCGATGCTGTTGTAAAATGACCAATGGAGGGCTCCGGTCTATCCAGTTATCCTTAGATCCTGGGACTTCATACGTTACTGGGGAGGCTACTACAGCATCAGGGGATCCCTCCTGTATTGGCCCTACACCTGCAGGAGGCCCTGGCTTCATCTCCGCTGCCTGAGCTGGACTGGGGAAGTCCGCTGAGGAGTTGCTGTTGACGCCTGTTTCCGAGTCAGGTTGTTCCACTCTTTGGTAGTCAGGGGTATGATTCTTCTGACCGCCTGCAAAGATGGTCTTGGTGTTCTCTACTGTCTCTGGCACTAAAACTACATTTTCTTCATCAAGCTGGAAGTAAGATGTCATGTCTGCGCTTTCTGCTGGCAACGAGCGTAGCGTCCGGGAGATGACTGCAACAAAGAACATGCAAAAATGAGGTACAGTTAGGTCACATGATGGGCACAGTAAAGCAGCTCTGTATGTCATATAACATTTTTTTTTTTTTTTTTTTTAAACTTTTAGATAAAACGTACTGGGCGAAGGTGTGTAGATCTCCTTTTTTGCAGTATTTCCACTGAATGGATTAACTGATGGGAAGATAATGAGGCAGAAAGAAAGCAGGAACACCTAGAAGCCAAAATCAAACAAAAGTCAGAAAAAATACAGCAGGATAACAAAGAGGTCAATGCTCTTTCGACAATTAAGAGGAATTAAGACAAATGAGCAAATAAAGCCAACAAATTTACCATAACACAAGTGCTGGTTGTGCTGGCCTTCATTGTCGACATCTTCACTATCGACTGAAGTTTCTTCAGCTGCTCTATCAAGGACCTGTTAGAACCAAAAGCAAATATTTAGATTCAGAAGGTTTGCCATGACTTCATTTGTGTTATTACATGTTAATACACGCATAATAATCAAAGACTTTTTACATGTTCTGTTTCTGAAGCATCTGGACTTTCTTTTGTAGTTCCAGGTTGTGTGCAGTGCAGATGGCAACCCTGTCAAAGACAGTAATTAACGTACTTACGGACACTCACAATGATTCAGCCAATCATGCCCTTAAAACACATACAAGTCACTGCAAACATGATCCAGGTGCAATTACTTATCAGCTCCTTTATGAGATCTTGTTTAACTTTTTTTTCTTTTTTTATTTGAGTCCAAGTAGTAATAAATAGTCTCATAAATTTTAATAGGGCTGTTATAAAAATGGCCACCGATAAGCTTTTAGATTTATTAAGGTACATTTATGACTGACTTAAAAAAAAAAAAAAAAAAAAACACATAACAAAATAAACAATCAATAATAAAAACAATTAAAAAATACTCTATTCTATTCTACAGTCATTTAGCAGACGCTTTCAACCAAAGCCACTTACATATGAGAGTGAGAACAACACAAGCATGAAATCAAACTACAATATTTACCAAAAAGGGATCAGAGCTGTTGCATAGAACAAAATTACAACTCTAGTATTGATATATGTAGAATAATAAAGGGAATTTATTAATGTTTATATACCTTTTGCCCTCACAATCTCACCTGTTTTCTAGTCCATCAACATATACTTTCTTCTTTTTGCGGCTCTCCTGGGCAGACTGCTTGTTACGGATCTTCCTCCTCACCCTCTTCAAAGTCCTCTCTTCTGCCTGTCACACAAAGAATCGGCGCTCACCACAATGTTTACACAACATTGATCAGCCACACCATGGCTAAAAAGAACAATTGAAATATATCATGTTCATCCGAAGAAAGCAGAGATGGCAAATATACTATAACATCATCATGCAGATGTATAACACAAAACAATCAACTTGTTTAAACTGTGAAAAACTGCACTTGTTGTTTTTGTGTATCATATCTACAGCTATAGTTTGTTTGCAGATGCTTTGTTTTCAGCCCAGCATAACCTACACTACAGAGGACTGTTGATAATAAATATACACATAACCTGATAATTACCTTTGTGAGGGGCATATGTGTGGGAATGGTGGCTCCCTCTTTTGCCAAAAGGCGCTTCTCCTCCTCAGTGAGAACAATCTCTTTAAACTGGAACTAGAAGGAGAAAAAAAAAAGGAACAAAGATACATATTTTTACTTGAAAATAAAACATAGCTGCACTATGCATTGGTAAGTAACCATTTTATGAATGAAGCATGTGAGATAATACGAGTAGCCGCGCTCTCTATGGTTTGGGTGTGGCAGAGACAGAAACTTACCTGGTCAGCTTTGTTGGTCTGCACAGAATCTGGTCCCAAATCCTCTATGGCCAAAGTACAAGGCAGCTCGTCTGTGATGTCCTCCTCAACTGCATCGCTCACCAGATCATCTGTAACAAAAACATATTAAAGTTTTTTAACTTCATTTGATCAACCTCAAAGTATGTTGGGTAATGACAATGAGTCAACAATTGCCAATATTTTGGAGTTACTCATCAACACCTACCTAGATCAATAAAGACATCTGTGTCTGGATTCTCTGCCCTCACACTCTGCAGCATATCCATGTCCATGTCTATATCCTTAGCTTCGCTCTGCAGCAGGGAGTAGCTGTGATCTGCTTGGACGGTTAAGGCCTCCAGACTCTCTGTCTGCAGCTCTCCAGAGGTCACAGCAGGATCAGTATGCACTGGGCTGGGCTGGGAATAGCTGGGACTCGGCACAATGTCGCTGTCACTGCCATGAGGACTCGGGCATCCTGGAAGATTGCCATTCCCAGGCCCTGTGCTGCTGTCGTCAGAAATGCCACTGTCACTCCCCATTGGAGAATGAGAGGGACAGATAGTTTCAATGTTTTCCTCTCCTTCCAACAAACATGACAGAAAATCCTCAGTATCCATACCAGTCAGCATCTGAAAGATGAAAAAACATTTTTTAAGGGCATAGCTCTTTCAGTCACTTATAAACAAGGACTTTGTCTCCTTTCTGTGACTGAGTCTTACATTTTGTTCAGACAGCCAGGATTCAATGAGCCCATTGTCATCAGGAAAAAGGGGCTCAG
This sequence comes from Telmatherina bonti, assembly GCF_933228915.1. Classification (NCBI taxonomy): domain Eukaryota; kingdom Metazoa; phylum Chordata; class Actinopteri; order Atheriniformes; family Telmatherinidae; genus Telmatherina; species Telmatherina bonti. The sequence goes on from NC_136611.1 coordinate 15,321,605, forward strand.
TAGATCCATCCCCACCATCATTGAACAGTAGGCCTAACAGGTCTGCTCCATCCATCTCTGAAAGGTCCTCAGTCACTGACATCTATGGCAAAAAAGACCAGAAAAGTTAGTTTTGCTTTTAATATCATTTAAGATCAAATATTAATGATAGCATGTTGATATTGACCAATCAAGACATTATTGGATAAATGAATTTTGTTTTGTGTTTGTTGTCCCCACATAGTTCTAGGAATTTAATTAAAGATTAATCAACCAATTTGATAAGAAATTTCTCATAAATAAATGCCTGCAGATTATCAGATATTTATTTTAATATTGAATTAATTATCCAAAAGAAACAAACATTTTCAGAAGTTACAGAATTCCAATATGTTGTGAGTTAATGTTTTGTTTAAAACAAGGAAAGCAGATAGTGGCGATTAAGGGACTGATAAAAATAATCATTCATTTTAGCCCAACAGTTCCGTAATACAGTTTTCTGAACTAATTTAATAATTCAAGCTTCCTAAAATTAAAAATGAATCCATCTCCTTTGTTGGGGTGCATATCCACACTCCTGTGCTGGAAATTCAAAGGATATATCGATACTGCATCGATGCTGCTTTGTTTGTCTTGGGCTCCACGTGGAAGCTGCAGCCATGTGAAATAACTGTTTGAGCAATCAGCTACAAATCTTTTCATAAATTTAATAATGTAAAATGAATAGTGCCAAACGAGCACGATGATAATCATGTTCATTATGTCTACAAATCTATCTGGATATTGCATCATCATTACAGTCTATCATGACCTCATCCTTTACGGAACCACGCCCCCCGTGCCCTTGTCACGGGATCTGGATGCAATATCAAGTGTCAAAACAAATAAGCTGCATAAACCTTTGTGTCATAATAAGAAATTATTATTTAAAAGAAATATATATGTGTGTGTGTGTTTACGTCAGCTGGATGCAGATTGTCTTAACTACGTAGAAAATGAAAAACAATGTCTTCTAGTGAAACATTAGACATTAACTTCCTTTTAGAAAGGTGCAAGAAAAGGGGGGTGGGTAATGAGGTTTTTTTTTTTTTTTTTTCAGCAATCGCCAGAAATGTTACTGCATCGTTATTTGTAAATGCATCAACAGGGAACGCCTTAAAAGCAAACATCGACAAATCTGCTCTTAACTTTAGCCCAATAATCCTATAATAATGATTATCTGTTGAGGGCGTGGTCCCTCGCGCTTTGACAAATACTGGCAATAACGCAAGAATAACCAAATAAATAAGTATATTTTCTCACCGTTTGATGACAGGAGTCAAATTACAGCTTGAGTAAGTGCGTCTTTGTCTCGACTCCACTCAGCGTTTCTCTTCTGCAGCCGTCTCCAGTCAAAGCGCTTCCTTCCGAAATCACCTTCCAACGAGGCAAAAAATGCGTCACCACGCAAAGGCGGATGTGAGTTGACGACGTGGCTTCTTCGGGTGTTTCTGGGAAATGTAGTCAAGCTAAAAACTATGTCACTTCCCCTCGATTGACCTGGTTTATGTGGTTATAGGATGCTGGGGAAATACAATAAATAAGATGCATTATGAGACTCTAAATTAAAAAGAAATAAACGGACAACGTAATTGACCGAAACTGTCCATAAAATAAATGCATTTTTGTTGAAAAATTAAACAGCCAGCTTATTATTAGGTGCTGGGGGGGGGAATAGCAGGTGAGTAAGAATTTACCAATAACTGCTCTTAAAACGTGAGTTTATGCGTTACATATTGAGTTTATCAGTGATAAAATTAAACAAATACAAAAGGACAATCTGGCTTGATTTGCATTTTATTTAACAAACAACCACTGAGTTTAATTTTCGAGTTTAGATCAATGCATTAGCGTGGACATTGCATCACATAATTTAAAGACTTGACACCTGAATCTCAAACAGAATTTTTTCTGCTATGCAGGAAAAAATATATAAATATTATTTTCTCCACATGAAGTAATAACTGGTGGCTGGTAATATTTCTATACAAAGCTGCAAGACATACACTGGCTTCTTGAGCTAAAATGGAAAACATTGAGGTCCACTTTAACAGCAGGAACATCTCATAGAGATACATCAAATAAAATCTGAAATTCTCCATTTGTATCATTACAACCAATAATGAAACCAGTTCATTTGATTTAATATCACAATGGAAAAACACTAAGGCATTGGTGCTATAAAAATAGCATATTTTTTAACTGTTTAATAATTGCTCTGCTTATCATCTTGTTGATTTTTAATCCTTTCTTTTTCTGCTACACTGATTATTTTACTTTGTCAGTATTAGAGCACAACTGAGCAGAAGATATGTGAGAGATAGCTACATGAACCAAACAAATGCTTCATGCAATCTGATTATCATTATGTAACTAAATAAATACATTGTTTTCCAAAAGACAATTTCAGGACCCTGTCAGAAAAAATAGACAATAATGATTTACTTGCGGCAGCTTTCTCACAGAGACTAATTTTACTTACAAGAGGAGAGATTCTAAGAAATCCCCGGTTCTGGGAACTGAATGAGGCTTATGTTCCATGAGTTTGATTTATATTACTGGATTGTAAAGCTGTTTTTATTTCTAATGAAAAATCATGCAATTTCCTCCCAGACAAAAATCAATTCATTTCAAGAACTAAGCACATTTTTGTCACAGAATCACACAGAGTTTAGATGTGTGCCTTAAATTACGGTACACTTTTAGTCGCTCCTTTTTACTTGTTGTTGTTGATGCAACTTTTTGTGTTACAGTAGGCAAGCTTTCCACAGTCCGTCTTTTTTGAGCACGATGTAGCAGGATTCTGTAGACCCCCGTTATGGAGCTCCTGCAGTCTTTGCCCTGGTTGTTTAGGATGTGCTCTGAAGTGATGCCTAGGGTCTCCAGAGCTCCTTTCACCTCCAACTCTTCCTCCAGCAGTTCAGATGGCTCACTCTCTGCTAGATGGGATGGTTCGAGCTTAAATGGTTCCATGGCACGCGGAAAGTCAACAGGCAGAAGCCATTCACAGCCCATCATCTGCTCCACTGTACAGCGATCAGATGGTATGGGCTGGAGGATTCCCTTGATCAGCCTCTGGCATGCCTCTGGCACCCAAGTGGGGAGAACGTAGGCCCCCTCCATGATGCATCGCTTAAGTTTGGCCACAGTGTCTGCCCTGAATGGCATAGTGCCTGTCACCATAAAGAACAGCATCACCCCCAGGGCCCAAATGTCTACAAAGATGCCAACATAGTGCTCATCTCGAAAGAGTTCAGGTGCAGCATAAGGCGGAGAGCCACAGAATGTGTTGAGTGTCTCATCACGGCAGCTCAGTGTGCTAAATCCAAAGTCCCCCACTTTGACACAAGAGTTGCTGGTGTAGAAGACATTTTCTGCCTTCAAGTCGCGGTGGATGATGTTGTTTTCATGCTGCAGCAGAAAGACAAAAAAATCAAGCTACTGAAAGAAAATCCTTATTGTATAAATGGTGGAAATTTGCAAATATTACTATATCTAAGAACATGGTGGCAAAAATTGTGAATTGTATGAAATGGCAAAGTTCTACCCTGTTTTACAAATAGTTATAGTAATGCTGCACAGAGAACATAATTAGCTTTAAGGATAAGAAACAAGTGGAGATGATCATTTAGATTCTTCATTCAAGTAGAAAATTATTCTTGTGACTAATTTTATTTCTGTCACCCAGTAACAGCTTTTCATTTGTAAATTATTCTTATGGCTTTTTGGATGTTCTGTACAGATGTCCACTCAAAAGCGACAAAGATGAAGCTTAGAAAGAACCACAAATGCAGCTCAGTGGACCAAACTTAAAAAATAAAAGGAAAAGGTGCTTAAATATTTATGATTTTAATAGATTCAGTGAAATTAATGGATTATTTGAATCAGAAACTAATCTTGACATAAAATCTGATGAATGACACTGTTGTCTCAGTTACCATGGAATGACCTTGTTATTCACCATGTTAAATGTAGCTGGTAATGTTTGTATATTTATGTAAACTTTAATTTTTTTAAGTATTATGAAATTAGAATAATATCTTAATCTATAATTTTATTTTATTAGTTAGTAAACACAGTCAGTTTGTCATAACTATTTCATGAGTAACGTCTGACGGTCATATTTGTGGTGCAAGAATACAACTGTAAAGATTAGAATGAATCCAAATTGGGATTTATTCGGGTTTTTTTTTTCAGTATAAGCTATATGTACATGTAGTTACCATGTGTTTAACAGCAGAGAGGATCTGAGCAAAGACGATCTTGCTATCAGTGTCAGAAAGTTTTCCCTCTGTAGTAATCTTGGTGTAGAGCTCCCCTCCTCCCGCATACTCCATCACCAGATGTAACCGTGTCAAGGTTTCAACCACCTAAAGAGAATAAAAACAAAAAGTACAAGCGTAAATATGCATTCAAGATGGGATGATGATGGACTGTTGGAGGAAAAGTTTAAGGCAAACCTCATAGAGGCGTATGATGTTGGGATGATGTAGTTTCTCCATGCTAGAGATCTCTCGGGACAGTAACCTCTGAGTCTTCTGGTCCAGCTTGGTTTTGTCCAAGATCTTAATGGCCACTTTGTCTGGTGATACCCCAGGAGAGGTTTATGATCCATTAACAATGAGATAACAGATTGACACAAACAAAAAGCTTAAATGCTCTTTTCATTTCACTTCACAACACGCAATTTTCCAATGTTGAAACACAACCTCCCACATGAATATGACAAAGGGTCAACAAAATGGGAACCTGGGATTACCTCTGAAACAAAGAACTCCCCCTTAAGCTGTCAACAGAAATGCTTTGCGGTTGTTAATTTGATGGAGGATTAGCTGCCCAGAAACCTATTTTCTTTATTATGTTCTTCCATAATGAATTGGCCAATTTCTACTTTTAGCACTCTTAAATGGAAATTTGTTTTCATAAACCAGGGGAAAAGTTCCTTTATTCTGTCATACTGCAATGACTCCAAGAGGGTTAAAACAATAAAACTAATCATAACTATTTGTTTGGGAATCACATTTAATTTACCACCTTCAACATGCAAAGAAAATGTGGAGCAATTTTAAAAACAGAAACATTTTACACAGATCTAAACACACAACATATTTTAAATTTAGACATAGAAACTCTTGGCTGTATGCCTTTAAATGATTTATTCAGATACATACAACACTGCTCAGGTGACTGAAAACAGAAAAGTAGCAAAATGGTGTTGAGATATCTAATTGTGCTTCAGAATGAATTATTAAGAGGGGATTAGGCTCCGGTTCAGCTGTGACATGTCTGTCAATAGGAGCCTTCAAAATGCATTGCAGCTCATATTGTTATGGTATCACTTGCATGTACACACACAAACTGAAATAGTACAGACAAGTCAAGAAAACAAGGAAAAAGATGTAACCTCTAAACCATCTGAGCATCAGCGCACAAACACAGAGCTACACAGTCATTTTTGTCTCTCTCTACAGCCTTTGATGAAGCATGCAGCAATTTTAGCCGTCGCTAAGGAAACTGGAGATCTCTAATCAATCCATCTGCTCAAGGACAGCCGACAGAGTGTCTCTTTGTGGCTGATTCAGCCCCCTGGCCGGGCGCACATGGCTTTGTCAGTGATGTGCTACAAAACAACACACTTTTTGAAAGTCTCAGCCCATTGACAGAAATGGCTTATCAGCCAACTAATACAAAACCAAAGTTACCTTAAAGTTTCCTTTCACTTCCTTTCAGCAATAATCATATGGCAAAACTCCTCAGCTTCTACCTATGTCTGATTGGTCAGTCATGTTAATATGACTAATGTTTTTATTTCCATCATGCAGGTGCCTTTAGTACGGCCAGAGGGAATCCATAGCAGGGATGGTTTTACCTTTTGTGAGTGCATGAATTCCCAGCTTGACATGAGAAAAATTTCCACATCCAATCTCTCCACGAATCTTGTAGAAAGCAATTCTTCTGCCCACAGTCAGTTCACGAACCACCCTGGAACCAGATTACATATCAGAAGATGCAACACAAACATCCCTCATGAATTATAGTAAACCTCAAAGAGAAATAAACTCCCCTCAAAGTCAACCTGAACAGAAACTGAATCCAAAATATGTAAAAGTTTTTTGCCTCATCCGTTTAGCACTTACCTTTCATCCTGGCACATATCCAGATTAAGCCTTTCCAGCGGTGTAAGGCGGCGGACGGTGGCCCCCTCGTCATCTGTGTTGATGTCGGAGCTGTCCTGCCGACTCCAGCGGCTGTATCTTTGCCCCCCAGTACCCACAACTGTTCCTCCAGCAGAACTTCCAACCGAGTCCCCATTAGAGACCCTGGAATCAGCCCCAGAAACTGAGCTGTTCCCAGTGGTGCCTGCTGTTCCAGACCCAGGTTCAGTCCCTTCTGGGCTGCTCTCTGAGGGACAGACAGCAGTCATCCTGCATTGGGATCCCCCGGGTGTAGAGGCTTAACTCATAACTTGAAGTGAAGCGGGACTGGATGTTCTGAAAGGAAGTGTCATTATTTTCAAGATACAAATTAGGTTATATTTAGGCTGGTAATATCTAAATATATTTATAATATATTTAGTACAAAATCTGTCTCAGTTTAGGTATCTTTGATGTATTTTCAGCTCAATAAAACCTGTTTATGATTTTGACAAACACTCTTTGTAATGAGAATCATATTCAACATAGTTGTTCCTAATTTTAATAGGTGTACACCACACTTATGATACAGTATAAGCTTCATATAAAAATTTAGCACACTTGAAGTGACAAATAAATGTAAAACAAAAACAGGTAACCCAAACACAACCTCTACCCATATATGCAAGTACTGCACTGGCTTAACTTGATTAAGAAAGAGCCAATGTAAAAGTTGGTGTAAAGCAAATTTGTCAGACAAAAAAAAACTTGACTTACCTTTAAATATCTTAGCCATTTAGCATTTAAATCCTTTTATATTTGTCCCTGTCCAAATAATGTTCAGAAAGATAAGTAAATCAACAAATGAGTGGACTATTTTCTTTCTGTATTTGAGCTAAGCAGGACATGATCTCAAGTCCAAAAGGTCCAAGTATGTGCTTTATCCAAAACTACCAAATCCGCCACAGCTGAGTTTGTCCTCGCCACAGTAGAATATCAGTTTTAGTTTTTCATTTGAGCCCTCAAGTTGTTGTAAACTTGTTGTATTTAATAAATCTCTGCTAGCTGATTGCTTGCTTCTCTTCACTTGTGGCTGCTGAAAAAAAGGTGATGAGCGTAGAGAGCCAATAACCCATGTGTTATCGGATTCATGCTCGCTGTGGTCTGCAGTCGCTTTATTGGACTCCGTTGAGTCTCCAGGGTATATATAAGCCACAGGTTGTGGAGGAGGGAAGTGAAGCTGGATGTGGGAGGTTGAACATTATCAGGGTCCAGCCAGGGGGGGGAATGGCAACCTGGAATGAACCAAAAGAAAGATGCACATATTTAAAAACAAAATAGTTATTTATGCTTTCAGTGGAGCTTTTTTTAAAAATGATTTTTCTGTTAATTTGGAGTTTTAAGGATTTTTTTCCCCCCAATCTCTAAATCTATCATAACGTCATTAAAAAAAAAAAAAAAAAAAAAAAAAAAAAAAGAAGAATTTTCTATTTGTCAAGTATCTCTGCAAATCTTAAAAAACATGCCTCTTTAACCTCCACAGGGAAGGGTTTGTGTGCAAAACTTGGTATGTCTGTCTCTGCAATATCAACTTGAATGTCCATTGATATGTAATATTATTCTTAATCATTTTAACGTTTCAGATGTATTTGGTGATGTTGCCTTGACAGCCAGACGATTAAAAAATATTTAGATATTTATTTATACCAGAAAGATAAAACCTTAAATATCAGCATGAGTTATACAAATCATCATCATCTCAAATGAAGTGAGTGATGGTTATGACACCTTTGTTTATACATGTGTCAGTGTGATGTGTGGTTGTGTAAGAGTGTAATTAATGTCATGCGGCTGCTAGAGCAAAGCCCTATCAATGTCAAAAGACAGGAGAAAGAAAAAGCAAATAACAGGTGAACATTAAACACGATAATGCAAACAGATTTATATTGAATTTTAGCAAATAAACACATTGATAACATAATTTAATTGCTAGAAATACAGAGTGTAAGTCTTCAAGATTTTGTGGAATTATATTGTAAAAGAACTTAAATTCAACTTAAATGCTATTTTTAGGAGCTTTGTGTCTTTTTCACACACAAGAAGCAATCTCATCAAGGGCATTTCTGTTTAAGCCACATTTATTTAGCAAAAATACAGCTGTGAACTCATAAGACAACAAGAAATAAAAAACCTTCCTGGTAAATGAACAAGCCAACTTTTCAAAGTTTTCTGTTTCCCAGCAGTTCTTGAGAAAAAGAACAAACTCCAACATGATTCATTTTGTATCAATATTCCTATTTTAACACTATGTGTATCATAAGTGATATGCACTGTTATCAAGACTTTTTGCATCACTTTCTGGTTAAAAAATTAGCGGAACACTCACAGTGGGACACAATGTAAAACATGTCTCTGGCCACCAGTGGACATCTTAGTTACGACGTGTCACCCATCGACAAGCCTAGTCACGTGACTATTTAGTCAAAGTTGACATTTGAATATAAATTCTCTTAGTCAAATATACACTGTTGAACCAAATATAACTTAACTAAAATTATTCTCTTTAAAGAGTTGTATATTTGTGAGCCATATCTAAAGACTTATGAGTACTTGCCTTTTTACTGACTGTAACAGGGAACACTGACAAAGTGAATGACTTGTGTGATTATTTTATGGAAAAACTAACCTGAATAGTACCCTTTGGCATGTCTATATTATGGGAGAAATGACTATAGCAAATCATTAGAATTATGTTTTATTGTTAACGGCAAATACGCACACACATATGTAAAACAAAAATCCTGGTTTCACACGATGTGAGTAAATTTGTATGAGTGAAACACAACTGTTCAACCGATCCAGAAGGAACAAGTATTGGTTTTCATGGTACCATGATGTAGTTACAAGACACAGTAACACCTTCTCTCATTTGTCTCTATATTAGGATGAATGAATCTCTCTTGAAGCCTCACTTGGAAATCAAAGCAAGTCTCCTTTGTGGGGCGTTGAGTCTCCTCGCCTTCAAACGCTTTCCTGCCATTTCACCATGAATATCTTCGCATTGATCTCAGCCTGCCAAATAGAGTAGCCTATCTAAGAGAGGAATAACCTCCACTTTGCAGCACAAAGCAACATGTGCTGCCTTTTATGTGTGTGGAAAAAAAAAGAAGAAAGACAACTTTGCATCAGATAAATAGATCAGATTGAGTTCTGGAAGACTGTCATTATAATGAAAACATTTATTTTAACTACGGAGAAACATCAGCCAAAATCTATTTTTCTAAAAAATAAATTTTTTTAATTTCAAATTCTTAAAATTGAGTTAGTGCCAGGTAAAGAAATTCTGAGAAATGATATGGGCCGAGTACACAAATAAAAGAGTATGATGAGTTTAACTTAGTACAACATAATTCTTTTCTTTGTCTTTTGCTTCCACTGGATAAAAAATCTAGCTGGTTGCTTGGAGATGGACACTAACAACCCTGTTAGTGTGTTTTTATGTCAGGCAAAGGATTACACAATAACAGGGACTGTGTGTCAAATAGGTGATGGCACAGTTGATAAATTGTGCACACAAGCAGACTAAAACCCGTACAAGCACACCGAACCAAGCAGAACTACATCGACTTGTTGAATAACTAAAGATCCTGTAAAATGTGCAATAAAGCATCAGTTGAAAAGTCAAGCATGGCTTCCTCTGTTTCTCTTTGTTTACACCTGTTATCTTTGAAATTATTTAAACCTCTAATTCCTGTTTGGTTGGAAAACCAGGTTGCCAGTTTAAGATTACTGAGATGTTTGTAGAAAACTGAAATCCAAGGAAATATTGCAGGTACCTTCGGAGAAAATAATGAGAAACTTCCATATCAATTCTTGTGCTTTTTCCAGAAACAGGGGTTAGGGTTCAGGGGTTAAATAATTTAAATTTATTAACTGATTCAAACTACACTTTTTGGCTGCAAATATAGTCATTGTTCCAAGTGTAATATGTGCAGTAGATAACTAAAAGAAGGACAAAACTAAAAGCCTGCTATTTCTTTTCGTTTTTCAATGACACGCTTTGAGTGTAGAGAGACAGCCTTTCATCAGCAAACACAATCAGCTTTGACAAGTACAGGCCCTTGCTTACTCACCCTGTCATCAGTCATCAGAATCCCTAAAGACAAAAAAGTAGTTTTCCCAGTGCACTCTGTTGCTGATTGTATTGCTGCCATCAGCAGCCTCTTCACACCCTCCAACAACGGAAAACACAAGAACATATCCACGGCAGCTGGGGATTAATTACCTGCTCTTTCCACAGGTTACGGCTCCCTTCAGGAAAATGCACATAGTGTATATTCTCCCGAAGTGAAAGCAGAGTGAGGCTGCTTCTTACATAACCAGCTAAGAAATCCGTATCTGTATGGAAGTTTTCATTTGCTTTTTAACTGCCCATGCAGAAAAACATCATAATTACATTCACACACCGTTTCCTTAGACAAAGCATGGACAGACACACCAGTGTACACACAGACAGGGAGCTCTCACCGCACAAGTCTCTCTAGTGTGTTAATTGAGATGCACATTTGAGAAGAATAAAAAGCAGAACAGTGAAAGAGCTGCAACAGAAGGCTATGGGTCCCAGGAACAGTGAGGCCTGCTTCTCTGGAATCTGTGGGGAAAATATTTCACATTTCCCCCTGAAACCCCCCCTTCCCTCTTGTGTTTTCGGTTGGTCGGTACAGACAAAATAAAAACTAAGAGCTACATTTTTGCAGAACTTAAGCTTGAACAAAGGAAGGTGTGATATATTTCTTTAAAAGCAAAAAACTGTCCTTTTTATGAATCCATGTGTGTAGGGGCCTGGCTGTACATGATGCAAGATACTATGTAAGTAACTACATCTTGGTGAACCACACAGAGAACATTGGCTTTGAGCCCTGAAAAAAGTTATGATGACACTGTACAGGTAGCACAACATGCCGATAAGCTAGCATCTGGTGGTTCCAATTTAAATCCATTTAATTTTCCAGTTTTAAAGAGCTACCTGAGTTTGCATGCTGTTCTCAATCAACACATCAAAGAGGCTTGCATCAAAGTAAAATCACAGGAAGCATAATGTTTCATGTTCTCTGACTGATTGATGATCAAAAGAATACAATTAAGAATAAATTTTATTCAGCTTCAGAAAAAGACCCCCAAAAGGATCATTTTTGCTTTAACTTATGGAAATAGATTCACCAGCTTTCAATTTGGCGAAATCATTAAGATTTTCTTTGGGATACATTTTAAGGATTACCAGCTTAATTGTTCACATTCTCCTGAATTTACCTATTGAATAAGCTCAAAGATCCATGAACTGTTGTAGCTACAGATGCATGATAAAGCACCGGGATGACTCAGTCCATCAAAAGTGTATGATAAAATGACTGAAATATGCTAATCTATCTAACTGATTGAACTGTCCTTCACTAAAGAGTTCTGAAATCAGACTGAATTTTACCATTTAGAGTAAGGCAAAATTCTGGATAATTACATCATGCAATTCTTATGAAAATCAGTCATTATCACACAATTAAATGGACATTATCAGTGGTTAGCCTATTTGTATGGGACAGTGTGGCCCTACTCCGCCTCCCAGCAGGTAGAACAGTTAATGCAAGTGTGGATTCAGATCTAAATTGTCTTACTGTTAAATGAGAGAAATTGTATATAATCAATATTTGACAACACATCTGACTGGTAGGTATAGTACAAGTTATTACATGACAGCTCAGGTCAAGATATCTCTATAATAATTCCCCCCATGCTCATAGTCCCTTTTGTTGTCTAATTCTAAGCCTTCTAATACTCAGGTCACTCAAGTCAAGGGTTAGAAGTAAATTATTTAAAGCAGGAGTCATGTTTAGTGTTTGCACTGTCATATGTCATTCTCCAGATAAAACCTTTCCAAATATATAGTAGGTTTAGTGAATGCCAAAGTTCTAATTGTTTTCAGCTCACTGAAAGAGACCTTCAGAGGCTTACTTTTTTCTTTAATCTAAAATGAATCCCTTTTTTCACTAATATTATTCAATACCTATGTAAGTCAAACTTGAATAAAGTTGGGAAATGTTGGATTTAGGGTCTGCACACAGTCTGTAGGTCAGAGTCAGGGATAGATAACAGATCTTCAAATTTACATATGCATTGGCTGCTATTTCAATAACCACTGAGAAATAATATGAAAAAAAAAATAATCAAGTGAAATCAGAATATAAAAAAGGCAAAAGCATAGTTTTTAAACTGGACATAAAACTTGAAATAAAAATTTGCTTGTGCATGAATGATTTAATGACACAGCCATTGGGATTTAATGCAATACACTACCAAAGGTCCAGTTTGGAAGAAGATATTTAAGAAAAGCTAAAATTAATGAGAGATGTAGTCTATAAGGAAGTGTATAACCCCGATATTTACATTTTTTATATTAGTAGAAAGAGATTTGACCTGAACTTTTTCCATTATCCATGTAGGTTAGTGTGTTTCCAAATGTGTAGTTTAGTGTATTTCCAAATTTCAAGTCGTCATTGTGACATAAAAATCAGGCCAAATTATTGGATTCCTGTCAGAATGGGGGAGTATCAATGGCGGCTGGGGCAATTTTTCCCAGGGGGTTATACCAAACTCCAAAATAGACATGTATACTCCCAGAGTATTAATATTATTATAACAGTGCAGCTTATAAGCAGTGTGAATATATGATAACAATCTACTGTACTTGCTCTGAGGTGGAGTAGGGCCACCAAAGTGCCATACAAATTGTCAGTTGGTACTTTTTTATATGGGCAGACCTGTCAAAATTAATGTGTTAATGCAAAGAGATTAATCTATGGAATGAATTAATTAATTTTAACATATTAGCACATAAACAACAAAGTTATGACCATACAAATCTGAAATAGGTATTTTCTCAGTGAGAGAAGTTGATTTTAGGCAATAAATTCCCTGTCACAGCTGTGAACTGAATCCACCAAAAACCACTTCAACCTTCTTATTTATGAATATTCTACAGTCTTTAAGTCTCATGTTAAGGTATCAATGTTATCACACCAGTATCGATCCATTTCTATGCCTATGTTGGTGTCAATATTATCAGCATTGGGATAGTTCCGCCCACTGCTACAGATAATGCCTATTCAATTGAGTGATAATCGGGTGTAATTCTTACAGAAACAAACAAACAAATAAGAAATGTTTACAAGTCCACATTCATCATTACAACCTGAAAGCAAATAAAACCTCACCAGAGTGTAACAGGTACTACTGGCTGACTTAGGTCACTTATGGTCTCCTGACCTCAGATCAAACTTGGAAAAGAAGTTCAGAATCATGTCAGACTCCAGAGTTACTCTGTGCGTGTGCCAGCTTTGCATGCACATCTCCCAGATCAGCTTTACTGTCAGTGGTGCATTAAATGCTTAAAATAATATTGCCAATCGGGATAAAGCCTGCTCAGAATGACTTAGAGTTGAAATATTACACAAGCGTATAGATATTTCTGTAGCGTTAAATCAGGTTTTTCAATGAAAGGCTTTTTATGAAGGAAACGACTCCTTAAGTGCGTCAGTTAAGTGGTTAACCAATCTGCGACAAAGATACTCAGTTAATATCGTCACAGCAGGCCTTTCTCTGTGAGCTAAGACATTCCTTATCATAATTATACCAAACAAAAACAGCAGATATGTTACACGTGATGATTAGTCTTACTTGGGTGCTTACGGTTTCTTCATTAGCCTCTGCGACCATCTTTGCCGACTTGGCAGCCAAACCCCTCCTCGATGCCCGGTGACATTGGGCGCACTGGCTCCCTTGCAGCTGCTCCCTGGTTCAGTCTGTTGTTAAGGAAATCCGTTTAACAAGCAGGCGGATCCACCAATCAGAGATGGCGCTGGGAGGTCACTGTGTATTCTGTATCCAATGAAATGTGAGAATTAGGAGCAATTTATTTCAGTACCACAGGAACTATCCTCCTAAGCAGTGTGTTGGTGTGTGTACATTCAGCGGGAGAAAGGGTAACTGAACCTGTACCAGTCACGCACCATGTTCCCTGGACAGCAAAGGTTCACGGTGGGGTCAGGGGACAAACGTGGGGCCCTCGAAGTGGAGAAGTTCAGATAAATAATTAATACCTTACTATTATCTGCCACTTCAGAGGCTGTTGTTTTGATATAGGCGTACTGATGGAATCAGCTCCCTCAACTTAAACCTCAACATATATTTTTAAGAATAACAGTCTGCAGAGTGTAATTTTTTATTAAATACACTACATCGCTTGGTAGTAGGCCTATTACACATACTGCACATGTAATGTGTGCATTGTTTCTGACCAAAGGTAAAAAAAAAACAACAAAAAACGTAATGTGAAATAAAATTTCAACTCCAGAGGGTTTCTTTTCCTGACTCATTTTTTTTGACAAATTGCACATTATGTTCAGTCTGAATATATGTAGTAGTTTTTATGCACATTATTCACATGACTGAAACTGAAGAAAGCCTTTGATTTATGATGCATTTTGGGCCCAGATCGTTTTCTTTCCCAAGCAGCAAATGTCAAGACTTTGTTAAAGAAACTGAACAACTGTTTAGTTTTGAAATTGTTTTTATTAAAAAATAATGTCCAAAAATCTTTAAACTCTAATTCAGTAGTCCGTGTCCAGGCAGGTCAGGCAAAGTGGGGAAAACTTTCTATACAGGCAATTAGAGCTTCAGTCTGTAGTTGGTTCACACTTGGTGTTCTCTATGAGATCTGGGCAGTAAGACATTAAAGAAACATATTCTAAAGTCACAATGCACATTGCCTTATTTTTACTAATATTTAACCTCCTTTGTTAACTTTAAAAAAAACAGAATTTCACTACCCAGATGCAAGACTAGCCCATCCTCAAAAACAATTTTAATTTTACAGCGGAAATTCTTTCAAAATGAACAAAAAACATCAATAGACAATTAGAAAATAAATTTCAATTAAACTTGAGCATATAGAGACAAATTGATGGCATAATACAAACCTCACAAGCTTCTGCAACATTCAATCACTAAATTGTCATGGCAAGAATTTTGAACTGATGGGAAAAAATATCAAAATAAAGAGGGAAAAAATGCGTGACAATGGATTAATATATCACTGACAACAGCAAGAGTATGAGATATGACAGAAAACAGCTTTTAAATAAATACATAACAAGAGTTGTAATAAATGTTTCAAAGAATGATGGAAACAGGAACATAGACATTCAAAATGGAAGCTGGACAAACTTAAGTGATATGCTGCATATCCACATGCAGGGCTTTAAAAAGTAAAGTGTCTGTTGCACGATAATGCTGCTGTTCGGAATTGGAAGCCATTAAAGACTATTCTCACACTACCACTGCTCGTTCTGCTTCCTCCACATTCACCATCTCTCCTTCCAACTCTACTTCCACTTCAGAGTTCACCACCTGCTGCACATCGACTTCAGCTGTGGTCACGTGCACCACCTGGATCTGCAGTCCTGCCTGTTTTAATCTCTCCACGTCCTCTTCGCACATCCCCCCGACCCCTCCATCCTCCACCACAACTGTTGCAGTCTCTTCCATTTCCATAATTTCTAAAGGCTCCACTGTGACATGTTCCACCTGAATGCCATCTTCCAACAGGACAGTTTCAGCTCCTTCTATACTCTGTGTCGCTATGGTAAGGGCAGCAGCTGCAGCAGAGTCGGTGACAAGCAGTTCTTCTGTTGTCTTATCCTCAATTGCATGTGCATCTTTGAGGTGGGTCTGTAAGTCTTTGGCATGAGTGAACCACATATCACAGATGGTACAGTGATTTGGCTTTTCTCCAGTGTGACTCACGAGATGATCTTTAAACTGGTCCCAGCTGTTGAAAATGCTGCTGCATACCTGAAAGAGAAGCAAGGAAAGAAACAATTGAAAATTAAAGTCAGAAAGACAATCTGTACTCTTCCCTTTCACAAGGAGTAAACAGTTGATTGCAAGACAGTGTGCAGGTTTTTTTGGTTGACTGATTGATTTATGCGGACAAAAGAAAATATTCAATTGTATACAGTTTTTATTTATTTCCCCAATTTGCTGGAAATGGGGTTACAACTACAAGTAAATGTAAATATTGTAAAAATGTAAGATTTTTTCCTTCATTTGCTTCTTTTTATTAAAGTGTTTAAGGTTTATGTTTTGAATTGATTGTTTTGTTTAGTAACAAAATAAATTTCTAAACAAATAAATAAAGTTTGAACCTCCATCTGGTCCCACATGCGATACTCAATAACTAACTTCTTTCCTGTGATATGCAGAGGGCTTTTTAAAAATTGAATGTGTTTTACAGCAGCATAGAAAAAATAATCACATATGTTGTTGGTATACAGCTGTCACTCTTTGTGTGTTTACATCCTGTGTCTGCACATGAGCAAACAGGAAAAGGATTTAGTTATGAAATGGTTATAACTGCTACCTGTAAGGCTTAAACATTATCTACTATGTACCAGCTCTGTAGCACATTTTAAATTCCTGCAGACCAGTGTCATTTTTAACTTATTAACCCTACAAAGCAGTGTTTTCAAACTACCAGTCTAGATATATAAACACTACTGCAGCCAGTGTTTATGAAAGCTCTTTGTAATAAAGACTGATGTTTCGACATATCACCAACGCTACAAATGGGATTTATGCAAACAATATCCAGCAGCATATAAACATTGGCATGGTAATATTAAAACATCTGTCAATGTTTATCAATGAAGAAAAAAACTTTTTAAAAAATGTTTATGCGTCAACATAAGTACCTGAAAAGTCAGGAAAAAGCAACAAGCTTATGCAAGCATTAAAGCAACAGCTTCTACAGCTGTTTTGACTTTACAGTGATGTTGAATATTATCTATGAATGTAATGGACCAATATTCTAAGCCTTTTTCACAAGAAAAAGAATGAAACCAGTGAAAGTCTGTTTACTTGCTAGTGACACCAAAGTGATAGTAAAGCACTCAATCCTGGTTCAGAACAAAATGTACCTGGCACTCATAGAGTTTCTTGCGTCCCTTCTTGGCTCCAGCTCCATTCTGACAGGCTGCCATATGGCACTTCAGTGTGCTGTTCCTTGCAAATCGCTCATGACAATCTGGACATTCATAAGGTTTTTCCCCTAAAAAGCACAAAAAGCAAAATAGAAAAACACATCTTAGTTGTAGCCATAGAAATGGATACATTACCAGATTAACATGACTAATTGTGGATAGTAAATTTTGCATGTATACCCCAAACTTAGCCTGTAACACTTTTTTGCTAATTCTTACCAGTGTGTTTCCGCAAGTGCTCCTTAAAATGGCCAAAGTGGTCAAAGTGCTTCTTGCAGTATTCACAAACATGCACTTTCTTCTGGGGTTTTTGGCTTCGAGACAGTTCTTCTGCATCAAAATGAAATGTGCTGATGTGCTGCTTCAGTGCTCCTTCCCGTGTGTACGCTTTGCCACAGTGGCCACAAACATGGGGTTTCTCCAGTGAGCCTTGGTGAGTTTTTAAGTGCTGTTTCAGATGATAGTACAGCTTGAAGCTGCGGTCACACTTGTTACAACGGAACATGTTGTCAACTTGGGATATTTGGACCTCGACAACTTCGACGTTCTCCAGGACTTTGGATGCCGCTACCGTTTCCTCCTGATACACAACTTCCTGCTTAACATAAAAGCAAGTAAAATTTGAAGATGATCCTGTAACATTTACAAATCTCATATCTACAAAATAACCAACTAGTAAACCGTATTAAAAAAAAGTAAAGCCAACATACCTCTTCTATCCCATCTCTCCTGATCACCTGTGCTGTTTGCTCCCCTTGCTCGTATTTGCTAGTTATGTCAGCAAGAAGAGCCAAAGCAGAGTCATCTGATGCTTCCTGAGCACTTTTTGCTTCATCTACTACCTCTTCCAGCCCAGACTCCTCCACCTCAACGGGGGCCTCTCCCATTACCTCAAGCTCTACCTACAATGCAATAAAAAGGATCCATTCTTGATCGAAAAAAATTGAGATAAAACATGAAGACAGCAATGAGCAAGAAATCTTAACTTAGTGTGGACATGATGAACATACTAACCTGTTCCCCTTCCACTGTTGGCAAGGTTTCTGTAATTACATTAGATGTCTCTGCAATCTTCCTCTTTTTGCCTTTGCTCCTTGTTGTCAGTGAGGAATTCTCATTTATCCTGCAAGACGTTAGTGTTAGGAGGTAAAAAGACATCAAATTATGACAGTGGCGGTTTAGCCTCTTAATAGCAAATTAATTGCCTTGATAGCAAAAAATGACTGGTTAATGTGCTCAAGTCTCACTTTTTGTTGAGAGCCTTAATTGCTTCTTGCATCTGTAGATATTCAGCCGCCTTCCACACATCAAAAACCTCATCCTCCCCAGATATAGCGAGTGTTGCTGTGTAAGTGAACTCCATCAGCTGGCAAAAAGCTTTGTTGCTCACTCCTGTTAAAATATCAACACCAGTGGTCAGTGCATGCAGTCCTATGAAATACATCCAACTTACTGCTTAATATACTGATGTGCAATACTTTAATGATAAAGTGTGCAAATACATTTTTATTACATTTTTATTTATCTTAAGTTTTCAAAATTTGTGTTCTTTGTGATATTATTCATGCTAACTTTTTCATTGTTTCTTTGAGGTAAGGAATTCCCACATAATAATAGTATGCTTTTAGGCAATGAGACTAAAAGTGTGGAGTCAGACTGAGATCAGCTAAGCTGAAGGAGTGACAAATGCAAGCTCACTGCATTGGCAGGTACCACTGGCAATGTCAGCCAAGTTAAAAATGGCAGGACAGAGTAGGTGCAGAAGAACACAAGTCATGTCGTTCATCAGGAGGCTGTTAGCTAGACTGTCCACCAGATAGCATACTTTTTAACTCAAAACAATATTTTCACATTCTCACTAATTTTACTTCCAAGTGAAAGTTTACTTTTTTGTAAAGGTGTGATTGATTCTTCCTTTTCTTGAGGTTTGATTGAAAAATAGAATACCTTCTATCTCTACCAGAGGTTCCTGGGTAAAATCCTGGAAAAACTTGTGGAAAAACTGACTGCATGCTGCCAGCACTGCTTTATGAGCTCTGAATTGATGTCCTGAAATAAAACAAAAAACATGCGAATCAGTCATGAAGTTTATAAAAGTTACAGATTCACAAAAAGCAATTGCTCTTTTACATGGCTTAGATGTAAAGGTGATTGATCTTTATCCACCACCGGTAATAACAAGTGGTGTTAATTCTGACACAGAAGCTGTGATGCCTGTGTCGAGCAAAGGGTCATGTCCAAATGAAGTCCACATTGATGCCCCGTTTCTCTGAAATTATGTAAACACCTTGTTGAATGAATTGAGTCACAGAAAATACAGGAAGAATTCCACGTCATCTGAGATCACGTTGCGGATCATTTAAAGCAGAAGACTGACTGACAGCACAGACTTAAAAGGGGAGCCCACTAAACAGCAATAAGAATCAGCTGTTTGGAAGTACTCTGACACATTTCCCAAAAAGTAATACATAGACTACAAAAAACTTCACTGAAATAGATGATTTATATGATTAACTTATAGGCCAGGATTAATACTTCATAGATACCACTGCCAGCACATACTTATTTAATGTGACTTTATAATACTTAATACAATGATACTGATATAACACAAGGACCATCATGTTGACAGATCCACTGGTACATGTCCACATTTAACATGCCACAGGACTGCTGTACATCAATTTACCAGCAGGTGGCAGTACTTCCAAATGAGCTGTTAAATGAGGTTTCACATAATGACATTTTTGGCAAACCAATTGGCCATTAAAGACTAGACACATTCTAGAGGCTTTCTTACATTATCACTAGGATAAAGGCTGAGGAGTTAATGTGAAAACTTTTTACTACTTTCAAGCCATTGTTGGATCCTTTGGGAAAAAAAAAATCAAATGCATTTGAACCCCAGGATGTTACAGCTATTTGAAAATGTAAAGAAAACATTTGTGGTTCTCCTGTTTAGATAACATTAAAAATATCACTACATTTTTTAAACTGTAAGTTGATTTAGTTAGATGCAGATGGGGTTACTCAGCAAGAGGATGTTTTATTTATTTGTTGAATTTTTTTTTTTTTTTAAATATATCAGAGCAACCACTCACTTGCTTTTCAAAGAAATGTATCATGAAAAACTAGATTATTCTGTTAGAGTGAAAGAGGCTTCTGTACTAATTTGATCACCGTAATAAACTGAAATATAAAAAAAAAGAAAAAAAAAAAAAAAAAGAAAAACTAACAAGAAATTCAAAATGTATTCCTGGTGTTTGTTTTTCTAAACAACCTCTAGATGTGGGAGCAGACAGGGTCAAAGATGTTACTGAGGCAGATGACATATCCATCAGTTCTGTGCCTACACAGTAGTAGAGAAGCCTGGGTTCAAGTATCTTCTTATGAAAATTGGGTAGTACTCAACTCCTGAGTTGAAACTTGAAAAGCCTACAATAGTTATAAGAATGAATTAATTGATATTCTTTTTTCCATAGAAAAGTTACTAAATGGCAAGATGACTGGTACATAGATTAGCACCTCTGAGCCATTTTTTGGAATGATTTCTGTCAGTTAACGACCACAATGCCAACATAATAATAATAATAACATAGCATTTGTAACACATTTGTCCTGTTCTAAATTTGTATCAAATTATCCCCTGAAACCTAGAAATGTAGTAAACTGTGACATCCATGTACATCCACCAACCTTAACTGGTGGTCAAGGTAATAAGAAAGGAACAAGAACAAGCAAACATCAATGCATACACACTAACTTGCCACATATAACACATGCTGTTCACACAAAAATTAACTGGACTAAGCAGTATAGGGAGGGAGAAGGAAGGAATTCATAAAGCTGTTCTTACCATCCACAATCAATGTAATGTCTGTGAACTGGTCAAGCTGCCGCTGTTCATTAAGTTTGTCCATCATGACTTTGTAGTGAGCTGGGTACTCACAACCTCCATTCACCTCAACCTCCGTCGCCATGATTCACCCACTCTCTTTCTGTGGGAACAAAAAATGATGGACAGGGAAATCTTAAAATTTTGGAAAGCTCTGTCAAGGACTACCCAAACTGGTGAGCACATCAGCATAGCCAATGTAAAAGTAGCTTATAGATACCACTTTTCTGCCCATTAAACACAAACAAACACAGCAAATAATTCAGAGAAACAGTGCTGCAAGTCAATATACACACAAAAAAAAGAATAAGCTGACCGAATGAGGAAAACAATCGATCTCGAGGAGGAAAAGTCTGTTAATACGTATACTACCAGTCAAATGTTTGGATACACTTTCCAGTTAAATCCAATGTGAAAATGTGCCCAAACTTTTGAATGGTACTGTATATTTAAAAAGCTGGTTCTGTGCTTGGAATAACTCTGGAGCCGCTGGAGCTGATTGTCCAAAGAAGAATGCTGCACAAGTGGATGAAGATGATGGAGGATTCTTCATACCCTTCACACAGTGATGAAACAAAGAACTGTGATCAGTGAGAGGCTTCTTCAGGTCTGATGTAATACTGAAAGATACAGATTATCATTCCTGCCAGCAGCCATCAGCCTCCTCAAGTTAATTATATTCAATTAAATATATACTACAATATTGAATTTCCCTTTGGGTAAAAGTATTCATTTAATTTCATAAATGGTGTTTAGTGTAAGTTTAAGATCCGTGATTTTGACGCCAAATCACATTAAACGGACATTTTTACAATATAGCCAAGACATACTCGTCAAAATGATCAAGCCAAAACAGCACATACATACATACTCCATAAAACAAACAAAAAACATAAACAAACAAACAAAAAACAAACAAACTGACCATTCAAAAATAAGCACAAGCAATTAATGGGCAGTACCTAAAATTAAACAGAAACTTAACATTGCTCTTTAAAAGTATGGTTCGTAATTACACTGTATTTAAGGGACACGTCTCTTCCTCATAGCACTGCAGAAATAGCAGCTGCAAGCCTTGTAGTTTGACACATGGGACAGTTTTTGCTAGCTCAGCACCATGTTAGCTAAATTAGCAAACAGAGAACCTCCCACCAACCGAGCGGTATAGTATGTAATTTCATATACTCAGAGAGTACATTCACCTACCATCCAACTTACCCAGAATAATTTTAGCGGTACAAATGTTTGGATACTGAAATATCAAGGAAACAAACATAATACAAGCCCTTGGTGCGATGGGTAACGGGCCTCTTAGCTCGGTCGCCATTTCGCGTTTGACAATCACCATTACGTCATCAAACCGCGCATTAAAATACACTTTTCCCAGACAGATATTCTATTTATAATCATTGTAGGTTGAAATTGACGGTAAAAACCATCGGTATGCATACCTCTAGTTTGGTTATGGAGCTTTACAAAGTTGTTTTACGATAATACTTCCCACGACGCATGAAACGCTGTTCTACTCTCGTTGCTTCAGAAAGGGCGGTCGTTCAACCCCCAGGCCTCCGATTCCCAGAAGCCTTTGCAAACAGAACGACGCCAGGTGCCGTTGCCTAGTGACAACACTGAACGACAACAGGTCATTCAAAGTGCAAAAAAATGTATGAAATTATATTCATATAAATAATGTTACAAATTTGTCGCCATCATAAATCGATCATCGTAGCATGCGTATATATTTTGACACATAATGAGAGTGGGAAAAGACGGGAAAAGAAAGAAAGAAAAGGAAAAATAAATAAATAGAAATATTTAACATTGTGATTGCCTTGGTATCTTCCTAAAACGCATTATACTTACGTTTTTGTTTGATCTAACTTTAATTCATAGTTCTAAATGTGCTGCATATCAAAATTATGAATCCTCCTTTTTCTGGCAGAGCTTGTATGGTTAGATTTGTTGATTCATTTTAGTCTCAAGTCCATTGATGTTCTGTGTAACTTGGTGATTCTGCACTGCAATTTAACAATTCTGTTTTGTTGAAGAGATGACAGATTTTGCTTTCTCTATTTGTCTCAGAACATTTGAGCCAAGTGGATTTGATGCCGCTGGCTTTCATCGATATATTTAACCCAGTCACCAGCAGGACGAAAGGGTAAGTTTAGCTTTACTGGGCATGGGATTAGTGAGTAGACTAGATCTGCTGAAACAGGGATGAGAAGTTTAACATTTACAGAACTCTAGAGGGGTTCTGTCTGAAAGGAGATAAAGAGTTTTTGTAAACCAGTCAGAAAGAGGTCAATGATGGTAGAAAAAGCTGTTGTTCCCTTGAAACATGATAAATGATGCCATCCAAGGCATTCAAGTCCAGAGACTGCCTGGCACCTTTGATCTGACACTGTCCATCTCCAGATGAATGGCAGGTTCAAACCCCTTAGATAAAACAGTACCTATCATCATTCTTTATGACAATGTTTTCGTGACTCGAATGGCATGCATTTTTTTTTACATCAGGAGAGCATCCCACAGATAAGATGAACAAAAAGCCTTGCTAAGCAGATACTTAACACTAACTGACCTCAAGGACCTAATAGTGAGGCCTTTAGTGTAAGTATTGAAAGTAACATTAAATTTCCTCCACAGGTTTCATCTCTCATTCAAGAGGCTTTTTTTTTTTTTTTTTAAATTTCTAAACATTCTGTGGAAAGTTACGGGTTAGGGTTTCATTCACACGTTAAGAGTTAAGGGTTTTTTAGTGATATGTGTCACAGACTCATCTGGTCATTGTGTGCCTTATTCAGGTGAATGTCTCCTGTAAATTGTTAACCTGCCAACATGTTTTGGTCACAACATGTTGAGACGATTGTGACAAACACTGTTTTGATTTGACAGGCAAACAACTCACAGGACACTATTTGTTTTGTATATTTATATTTAAATGCATTTATGTTTGTCTGTAGACTTAATGATAACATCTCATTTAGACACATTCATTTACTCGGAGAAGCAGCAATAACACAATGATAAAGAATTGCACTACTAGAAAATATTGCTTACAGCAGTAATAACAGAAAAATACTAGATTTGACACAGTAGATTTTCTCTAGTTTATTTAATGAATTATGATCTATTTTCCTTTAGTTTTTCTGGAAAACAAGCAAATCCATAGTTGTAATGACAGCCTGGAATAAAACAAAGCCTTTTCAGGAAATTGAGCAAGAGACATAATTTTAGTCATGTAGAATTTTATTATTTCAGTTCTCTAAAAAGTTATTTTGGAATCATAACATTTCAGGACCCAAACAATAACCCAACAGTCTGAGTTGCATGCCATAAGCATATAGGTTATACTCACTCACATACTAGATTACTTGCCTCTGACCTGCCTGAACCAAGAGGTCTGATATGAAAGAGGTACAGTTCTTTGGACTTCACGACTTTTGGCTTCTGTCCTGACATGCAGTGTCAATTGGGGATCTTTTAGATATGCACAGTTGTTTGCATTACCTAACCACACACAATCATTACCTTACCTCACCCAAAGACCATTAAACAGATTTATACAATTTTAAAACAACCTATAAATTTGCCACATAGACAATTGTATTTAAGTAGAACAAAGTCAAAAATCTAGAGAGATGAAGATTTTTCCTACTGTGTTAGATAAGAGGATTAGGTTTTTCACAGTTAGAGACAAGTTCTTCTCAGACTTTTTAAAATTTAGCATCATGAGTCAAGTAGCGTGTATTAAAGAGATCAATATTCAGATGATTCTTTTTCCTTGTGACACCTACAATACAATGCATTTTGCATAAAGCAAAGTGGTTTGAACACTGTCTGAGTTTGTGTTGCATGAATATATCATTCCAGCCAGGAAGCCTCAAACGGAGAAGCCAGTATGTGTAAAGACTGAAATATATTATATATAATATAGTAATATAATAATAATATAATATTAATATATTTCATTCATTCATTCATTCATTTTCCGAACCGCTTATTCCAATTCAGGGTCGCAGGGAAGCTGGAGCCTATCCCAGCTGGCTTTGGGCGACAGGCAGGGTACACCCTGGACAGCTTGCCAGTCCATCGCAGGGCCACACAGAGAGACGAACAACCACACTCACGCCTAGGGGCAATTTAGAGTAACCAATTAACCTATCATGCATGTCTTTGGATGGTGGGAGGAAGCCGGAGTACCCGGAGAGAACCCACGCATACACGGGGAGAACATGCAAACTCCACACAGAAAGGCCACTGACCAAACCAGCCAAGGATTGAACCAGCGACCTTCTTGCTGTGAGGCCACAGTGCTAACCACTGCGCCACCGTGCAGCCCTATTAATATATTTGTGAAATATTATTGCTTCTCTATAATTAAAAAAAAATACTTTACCTACTTCATATATTAAGCTATTATCAGATTACTGATATTATATGTGGGCCAATGTGCCCTGAAGAATGTGCTAGATTCTGTAAATGAGTAACACTGGGTCATTGAGTAATTTGGATCTGGCAAGACACTTGAAGTTGTAAAAAAAATGCACATGCTATGATCTGCTGTGTCATTCAGCAACTGCAGTGAACTGTCACGTCTCAGTGAATCGATCAGGTTGTCTTCATAGACAACCTAATGCACATTCAATTTGTGCATTACATGCTTGCAATACCTGCAACAAGTTGCATTACCTGAAGTCCTTGTTTGCACTACTCTGCCACTTCACAGCCTACAAAAGGTGATAATGCTAGTTTAATCAGTGACTTTTTGTCATTATATATCCAAAGGTAAAATCATACCACCATATCAACAGACCTTACTATGTTAGCTTGCGAGTTCTTGCTACAACTCATTGAATCGGGACAACCAGCTGAAAACTAATAATTCTAACTTCATTAAAACAACACACCTGGAATACTAAATGCAGGTTTAAACCCACTCTCCTTTCAGCTTTTTTGCATAGTAGCTACTGTAAATGGAACATGATTCACTGATTATTAGGTCCATCCCTTGGAATGCCTACTCTAGTTTCACACAAAAAACTTATTACTAAAAGTATTATGCAAGTGTTTAAGGCATTCATACTGTTGCACCACAATTTCACCAATATTTCTTTGCCTTAATCAAACTAGACTGACATTTGACCCTCCAAATCATTTAACAGTGCTCATAACTCCCAGTTGTATGGCCTTTATCTGCAGACAGACAACCTTACTTGATTGTACACTTTCACAATTTACAGCCGGTTTATGTAATCTATTTATGCCACTTAGATTACTGTTGGCTGTCCATTTAAGCTTTATTTTCTACAAACTGACCTCTGAATAGTTAACACTAATTTGGGCCTCAGAATTGTTTATTAAGCACATGAAACTGTGCTGTAGTACGAGCCACAAATGGATTATATGCTGTTTTCACTGGTTCTTGGTCACAACATGTCTTTAATGATGTAAAACAGGTTTGAAAAGAACCATTTCACTTTAGCCTGCAGTAAACCATAAGAATATTATATGGGTGCCTATGATGTTAATGGTTATTTGGTTTCCAGTCAATATGAATCTACTTAACCTGTACTGTTTTATTAACTCCCCAATTTGAGAAATAATAAAGTGACATTGCTTGTCCTTAAAGCCCTTATTGTGTGCAGACCTTGCAGAAACATGTTGGACATCCTCCAAGGTCCCGCCTTCTGTCCTTTACAATTCTCCCTTTGCAGTCAGTAAGAAGCACAGTTGTGCAATCTTTACTTCTTTGCAAATCATTATGCACCCTGATCTTTAAAAATGTAAAAACAAGTCTGTTTTACATGTCAAATTCTTTCCCTATCTCCAGAGCTGAGATATCATAAGTCAAGACAGAGGCTGCTTTTTCCTCCTCACTTTTCTGCTCTGAAAGAATTTGTCAGATTGTCAGTTGCTATAAACATTTCCTTTGCAGAATGTTTTGCATCTCGTGACCAAGAGGATTTCATGCTCTGAGTGTTTTTCAAACTTGAGAAAAGTGTATGCATCAGCAGACAGCTGGATGAACTTTGTCCTCCCTATAGATAGGAAAACAACAGGCACAGTATAAAAGGGGGGGTCAGCGGAGGAGGAGGCTTGTTTTTGTTCAAGGAGTTGCCTCGAAGCAGAACTGAACAGAGAGAGGGAAACTTTTTAACCAAGGGGTGAGTGGCCGAACTTTTACTTGGAAAAAAATTCATTAGTTTGTGATAAATAAACGATAAATACAAAGATTTTGGCCATTTTTTGGCAAGTGTTTTGATTGTTCATGCTGCGTCTGACTTTATCCAACTACAGTCAGTCACAACTTTTTGTCATTAACCTTTACTGCTTGTTGTGCTAAAACAGTACGACATATTCAGACATGTCTACTGTTTTGGTTTTTGCTAAACATGTTTTTTTTTTCTTTATATTTATTAAGTTAAGTTTAATTTGTACAGAAAGAAAAAAAGATTAGGAACTTTAAATAAATGCTTTCTTCGATCAAGTCACAACAACTTGGATAATGTAACTGATTTGACTCTGTACTGTTGACTAATTTTTGTCTGCTGAGTTTGATCAATTATTTTCTCTTCTTTCACCCTTTGCTCACCATTTTCTAAACCCTCTGCCCCTCCCACCACGCATTATTTTCTGTGCTCTGCAGTTCAGGGCAGTGAGGAGGGGCCGCAGAGATGTGGGCACGCCTCATCCTGCTCCTCACTCTCTGCCTGCTCCACGGGGGCGGTGCAGAGAGTGAAGGGGGTGGGCCTCGCTGTCAGCTGCCACCAGCCTGGAAGATCGGGGAGGTGGAGCCGATGAAAGAGTCAATGGGTCGGGTGACAGTTGTGGCCCTTTTACAAGCCAGCTGACTGTTCTGCTTGGTGCAGGCTTCCAGGTATGCACAAGCCATACTTTGATCTCATCTGAAAAAAGATACATTCGATAGATTACATATTTTATGATGTCAGATCAATATCCTGTTCCAGCCTGTAAGACTTGCCAATTTGGCAGCAAAGTGCAGCAGGCCCAGACAAGCCCTTATATCTATATACAAGAAGTGTTTCTTTGTACTTATTCATCAGTTATAAGTGAGTAGTTATTAGTAAATGTACTCTTTCAACCAGTTTTTAAACTTTCATTTTGTGGTGTTATTTATGTGACCAGAATGGATGGCCTGCGCCAGAAATTGGAGAGTCAGGGGCTGAGGGATGTGGCTTATATGGTCATAAATCACCACGGGGAGCAAGCCCAGCGCCTGCATCCCTTGCTGGCTGAGAGACTTCCGGAGAGCATCACACTCTACAAACAGAATGGGCAACAGTCTGATGTTTGGCAGACACTGGGTGGAGATAAAGACAATTTTCTCATTTATGACAGGTTTGTTTAATGCTATAGTCAGACTGACCAATGTGGATGTTATTTATACTTGATTTTGCAACGCTTTTCTCTCTCTTTGCCCTCAGGTGTGGCCATCTCACACACCACATTTCCCTTCCATACTCCATCATTGGACATGGCCATATTGAAGATGCAATCAGAGATACATATTGCAAACGCATATGCGGCAAGTGTTCATATGAGGTACAGACCTTGCAAAAAAGTGTGGCGTATTTAAACAAACGGGATTCCTCAGATAACATGATGGTAAATCTTTAACTGAAAAATGCAACCTCTGTGTCTGTTGTTTCCACAGACTGCTGAGACTCCAGAGGAATGCAAACCAAATGCAGATGCACAGCCTGATGCAGGTGGTAGTCCAGCTGGAGGTGATGCAACCGATCATGATCACAGTCGTCATCACAGCCGTCATCACGGCCATGGTCATCATGGTCACCATCATCATGGTCATGATTTCGCTCCCCGTGGCTTTGGCCCTGGCCATGATGGCAACCATGGTCATCACCTTGGAAACCATGATGGTGCTGCCCATGGCTCTGACTTTGGACAAGGTCAAAGTCAGCAAGATTTGGGATCACAGGGACATGCGTTTCAAAGTCAGGATCATTTAGACTCAGGTCAAATGCAGCAAGCAGTGCGCATACAGGAGATGTCACAGAGGGCACAAGGAGCCCCCAGTAGGCCCTGAGTAACAGAGAAAGGGAGGTGAAAGTTAAAGTTCAGCTGACAGTGGACAGCAGGTTCTGAAAACGAAGCCTCTCCCAAGGCCAGCTGATGCTGACACTGACGCAGGTTGTTCGGCGATGCAGGGAGTGAGCAGCCGCTCGGTCTCTGACACTGTGATGAGGCATTGCCCGCCTCCTGACAGTGACAGGGGCTGATAGACGGTGCAGTTAATAATGTTAGGGAGACCTGACAGTGACGCTTGCCTCCTGCTGCCTGACAGCAGCCTCAGCCAGCTCAATGAGCCTGACCCCCTGGTGTTGTTAGCTGAGGATGACAGCAGTTGTAAACTGCTTCTGATATCAGCAACACTGAGGCCAAGTGCTCTTTTTTTACCAACAAGTATTACCCTGAGACAGGAAGATGAGCAATCCTGACGGCAAGGATGAGCAGGCAGAATCCAATATCACACAAAGAAAAAATGAGGTAACTGAAAATATCAACCACCACATAATGCTAGCCTGCACTGCAAACACCATGTCTGAGGTTACTCATCTTCTCTCGGGAGTGCATGTGGTTGGCATGTTTGTAAACTGCCTCCTCCATTTTGCTCTCCCCATCCTATATGAAGCCAGGCGCAGAAACTATGGTCTAGTGGCGTCTGTATGATGTCAGGCAGGGAAGAGAGGAGGGGGTAGTTTAAGAACATGATCAACACTTTAAACATTTCAAAGATTAGAGTAAAAAAAGAAATACCCTCCAAATTGAAATAAAATTAAAAGGAATAAGATAGGAAGAATACAGTGCAGTAGATGTTATGGATTTGGCAATTAACAAAAATCCTTTTGAAATAAAATGTTTGTAACGGCCCTTTTTTTTGTAAGGTAAACCCCAAAGTAAAGGCCAACAATGAAAGCAAACTTAAAATAGATATTTTCAGCCTTAAACACATGTTATAAAAAGTAATAATCATAAATTACTTTATTTTTGTTTTGTGCTTACTGACACATTTAATAAGTTTTTACATATTTCAGGTAGTTCACTTCCAACAAATACACCTTAGATGTCATATGCTTTATCTTGCAGTACAACAGTTACTAAATCTTCAACATAAATTACAAGTGTCAAATAATTAAGGCTTAAAAGATAAAAAAAGAAAAAAAGTTTTTACAAGGCTTTATGGTTTGAGAATTGTTGTGGTAAACTGAGATTGAAATGGTGGATGACTGTTGGAATACTCTGTACTTAATGACGGTTTCTGTGGAAAGACAACTGTCACCCTGAAAACCTGATGCTTGCACAGAGAAAAGTGTCATGTCAAAGTAGTTGAGAATGGGAACAGAGTTGAATAAAAATGGTTCTGTTAATCTCTTAATGTGTGAGTTCATTCTTGTCTATATGAAGTTTTAAGCATTTTAAATGCTTTATAGTTTTGTGAGTAAAAATTGTTGGTTTGCCAAAGATACCACAAATTGTCAAATTTATAATACCCCAAATTTAATCTGTTCAGATTCTTTTAGAATTAGAGTTATGAGAAGAATCGAATGACCCACTAATTTGTTTACTGAGGAAATGACACAGAAATGAGTGAGAAATCCTGCTTTTTTTCCTACAATGAGCCAGCAGATGGTGGTGTTGACCTACATTGTTGTCTCACCATACACTTCCACACCAATGAACTTTAAACAGTGCCGTCTTCATTTTAAATGATTAACTAATGTTAACTTGTCTCATAGTTTTAGTGGATCATGCTTCTTGCACTTCTTTAGAAGCTTTCTTCTGACACATGCAAAACATCACTTTTAAATTCGCAGTTTTTCATTCACATGATTAAAACATAGCAATAGTTATGTGGAGGGATGAGTGTAAATATTAATCACTTAAAAAAATCCTTCATTTAAATGAAAACATATTTAGTGAGTAATTTAACATATCTGTTTCCTTAAATTCCTTGCCGATACCAGGTACGTATCAGTTATTGTGCTTTTCTCATACTAATATATTGTCATTAATATTTAGAATTATTGACAACTTTGTTCCACTTTGTAAGTGGCAGTGTTTGTATTTTAATTAATATTTCAAATGGTTTTAGAACCAAGCATTATGTAAGGTACAAAGAGGAGTATATTAAAACATTTCATCCTTGCAAACACTAACCTGAAGTTGTCTGTGTGTGTACAGATCTGAGTGTTTTTAAGATTCAAAGTGCAAAATGCTTTGCTCAGTGTTATGTAGCTGAATTGCCTGTTGGACTGTATACCTGAAAAGGTCAACAGGCAACCGGAGGTAATAAATGAGGCTGAGGTGGACAGCTTGTGTGGGCGTAATTGGGCTGAAGATCCAATACAGGGGAACAGTGACTTATGGGTAATTACCTGCAATGTCCTGAGACAAAGAGCTGTGAGTGGCTGTCTCTCTGATTCAATCAGCCCCACACAGAGCAGCGCAGAACACAGCCTCTGTCTTAATTATCCAATATGCTTTCCCCTGGATGCACAACTGTTTCTGCAGCCGTTTTCATCCCATCCACTTACTCGAGCAGCAGCACAGAGAAAATCACACACTTGTGAACTCATTCGCTCACCAGCTCCTCAGTGCTTCTCACAAACAAGTGTGCATTCTCCATCCTCCAATCATTGCACATACATGCTAATTTTGTTCTCCTTCTTACACACAGATACAATCCACGTTAATCTGTTTGAATTAAACTACTCAAAGCACATTTGTTGACCACATATGTTCTGCATTTACACGCTTTCCTGTTAATGAGGCTAATCCAAGTTTACCTTTGTGCCCTCTGTTGGCACCAAGTTAAAAAAAAAAAGGATATAGTTTAGTTTTACTTTAAATAGATCAAATTGTAAAAACAGTAATAAGATCATTTTAATACTAATCAGATTAGATGAAGTGAAATAATGAGTCTAATTTAGAGTGACAACTTTGTAGTTAAAGCAAAATGATGTTTTCATAGCAAGTTATGTGTCAATTATGAAGTCAACAGAGACTAACGTAATGCACAAGATGCTGCATATTTATTGTGTAACTTGTTGAGAGCTTATTGATCACACATACATCAAAGAAAGAAAAGGAACACTTCATCAGGGGGAAAATACAGTTCTTGGCCTAAAGCAAACAGGAGACGAATAGGCACCCTGAGGAGAGGGGTAGGGCTGAAAAAACATGAAGGTGTCACAGAAAAAAGGGAAGAAAAGCAAAGAAGATTACTGAAGCCAATGCAGACTGATAACTTATGGCATTTTTCGTGCTCAAGTCTGCAATGCAGATGCTTCCAAATCTGGCATGCGGAATATTTCCAGTTTTATGAGCCTGGATGACCCATGGCAGAGAACACATTAAAACATGGGAAGAGAGATTGGGGCCACTGAATGTCCTAAAATATAGATATATATATAAAAAAAAAAAGAAATTAAAAATGAAAAAAGTTCACCGCAGCACTTAAGTCAAGAATTAAACAATTTCCTTAAGAAGCTGAAAAATGTGTGGCTCAATGTTCTTTGCTTGATAAACAGTAAGAACCAGCACAAATTCCAGCAAGATTACTTCCAGACTTAAGTAAGCGACAGAAGCCACGCTTGCAAAAAAAACAAACAAAAAAAAACAACAAAAAAACAAACAAACAGCAAGGCAGCAGAACAAAATGCATCATTACAAAATGCTCTTCCCCATCAGAATGCTCTCAATAAAGAAATGCAGAAATCACATAGTGGGAGAAGAGTAAGAACATAGAGTTTCAATATAACCATTTCACAACACTTAGATTTCTATACGACTTCATATATGATCTATCTGGAATACTCCATTACAGTACATCATTCTAGCAATCTGTTAGTGTAAAATACTTTCTATAAACATAAACTCTGTAGAATAAAAGTGAAGCTTATTGAAGGTTCCTCATTGTCTGATTGTTGTGCTGACTAGAAAACATACGGCTGTTTTTTAGTAACATGTAAATCACACACTTGATTTATTCCAAGATATAAAGTCCATAAACTATTTTAAACATTAGATATATACTGTATGTGTACAAAGTGCTTCCTCTAAAGTGTCTTTGATATTATAAGCTTTAAAAAAAAAAAAAAACACAACTTAATGAATGAGCGTAGTAAACTGGAATAAAATTTCAAATGTAGTAAACATCTGTACCGTAAGCTTGAATAAAAAACAAAAGCACCTTCCAATTTATGTATCTAACTGTCCTCCATACAAACACTGTTTAAAACATTTTTCCTCAGTATTATAAAGGCATTTCAGATTCCAGTTACACATTCACAGTTTCCATCGTACAACTGAAACAATGCCTTAACAGATCTTCTTCTAGAGCCTTCCAGGATCTTTTAGCGGGTCACAGACATTGAGACATGACTATATTTTTGTAATGCTGCAGAGAAAGGAACAAATCACATCATTCTATTTTGTTCATACTGATTTAAGATCATCAATCCTAATCAAAACGCAAGCTTATAAAACATTTACAATTGTACAAAATACAGCGATGGTCACATTCTCAGGACTAAACCTTTCCTATGATTGTAAGGCTGAATGTAGAAAATATACATGTACCAAGCAGCATTAATTTGTAACTAGTAACATTAAAGACATAAAAAATATATACTTGTAATTTTACAGCAACAGTGAATATTAAGACATTTCTGCAACAGCATTAACTTGCTGGCATCATCAGCACAAAGCAGCAGCAGCAGCAGTGTATTCTTTTTAAGAGAAGAGAGAGCCAGAAAAAGAAAAATAGCCCATATTTATCAGATTCACATTTTAAAACAGTAATTTTATAGGTCTTGCTTTGTCTCTCATTGTTATGGGGTTGTCCGATACAAAACAAAACAAACAAAACACACATATTGTATCCAGGTTTTCAGCCTACTCATCTCCCAAATGAGTCCAAAACAGGATAATTCATAGACTGGATGTGTTTCTCCGGCACTGTTAAGTATGCTTTGTTCGCACTGACAAGTTCATGTGGAGGTCGCGATTCAATGTTGTACAATGATGGCTCTGATTCCGCCACAGACTTGTTGATATGGAAATTCTTTGTGTGGCATCACAAAACCATGCCATTAAGGTGAACTCACTTGATTTTGACAGCATATTATACACAATATGCAATGCTGTCCTGGTTGTGGGGTATACATAGCCAGGTTTTATGGTAGAACTGAAAAGATGAAAACACAAAAGAATTTAAAAGTCTAGTGAAAAGGTTTTGCTATTTCTCTCTCATAAAGCTTAATAATATGAAAGAACAAAGAACAGGCATCCTATCTAACTTGAATAATTTGATTATGTGACAAATTATCAATAAAAAGCATGCCCTAAATGTGGTTATTTTAATAAAAATAGAGGGGAGTGCTAACTAAATTCATGCCTTATTACACACATGTTGCTAACTTATCTGGCTCTTTTGGGGGCTGTCAGATCTAAACATTTACAAAAATCTTCCTGCATAAACTTTGAGGTACATTATTTTTGTTTGAAAATTGTGTCAAACAATTTCTCACAACCGATAGGACTATATCAAAAAGGCAATTTAAGTACAATATATAATTAAGGCATATGTTTCTTTTTTGTATAATGCGAAAACAAGCATGCATTCATGTTTCTGTGTTAGTACTTAGGCCAATCTTTTGTGGTGTATTTGTACACAGTAAAGATTTACACCAAGCCAACTATACATAGCAGTACTTGTCTGGATATGGAAATGCATAAATGAACAATCTGAGTACCATAACACTGACATGGTAAGCCAATAACACCTTCATAGGCACAGGTTGTTAAACGGTATACATGGCAGATAGTAAAAATATTCTGCACTAATTACATGTATTTTACACTTTCACAGTCTTCCAACTTTTTCCAGTTGCTATCCCTGCAGTAACAATATGACATAAAGAGGATACAACTCGAAGAGAGCTTGACCAATAAAGTTTCAGTTTAAAGGTAATGAATAGGTAAAAGTCATTTGCATCCTTCTTCTTTTGCCTAATAATTGAAACAGTGTGCCTCTGAGCAAGGCACTTGGTGATGCTACATGTTCTCCCTCACAGTTCGCACAGAGCGACCCCTTCTGAGCAAATCCTTACTTCAGTTTGGAGGACCACACTACTGTGCTGTAAGTAACATGTTTCTGGTTAATGTGAAAATGAATGAAAAATAAAGAGCCTTAGTATAAAGATGAAGGAATACTACTAAACCGGTCCATGTACAGTCTTTGATGGTCAGATTCTATTAGGAAAAGGTTATATCAGGTGTTTTATTTCACTTAGTAGCCAACTTTTTAACTTCAAGAAGGGTTTTCCTTCATTATCCAGGCTGTCATTCAGCACTCCCCAAGGAAAGAAAAAGCTACAAAAGTGATCCTGCAGTAAGAGACTTGTGACTTTGGTTTATAGTTAGCATTTGTTTCTGGCTGTTGATGTTCTTGACATCTTATCATGTAAGGCTTCCTATTCAAGAAAATACAAACAGCTTTGATAAAATGAGGCCAGGGATGCAAATCTGCATAGCTATTTAACAGTGTTGGCTTTCCATAGAAAAATATATCTCTTGTGAGGTACTATCAAGATAAAATGATGAGATATGAAACAGAAATGTAAGTGGCAATGCACCTCTGCAGGGCAAATGCTCTCAACGTCAGCGCTCTGTGCAACAACATTGTCTTTCTTCCGCCAATACAGGTATCCCTTTGCAAGATTAAGACTTCAGTGTGTCACTGCTCCAACATGCAGTTAGCCAAAGATGTAATGCGATTTAACACAGACTTGCACTTTCTTCTGCTTCGTTACAATCATGCCAGGATCTTTAAAAGAGCTGTCTGTTTACGATGTTGCCTTTCTTGCTGATTGTGCATCAACTTTATCGATTACAAATATAATGTGCAGCTTTATGTCTCCCTCTCAGCATCCCCTGAAAACATGCTCACCCAGTTAGTGTGATGCAGGGTTTTTTTTTTTTTTCCATTTTTGGTTTCCAGCAGGAATCAGGTAGCGCTACTTGCAAGGGACCTCCTGACCAACTAGGTGAACAGATAAAATCTAATAGTAATGTCAGTTCACGGTTAGAAGTTCCCCAGCAGGTCTGGGGTAATATACCCTACAGGCACAGGGGATTTGAGCGGGTGCTGTGGCAGGCAAGGAGGAGGAGACTGGTGGGGAGGTGGGCTGAGGAGCAGACTCTGATGCGTGTCTAACTCCTGTACCACTGTGTAGTCTGCAACAGGAGGAAAGAGTTGGGATTGGGGAGAGTCAGGAACAATATAAGGTGATTGATTAGAATTTGTTGTGGCGACAGGCTTGGCTTCCATCGGCTGGGGGTGTATGGTTTGGTACCCTTCCCCAGGCATGGAAGAACTCGGGGAAGTGCTGATCTGCTGGGCGTTACTCTCTGTAGTGTAGCCACTTTCCTCTGAATCCAGCACCAGCAACTGAAACGGCGGCTCTTCTTCCTTCTGGCCCTCAGTGACCTCATTGTCTTCATTTTGTTTTCCCTTCTTTTGTATTTCCTTCTCCGAGGCTGAGGTGTTCTCCTGGTTTCTATGTTGCTGGCCAGGAGAGAGTACCACCCCCCCAGAGGGCATAACGTTGCTGACCTGGGCGTAGAAGTCTGTGTTGACCCAAGTCTGGGGTCCTTCAGTTTGGGTTTGAACAAGGGGCGTTTCACACCTCTCCAAGGCTGGGGCTTTTTCTGCAAAGTCTTTTTCATCCTCAGGTTGGCCTGGCAGAAGCGTGGCCATCGGCATCTGGGTGTCCTGTTCAGACACATCTGTCTCGTAACAGCTGGCCCGACCTGAATCATCATCAGGTTGACTTAAGGAGAAAATATGACAGAAACAAAGACAAAATCTGTATTTGCAGTTATTTGTGACAATCAAAACAGTTTATTTGCAAGAGACTCTCTGTCCTACCTGATGGTGTTGGAGCACCCTAAATTCATGTGGCTGACAGGTTGGGGTAAACCCAGCAGCCTCTGGGTGTCTGAGCTCTGGTCGTCCTCCTTTTCTGCACTGTCTGCATCGTCCTCATCCACCTCAATAAACTCAACCCATGGCTCATCTTGGTAGAGGTCTGTTGCATAAGTTGGCAGACCACCTCCACCTCCGCCATTCAGCATGAAATTCAGCTCCTGTAGCTTCCCCTTCTGCATGTACACAAAACATGCAATGAATCAAAGTGTGGAACTTGGTGACCATCACATGCGTATTTTAATATATCAGCTGCAATCCCAATACTATGTTTCCAGTTTGCCCAGCAATAAAATAGCAGCATTATTGTTTCGTTCAGTGGAATCAAGATTTTTTTTTAAGTGCACGGGTTGTTTTTTTTTTAAGACACCCGATTCATATCTCCCTTCAGTCTCTCTTGTTCCTCATCTGCTTATTTTGCTTTATATTTCCAGGCCATGACAGAGAGGGAACAAAGGATAGTTTCACAATTAAGTTTTCTAACTCGCCAAAGCTAAATTAGCCAAATACACACAAAAAAACCTGTTTTTCCATCTGGGTTACAATGAAAAAGTAAAAAAAAGAAAAATGTGGTTATGCAATACTTTATATAATCCCCTTACTAAGCAACAATCCACAAAGGACTATTTTTTAATCTATTCATTATTTATCACTCATAACAGTTTCACACAATAGATATACATCTATATTTACATATTAGGTATGTTTTACATATTACACGTGTGTGTGTGTGTGTGTGTGTATGTGTGCTGTCTTGAGGACCACAAATTTCCAAATTTCTATGATTAACAAGAAAAAACACAAACATCCATGTGAATATTAACTTGGACAAAAGTGAAAGGGACAGAAATGTTTTTACCGTAAATCCTTTTATTAGCGCTTAACCCAAAGTCCAATAGTTGCAGAAATGAAAAGAGAGATGCACATCTCTCTTGCATCCATAACAGACATATCCATGTCAAAGAAAACAATGTACTCACATGGACTCGTTTATTTGTCTCACATCACAGAAAGAAATATGCTTACATGTACTGATTGGAAAAATGACTAAGAGTTATGATAGTCCACCTGTGATTGATCTTGTCATAGTTGAAGACGCTCTGATGAAGGCTCTGCGCCGAAACACGCAAACGTATTTATATCTGTGATGTGGGCCAAATAAACAACCCCGTGTGAGTGCACTGTTTTCATTTGTGCAATCCATGTGAATATCATTTGAGACTGAGTATAAGCTAAACAAAAGACAAAACAGAAAAACTACACACACACACACAGAAATGTACCTTTAACATCTCTGAATCGATGCCTTTGATTTTGGGTGCAGGAACAGGCGGCAACAGCACCAACATTAATCTGCAAAAGCAGGAGAAAACAGGTATGCAGTGTTATATGAAAGTATTGGGGTTCTCTTTCCACAATGTTTGTGACTAATAAAGTCTATCGACAGCTTTTAAATAGTGTTCTGATCGGGGTATAATAACTTTTAGCTGTTACTGCTTGATTGAATATTTGATTATGTCCAGCAGCCTTTCCTAGATTCCATTATTTATTCATAACATAAACCCCTAAACATGATTAACATATGCTTAACAGGTAAAGACCTGAAAGCTTTTTTCCTCTAACACTCAAAGTTCTGGATGCACCTTATTATTAAAAATAAATGTGTTTGGGTGCAGCCAAACAGTTGAAGTTTTTACACTCAAACAGACTTCATGAGTCTGCACAACTTGTTTCTTAAATGCAGCCCTTGTTTACTGTTTTATTTGCAATTTTCTGATGCAAATTTTGTGGTGAAAGATTTTCTCCTCAGCAGGTTATATTTATGTTGTTGCACTGCAGGATAATGTACTACCACCACGGAGTCAGCAAAATTTCCCTGAAGGCATTTTAAAGTGAAACACTGAGGTTGGAATTCCCTTTCTAACAACACTATAAAAAGCTGTCTCTGCATGTTTCTTCAGTCTGTCATAACTTTTACTTGCTTTTGCTTAATCACATCACAAACAGAATATATATTAACCCAAATACATGTTATTTTTCTCTTGCAGCCTTCTACTGGTTTGTGAAAGTCAGTCAGCTAAGAGGATCCCACCGCTTCTGACTTTTAGGGCAAAGTTTGAACAGTCAACTCTTTAAGTTTCCATAATTAGGCCTTTGCAAAGAGCATAAAAATCTGCATGATTTTCCTACCTGTGTTGCTGCGAGATGACTATCAGCATGATAAGTATGAGGATACCCACAATCCCAAAAATAAGAACCAGAGTGACTGGGACAGTAGACTCTACAAATATAAGGGAAAAGAACATTTCACCATGATCAAAAGCCTACAGTTTTAAACTTGAATTGCATCTGATTAAGAGGACATTTATTGTTCCAGCCCTGCTCCAGCTCTATCTTACCTTTACTAGGAATCTCAGTCACTTGGATGAAGATGGAATCACTGAACTTGCCAAACTTAGTGAAGCCTTGCATCCTGCAGTGGATATGCACTTCATACTCCTTCCCTATGTGCAGACCGAAGATTGTCTGCTGAGTGTGTCGCTGCATCGCCAGCTGAAAATGGCAGATTTTGAAAACAGCATTAACATAAAAAAGAATATAAGGTTGGTGTGTTTTAACGGATGTCACTGCAGTTACTGCCACTGATACAAACTTCAAACATCCAACGAAGCTGCTGGCAGCTAAACAACCTTCCAACATGTCCGTGGTTATTTTTGGTAACTTAACTATGACCTTTCCAAAGGTACATCTGTTAGGGCATTTCAGATACACAGGGTAGAAGACATGCTGTGATAATAGGGGGGTCTAAAACAATTTACAAGGCTGCAGTTGTCAGACTGGCAGGCCAAGCATGAATATGAGTTCTGTACAAGGTTTCATGGCCTCTGACCCACAGATCCCCTCCCTTCACTTCCTTCAGCGAGGCTCTGTTTTTCAGAGGGCCTTGCTCCGGAGTCCACAGCCTTGGCAACAAAGCTACACTGCATTTCAGCCACATGAGTTCAAGGGGGAGTTCAGGGGGAGGGGAAAGGAAACTAAACACTCTGTCTCTATGACCTACCTACAATTTTTTTATAAGAAGCTGCATGAGTGTGTGCGTTTGTGTGATCCTATGTGTGTGCAAAAAGCCATTTTGTGCAGTTTGAAAGTAGGTGTTTACATTCGTCAGCACAAGTGAGTTTGTGTATTTATGTCAAGTACATAATTTGGAGGGAGGACTCACTGCTTCCCAGTTCGTGGAATTTCTC
Source organism: Telmatherina bonti (assembly GCF_933228915.1). Lineage (NCBI taxonomy): Eukaryota > Metazoa > Chordata > Actinopteri > Atheriniformes > Telmatherinidae > Telmatherina > Telmatherina bonti. The sequence continues at coordinate 15,362,026 of NC_136611.1, forward strand.
TCTCTGTACTGGATTTCATACTCAAGGCGCATCCAGCCCACACCAACGTCTGCAGAGGGTGGGGGCTCCCAGCTCACTGTGACATCGTAGCTCAGCCCAGAGGGACTTATGTTCAGCAAAGTCCAGTTAAGGGACACGGGTGGGTCAGGACGCACTGTGAGGAAAAAGGCACAAGTTCAGATTTGATCAAAATAACCCTGCACCCTTTCACTTAGTGAATTAGCTCACACTATTCCCACTGGGCTACGACTGATGACGCAAAATAAGAAAGATAGGTTGTAATGTTCACTGTGAGACAATACAAACTCATAAACATGTAATATATGAATTACAACAGTGTTAATACTTTGGTGTTAGATTAGAGCAAGAGGGGTTTAGCACAAATGGAAACTTTGACATGACGCCGACAGTAATAAACCAACAAAGTAAGTTATCAAAAATTCTAAGGCTACAACAAAAGTTGTCAGAATGGAGATAAACATTATTCTTCTGTGCAGAAGATATTTCAGAACTCCTTCTTAATGTCTTTTAGTCGACTCCCAAACTGCGTAATGAATTTTTAGTTTCAAGAGACTTTGTATTAAAACATTGTGTTCTTAAACGTTTCTGGATATTTTGACTGCAACTTCGAATGTACGCTGCTAATGGAGAATTTTATTTCCAACACAACCATTCATTTTAAAGGAGGGATCTCAAAGTCCAGCCCTCGAGAGCCACTTTGCAGTAGGGTTTAAATGCTGTCTGGCTCTATTATACCTGATTTAAATGAACTGGATAAAACCTGCTGGACAGTGGGGCATCAAGGGCTTGAGTTTCAAATCTTTATCAGGGTTTGAAAAATAATTTTAAATCTTTTCATCAATTCTTCGTCTCAGTCAGCTAAGATCTGTTTCGATCTTGACTTGTTGATACAAGATAACATCATATAGGTCAGCAGGCCCATAGTATCAGAGATCAGATAAGACACTTCCTGAGAAGGTTTTTAATGATTAACACCTATAATGGACATTAAGTTTATAGATTTCGCACAACAATGGATGCAAGTAAGTGCATGTGTAAAAGAGAGCTGATCTAACAAATACTATGCCAACGTCATTCAGCTGTTTCTGTGACACCGTCTTGCTGTGTTTAATCAAATTAATGTGGTGATGAATGGTGTCCAGTTGGTCTGGAATTACCAAAAGGGAAGAACCATGGCTAAATGGTGACTTCTTTTCTCTTTTTTGCAAAGATAAGATGGCACCAGTGTGTAAAAAAGGGTTTTAGACTTGACTGTATGATATGGACACATGCAAAAATCTCATACTGACCAATATTCTCCACAGTGAAACAGTCATCTTCATCAAAATAGGTGATGTTGTTCTGGCTGCGAAGCTGCATACAGTAGGGCACCCAAATGGTTGTGTGGTTTGCATCAAAGACACACTCCCTGTTTGAATGGATATACTCTGGACATTCTTTCCATTCACTGGGGGAGCTGCATGTGTAAAGAAAGAAAAACAAATGTTATTGTAAAGTGACAGCCTTAATTTGGCACAGTGCATTCAAACTATATTTAAAGTGCTGAAATTACTTTCTTTCTTTTTTAAGGTAGAAGACTTTGAGTGCTCCGGGTGCAGACATGTTGTGGAAGGTGCCTGGACTCCACCAACAGCTAAATGTCACCTGCTCCCTTGATACACACTCAGTGAAATGTGGCTCAAGGGGTGCTGAAAGACAGACAGTATGACAAATGAAAGGATTAGAATGATGGCAAACAGAAGACATGACACAAAAGTCTGCATTAGATTAATCAAATATCTTTAGGGACATCAGTCACACCCTGTGGAGGTTTAGTTGTTCAGTAAACGGGTATTATAATCCTTCTGTTTCACAGCGGAGCAAGCTTGTAGAATGGCCAAATATGTTGTACCATCCACAACCGAGGAATAGAAACCTGTGAATATTATATCAAAGCTGTCATCTTTTACTTTTATAAACAATGCAGACAAATAAAAATGCATATGTTAACCCCTTCTTTTAATATATTTACACATATATTTAACATTACACATGATTGTAAAATGCAACTACGATAGCAGTTTCATAATGATACAGACTACACAGAAAGTATAAGTCAGGTCATGGAGGAGGGGTGTTTAAAACACACCAGTACTAAAACTGTCCTGACCAAAGAGGAAACATTGTTATGGCGGGATTTGTATTGAAGTAGCTACTGTAAGTGGGTCTGTGTTGAGATGGTTGCAATACATTGGAACTTAAATGGTTAGCTATGGGTGTAATGGTTGGGAGGGCACATGCCAGGTTAAACCATCTGATATGTATCGAGGATCAAGGCTATTTTGGCCTTTCAAGAGCATCTTTAAGATTTTAGAAATGACAAAATCCAACGGTGTGCCAATGGAGGGAGGCAAGCCCAGGGTTGTGTCTGTTATTTTTAGTCCCAATAATAAGTCTGCATTTTGAAGCAACTAAACCTGAGGAGGAAACCTGACTAATATATGAGACTAGTGCATTACATTACTGAAGACAAGAATGAACAAAAGTGTGTGTACTGGTTTGTAAATAACCACTTGAAAGAAATGACCAGATTTTAAAGAAGTTCTCAAACTGGAAATAATTAGACTGATAAACAGGCATCAAAACTGATATTAGAATCCAATAATGTCTCCTAAATTTTCTAGAAGCCTTATTGATATTGTTTGAGTGACTGTCACAACAGGAATGGAAAAACTTAGAAGACCAAACAGAATTTGGGCAATCGGAAAAAAAGCAAAACAGGCTGTGAGATTCAGAAGACTGCTGTGATCTGCGGCTTTTATCAACACATATAACTCAGTGTCATCTGCATAAAAACAGTAATGCCCATTGTGGTTTTAAATAAGCAAGCCAAGAGACAAAATATACATCAAGACAAGAAAAAGGCCTGAGACTGTGCCTTTGGGCATGCGAGCTGAGTTGCTGAGGAGGTAAAGTAAATGAGGAAAAGGTTCTCTTAAAGACCTATGGGGATAATAAACTAAGAGTGAAGTCTTTCATTTCCATCCCAGGATTATAAAAGAGCAGGAAGACGTTGTAATTAACAGCATTAAATGCAAATCTGAAAAACTAAAACTGAGCTTTCCTTTGTATTTGTATTCAGCAGAAGTCTATTAGTCATTATAACATGTGCTGTCTCTGCACTTCCAAGTCGTCTAAAACTAGTCTGAAAAGTTGTTAAAGCCTTTTCATTCATAAAAGATAATTGTGTTGAGATTCAAGGAAATGGTTTTAGTCTGATTTGCTAAGTGCATCCAATTCTGCTAACTGAATCTCTTACATGTCAGAGAAAAAAAAAACAACTTTACAATTACAGGGTTTACATCAAATGTCAGTCACCAACCCTTAGATCTATCCACACAGACCTTTAGGTCCTGACTCAGCCCTTTCCACCTCTGCTTTGGCATTCCATCAGTCCTTATCAACAACTTCCCACCCCCTCCCCACTCATGTCAGAGACCCACGTCTTGCCCAGCATAGAGTTGCACAGTTTGGTGCAATCATAAATAATCAGCTGAAGGTGTCATTGATTTCTGCTCTACCCTCTCTCGCTCTTCTCTTTCATCTCACTGCTGACTGTAATATCACTTACACACTGGGGTCATATTATAGACAGAGTGGAGCTGAACACATCTGGCAATTGTTTTCAAGTTTATTGAGATAAAAGCTAAAGATCTTATCACAGACATGTTTAAAAGAGCTAAAGCTCACAAAAGATTCACTCGTACTGTGCCAGCATGTTCAAGAGCAATTAACACACAAACACACCTCTTACCATTTTTTCCCCTGTTAACATATTCCCACATAAAGCCACAAGATGACAAAACACTCAAATCAACAAGCTCGATACACTCATATCCCTGTGCACACACTGATGGATTATTCATGCTGAACATACACCATCACTTTGATTACTTTTCTGTCTTTTAATTTGATTCCAGTGTAACTTCGCAATTCACTGCATTCCTACGCAGTCGTGCTCTCCCCACCTTGCCTCCCTTCATCTCCTGCAAGCTGTCGTGGTTCCCAGAGGTTTGCTATTTCACCCTAGCCTCCCACCCCTGTGCTACAAATTCCAGCTGCCACCATCAAAGAGCTTTCTGCAGTCAGAGAATGCAAAGGAAGAGCTTAGAGCTTCAACAAGACAGATCACTTTCAATAAAAAAGGAAAAGAAAATGTGTTTAGATGCAACGTCCAAAAAAAGTCATACCGCATTGCTCACACATAAAGTTACTGATTGAATAATGACAAAAGAATACCGGTAGGTTTAATATGGATGGAAAAGATTGCAAGGTGAACAGGCGGGTCAGTGTTTAGAAAGTTAGCCTAGAAGGTAAGGTCAAACCCCCAAACCAACCCCCCGACCCCCAAAAAAAAAATCTGTTTGCATTTTTCATCTCAATCAGATGGTCGAATCTTAAGTGTGTTATAATTAAAATGTTCTGCAGTGACACCTACAAAGACTTTTCTAACTAAATATTCTGTTACGATGTATAAATCTTAATCACATATGTAACGAAATCACACACTACGCAGTGTTTTCATTTGATTCAAACCAGAGGTAGGCAACTCCGGTCCTCGAGTGCCACAGTGCTGCAAATGTTAGGAGCTTCCCTGCTGCAACACACCTCATTCAAATCAATGGATACTTAGCAGACTTGTGCAGAGCTTGACATCAAACTATGCACAAGTCTGCTGATTAGGTACTCCTAACATTTGCAGGCCTGCGGCACTCGAGGGCTGGAGTTGTCCACCCCTGGATTAAACTGTTTAAAACAATATTTCAAATAGCAACTAATCAGTAATTCAAGAGATTTTCTCTTTTTCAGGAGGCTACATTACAGCCACAAAGTTTCAGGGATGGACAGCGAGATCCTGCCTGTACCTGCCAGCTGCCATTAAATGATGAGCAACAAAGCCTTTAGCTGGAAGGAAAAAAAAAAAAAACAGATTTTGTGTGTATGTGTGTGTGCACTCCCTAATCTTGTGTGTCCATCTACCTGTCTGTGTGTGTGCTTTATGTGCAGCTGAGAATGATAAACAGCTCTTAGCATCACATCCTGCCATCATCAGGCCATGTAGAGGAGCTAGGAAACCATGTACCAACCTCAGTGTCAGCTTTCACCATTAACGTTTAAAATCCACTAAGTTACCTACATAAAGTGCTCAGGCCATGCATCAGCTGGCAAGCAGCACTGAAAATGTGGTGAGAAAGGTGCAACCAGGGCCTGTCAGTTCTCTCAGTCTCTGACGCTTGACTGTAACGAGGAGCTAAAAGAGGCAATGATGTTATGAATTAGTAGCTTTTCCAGCTCATTTGCAGAATTAAGCTAATGTTGAGATTTTGTCACGCTTCAAAAGATCACTAAAAGGAGCAGAGCGATATCAGGGGAGGGGGGGGGGAAGACTGACAGAAAGGGAATAAGCATCAACCAAGTGCAGATCAGGCCTGAACTAAATGTGAGAAAAACAAACTTAAGCAGTAAAATTTTCCTTATTTAACAAACAATTATTGGATGACATCATTTTCCCATGTCTTTGCACAATTTCTGTGTGAAAACTAAAATCACTGCTGATCAATTATCAGTCACATTCATGTTAAGCTCAGTGTGGACGCTGTGGAAGTGGATGCTGTGGAACTAAACACTTTTACATATTCATACACCGGCGATGCCAACAAGAGGAAAGGAGGTTAAAGTGAGAAAGAAACCAAAAACTTCCAGCAAAGTTAAAGAGAACATCAATTTGAATCAGCTCAGTAAAACGTCTGAAAATAAACCTGCAGTGTAACGTCAGTCCTTGCCAGCTAAAGACTCACCACGTAGAAACAGAGCTAATTACATTTAGCATTCTATTCTGTTAGCTAAATATTGTTTCGGTGCTTTATTGCTCAACTCCCAACAGCTATTTGCTTCATTTGTCTCGATGGGACTGGCTTGAACAGTTATGCAAACTTCTGACATATCTGGTGCTCCTGTTTAGCCTAGACTTTGGGCTGCCACGGCATCACCAGCCCCAGATGTTTGCATACTGCAATAACCTTAGTCTGTGCATGCGTGTATGTGTGCCTGTATTTAGCTGACCAGATGGAGAAATTGGCAGAACAAACTGACACTGTGCTAAGAGTAAAGTGCCTGTCAGTCTGCAAATGCCAACTCCTACATTATATCCCAGTCGGCACACACAGACTGCTCAAACACATACCTATTCCTGCACTTGGAGAGAATTATTACAGTGCACGTGTCATTTATCTTCTACTGGAAACATGCACTGGATGATGAGCAAATGAAAGAATGAATAGGCCTGGAGAAAAACAAGATGAAAATGTTCTTTAATTCTTTCTTATTCATACAAAGTGTGGAAGCTTTAGAAAGGAATTCAAAATCAAACCTTTGAGAGAGTTTAAAGTTCAGGTTAGATATTAAGTTCAGAGTTGATTTAGGTATTATTTCCCATAGTCAGTGAGGGCACAGAGTGGCCCAGAAGAGGAGGCGGCGAGTGAGAAACAGCAACGTGACACAAACAATGGAATGTAAACAGGTGATATAAATAACTGACAGCATGCACGCACAGCTTTGCACACAGGCGTACTCAATAGCAAACACTCTAAACTTACACCTTAAAAACTAAAATAGACAAAGGATTTCCAAGTGCCATTGTTTAATTCTTTGAATGCATCCTGCTTTTCCTGCTAATATAATGAAATAAGACCACAGGATGACAAGCTGCTACTGCAGCTGATCCACAGGATTCCCAGCAGTGATCGTAGTTTTGAAGTCGAGCTCCCACAGTGGTGTGTTTAACCATACAATAACCCAGTCGGCTTTTTCTGGTCCCGGCAATTTATCAGCTTGCACTGATGATACTAATCTCCTCTAAGGCCATTCAACCCCAGTAATGAAATCTAAAGTACCTGAATTCCTATTAAAAGTTAAAACATGACATTATTTCCAAGCTCTAATACTGTTTTATTTAGTAATATATCACTAACTTAGATAGATGGATTTATACATAGTTGGTGGGACTGCAACAGTTTCTCCCTCCTTTAAAAAATAGGCTCTAATGGCCTCGTGCTGCAGAAAACTAAGCGGTGTTGTTGTCACAGAGCTCAAAAGAAAGAAACAATTTTCTTTGTGTGCCACTATTTAGTAGTTTTTATGGAATTCTGCCATGTAGATTTTGTACAATACTGTGTGTTATTATACTCTATAAGCAGCTTACATTTGCACTAAATGGCCAAATCTGTTACTTTCACTTATCTATCGCTATTTTAAAATGTTGTCCAGACAATAATCTGTAGTTATTTGTTTTTATATATCACACTAATTTGCAACTACATATTGAGAGAAAAAGGTAATGCTGCAGTAATTTTGTATTTTAAGAAGTAAATGTAAGCATGATTACCTCACAGTTTATATTCACAGATTGTAACTTGGTCAGACGATCGGCAAATAGGCAGAATTGGGTCACCATTTCAATCCCAGTGCATTGTCATTTTTATTTTTATAAAAAAAACATTGATATGGTCTGAAATTTTCTTTTCAAGGTTGCATAGCGAATGCAGAGAGTGAGTAATATAGATAAAATCACAAAGTGCTTGAAAAAAATGAAGGGAACACAATCTTTCCCATGTAACTCAATGTCAGTCTAGTCTACTTGAATATCAGTCTATCTTGTTAAGAAGTGAGGGTTATTGTGAATCCATTTCATCTGCTGTTCTACAAAAAAAAAAACAGACAACAGATGGAAATAAGAAGCACTTAACGGGGCAACCCTTAAAAAGGAATGCTAATATTGGCCACTGACCATTTCCCTGTCCTCATCCATCCCAACTGATTTTTGGTCACATTTGCATTTAGCCAGTGCCCTCACAGCTAGAGATCACATGATCAACCTGAGCAACTCATAGAAGTTGCTCAGGTAATGCAGTTCTTCCATCAATGCACATTGTGGCAAGACAGTTTGATGTGTCTCCCAGCACAGTGTCGAGAGCCTGGAGGAGATAGCAGGAGACAGGCCAGTATACCAGTAGACATGGAGGAGGGCATAGGAGGAAAACAACCCAGCAGCAGGACCGTTATCTGCTCCTTTGTACAAGGAGGATAAGGATGAGCACTGCCAGAACCCTACAAAATGACCTCCAGCAAACCACTAACGTGCATGTTTCTGCTCAATCTTTCCTCGACAGACTCTATAACAGTGGTATGAAGGCCAGACATCCACAAATGGGGCGCATGCTCACTGCCCAACACCGTGCAGCCCGATTGGCATTTGCCCAAGAACACCAGGATTGGCAGATTCACCATGTGCACACTGTTTTGCTACATCTGATTTGTAATACATGTCTTTATCTTCCTACATGCAACTCTTTCGTAAAAAGAACAAAAAAACAAAGCTGCCTGAAGCAAGATAATTCACGGAAATGCAATATAACTTCCAACCTCAAAATATCCATTAAAGAATGAGGAAGAAACTTGATAACAGAGATAATGTTTGTTTGGAAATACCGTGAGATATTTATAGAAAAAAAAAAACATTTTCAATTGCAGATTAATAAAACAGTGTGAATGTCTGAAAAATTATTTAGTAGATTGTGCATGCATGATGTTACTAAGTCCCTTCCTTCGCCATTATCCTTCCCTTATCCTGCATTTATCAACTGTGAATTTTGTCAAACTCCCACCATTAAGTTTTTCTGTTCCCTAGATTTTAACTTTCTAACTATGTTTTTCTCTTCAGGCACCGTATCCCTCACCATATCCTAACTTTGCTGCTCACACCCATTTCTTGTCTTTGAAGCCGATGTAATTGCAGCCTGTGTGTACAAACCAGACGCATCGAACCTCTGCACAGTTACCACTGGTTACCACCTCTGTGGCCAAGAACACAGCCTCGCTCCACGGGATCAGTCTATGAGCTTGAGTAGTGAGTCCTCCAGGAATGATTAGACAGACAGCTTAGGGAAAGTTTAGGAGAGAAAGAAAGACAGAAAGAATGCAAAGATACATAGAATCAAACAGTATGATTATAGTGCCTATAATCATTCTGGTAAGCCTTTAACTACATAGAAGCATCTCCAAACATCGACTCTCGGCTTGTTATGTGGCGGGTGCTACAACTGACATAAAAATTCTGCAGGAACTACATTTCACGAAGGCCTAAGTTAGTAAATTGGACTGAAAACTGGCTTTAAACAACACTGTCGGTACAATGTTGAGGGTGACAGAGTATTACCTAGTGGAGAAAACTGATGTCACAAAGGGAGGCTGCGCAGTGGTAGGCTTGAGAAAGGCACAGGCCGTGTGTGTTTGCTCTATCTATCACTGGCTGCTTTGTGTTTACAAATGTTTTAACGGCTGTTGAGGAAGACCAGGGCTGCATTACAGCTGAGCTCTCTGGCGACCATTTTAAGATTTGGATAAGGCGGACCAGTCAAAATGTTAGGTTGCTAGACTTCACTTAGCTGCTGTTGTTTTGTCTCATTGGTAATTGGGAAAAAAAAGGTAGTGGAAATCTGCAGCGATTAAGACATTTGCTATGGTCTGTTAAAAAAAAAACGTAGGAGAAAAACCCAAGGAAACTGTGTGGTTTATGAAAGTGAAGCCATACCAGAGACACTACAGACAGTTTGGATATTTTGCTTTCACAATGTTTTACACCTGCTCTCATTACAAATCACAATACATTGGCAAATTTGTGAGTGGGTTATGGCAAAAGGGGGGATGATGTCCCTAATTGCTACAGAGGAGTGTGTGGATGTGCCATGGGAGCCAGGAGTAGTAGGATCAGAATGCGAGTGGTTTCACCGAACTGGAGTTCTTTCAAAACGTTAGAATCTCAAAAACACCTTTCAACACATCTGTCAAGTGTCAACACATTGCCTCAAGACTTTCATGGTGCGTGATGGAGACAAATCACCCTGAGAAAGTAAGTAGGAGTGGGATGTACTGGTTAGCAAGTGGGGTAGGTTACCACACCTTGGCTAACCCATTTGGCATCACTAAATCCTCTGTTTGTTCTATAGTCCATGACTTTTGACGAGCTTTGCATCATGTCCTCATGTCTCCAAGAGCTCAAGAACGATGTCAAAGATGAATGTGACCAGGCAGTTCGGACCGCAGTCGCATCTAAATTTGATATGTATCTGAAAGTGTATTTGAAAGTGGCCTGAATCTCTCTCGGAAAATGTCAGATTCAATGTGACTTGTGCTTTTCACATTGTCAGAAACAAAACAGACACTGTTTGCCTCGTTTGCCACAGTTTGAGCTCTGACTGTCCTACTGAAATAATCACTTTCCTCCTGGAAAACAGCATCATCGTCAGGGTGGTATATGTCTCGACAAAATTCCAAAAAGTGCTGAGTCATCAAAGGTATCCCCATACACATACGAGTCACCCATCCCACTGACAAGGATTGACCCTCATACTGTCACAGATGCTGATTTTTGCAGCCTGGATCATCAGACTCTTATAATTCAAAGAACTAATGTTTTAATTTAAGACATGAAGCATTGCTGGGATCGGCTCCAGCTTCCCCACAGCCCTTAATTGGACTAAGCGGTTAAGAAAATTGATGGATGGATAAGACATAAAGCATAATCCGAACAAAATTGTTCAATTTCTTCTCATCCACCAATCTAATTATTTTATCTATCTATTTATTTACTCATTCATTTCTCACCGTTGACAGCATTTTTATTTTCTGTATTGAGAAAATCCACACAGCATGTCCTGCTGTTCAAAAGCTGTAACTCCCAATTCTGTTGGTGTAATTCAAAACCATCTCCTGTCAGATTTAAAAAAAAAAAAGCTGTTAAAGGCGATAAATGTGAAAACAATTTCCATCATTTACCATCTTTTAAATCTTTGCAAAGCTGATACCCAGCAGTCAGGTATCCTTTAAGTCAGAACATAACTGCTGATACATTCATCTGATCAGCAGCAGGATATTATCAGATCACAACCACCAAAACATGTCTAGAGATGTTGTTTGGTTTGAATTTTGTGTATTTATTTATCTGCTTCATTGCTCAAATTCCACCAATCGCCTAAAGCTGCGATGTCAGCGCAGTCTGAGACTGCTGCACTTAAGAAATTTACTGCAATGAGCGAAATGAGCAAAAAGTATCATAAAAATATCTTTACATCTGTATATTTAATCTGAAAAAACACTGTAATCCTAATGGCACACTGTTCTGAATAGAGTTGCCTTTCTTCAAGAGGCAGATAAGAAGTATTGCATGCTCTGAATTTGGCAGAAAAGACGAGTTGAGTTGGCATTCTTCAGTGGATTCCAGTGGCATGTCTGCAGCTGTTTTTCACTAAACCCACATAAATAAAAATGAATTGCCCTTGTAGTGTTGCTACGTTATCCAAGGATGCCATAAAAATATGGAAAAATAACCAAGGAAACAAGCTTTCTTCTACCAGGGCTAAATCCTAACCAGTAATGATATGTACAGATAAACCAGTCTTTGTTCACATAAAAACCTGTATATTCCTCATCCATCTGCATAAAACTGAAAACTATTAAATGTAGTGCACACAAGAATCTTTTCTTTGGATGATTAAGCTGGAAAATAAGCTAACCAAGTAAATCCGTCTTGACACATTACATCATTTAGTAATTTTAATTACATCAACAATGCCCTATGGTATTACATAACGTTATTGACAAATGAGTTTGCACATTTTTGCCCTCTTTTCAAAAAGAAACACCAGGCAGATGTCAGCATAAAAAGAGGAGATAATGAAAAGTAATTTACATGTGATGTGTGCATGTGTAAATATGTGTAGGGCTTTATAACATACAGCCAAAAACCTGTTTTTCCAAGTACTTTGACTACAGTTCTGACTGTAAGTGTCTCAGCAGAGCCAGAGAGAGGCCTCGGGGATTTGCAGGCCTTATATTGTCTGGCTCACCTCCTAAAGAAAATAAGCAAATGCACCAACTGTAAGCATAAACTTGGATTACAGTTTCTTGCCAAAATATGCTATTGAAAATGATTGAAATTGAATAACAATGTTTTGGTTTTTTTTATTATGTTGTTTTTAGCTGATATTCTGTATTTGTGAGGTAATGCAAACTTTAATCATTACAAGTCTGAGAATAACTGCTTCAGTGTGTCTATCTTTGCTTTTTGGATAAGATGTTCTCTCTTTCTTTTTAGACCAAAGTCCTCATCAAGATCTGCCATATTGCTTACATCATGGTTTGCTTTTTTTCTGCATTTCACTCAGAAAAGAAGAGTTTTTAAATTAGGAACTGTGGAACCCAATATTTTAATTGCAGTGCTTATCAGTTCATTCTGTAAACAAGAGATAACCTTCCTAAAACTGCACCAGTTCCAGATATGATAAAGGTTGAAGCAGTAAGCGTTTGCATCGAAATCTTCCAGAGGTTAGCATCATAAAACACAAGCATGAATGCAGATATTGTAGCATAAGGCCACATTTTCCTTACAACTAGAAATGCAAATGTCTGGACAAAGTATTTAACAGAGGTGATCTATTCTTCGCCGTTGCTGCTTTATGACTGTGAGAATTGTTTTCCTGGCAAAGGTGGACCTTAAATAAACAAGACCTTCCTTGGCTGAGGTTGTATGCTCTGACACTTTCACTTACAGTAAATCCTTTGGCAGCTGCTTCAACCAACAGCCCATAGTTGTTCAGTCAATTCAATGAGTTTGTGAATGCGATAAAACACATTATGGTTGATTTTAAAATTATTATCTGTTATTATCTGGTCCACATTTTAGGCCATAGGCATTTTAAGTGGTAAATTATATAAAAATCTGGCCTGTCTTCTCAGCCACAGCATTCTTTCACCTAATTATTTCAAATGGTCCAGTGACAACTGGATAAGCTGGCAGAACATCCTGCATCGTTCTGTCCCTGGACTTTGACAGCGAAGCCCCGGCCATATGTTTACCCTTGCTCTATTGATCACCCACCGTATCGACAAGCCAAATCAGGAAGGCGCTCGGTGGCGAACATTTCCACATGTGTCTGAGCAAACACAAAATTCTGCAACTGATGTCTGACATAAGATGAGATAAGAAGTGTCAACAACACGCTGAGCGCAAAACCTAAATCACGTGTTAATATTTGATGGGGTGCATGTAGATAGTCTGAAGAAGTGTCAGAAGAGCGATTTGTCTCCCATCACCTCTATATTTGTCTTGATAAGAGTCAGCAATAACGACAGTAACTCACCTGATGATGTCATGTGGTCCTGGTCAATAAGAAAGGCAGTTCCTGGAGAAGACAGCCAATCCAGTGAGGAAATCATGAGTAGAAGCAGGAGATTGGAGGAGGAGACTGAGACGGCCATGATGCTGGGAAGAGACAGTAAGGGGTAATGAGAGACACTGTCATTATATTTCTGGGTTGAACTGAATAATGTCATGCCAAGGTCCAAAGACATTACTTCCTCTACTCCTTCTCTCTTCCTTGCTGTCCTGTGAGCACAAATTGTGATTGACATTTATTTTGAGCTGGAGGACCTGAAGCCTAACACGACACAAGGGCATAATTAATTATCATGCCAGACTGCCTCTAGCATTTGAGAGTTTAATCTATAAAAGCTGTTTGTGTATCTCTTATTTGAATCTGATCAGATCTACTCGATCTTCTCTAGATTCAGGTGGGAGGGCAGAAAAAATCATTTCAATTAGACCACGATCATGTTACAACTTATTCCACCTTCTAATAATTAAAGAAATAGTGAAGATGGGAAGGTTTTTAGAGCCTAAAAGTGAAATGGTTTAACTGCAAGGTTTGCTTTTGAGTGCTGTCTGTTAAAACAAAGAGTGTCATGAGCCACACCTCTCTACCTCTTGCCCCCGTACAACTAGGGTGCAAATGAATGTGCAAAGTGCAAAAACACTGAGAAAAACAATATCAGTACTGCAGAAGATGTCGATATAACTTATAATGTTTATGTAGTAACTAACAGGAAAGAAGAGATAGCTCCGAATCAAACTGTAGCTCTTAAGCTCTGGCATTGCTCTTCACATTTGAAAAAGAAGGTCAGTTTTAGGGTGCATTCACATCAGGATGGTCCACTAGACTGGGTCCAACGGGGACTTGGCTCAGTTGTAGGGGTCTGCATTCATGTGAACTAAGATCGCGTTCACATTGCACTTTGGTCAAATGAGCCAAACCATTAGAATAAATATATCCCCATTCTCAGCAAAGGTGGTGCTACACTAGTATTTAGCAAAAAAAGAGGACAAAACCAGAGAAGAAAACCCGTTCAGAATTTCCATTTACTCCACTTGCAAACTAAACATGGAGCACAAAACTATTGCTGTTTTGGGTTGTTTTTATATGTCTTATGTAAGTATGCTACAGAAATAGGCTGTAACAAAATGAACAACAGACGAGGCAGAGGACTCTTAACGCAATTAATATCTATTTACCCACAATTCAATACTTCGCCAAATGCAGGAAGTGACTTTGATCCAAATCAAAATTTGTTTGCCTTGTTCGTATTTCCCAAATGAAGTGGACTTTCCGAGCAAATGGACTAGGATACAAATAAAAAAAGTGGATGATAAAGTGACCATAATCCTGATCTGTCCTTTTCTTTTGTCGGACAACTTCTTTGCCGATGACTGCAGTTGCTTTTCAAGGTAAGGCTAGATCTCGGTTGTCTTTAGATAAACATTTTGTTTCGCTCTCTGCCATTTTTCGCTTGCTGCAATGTGTTTTATAGGGAGGAAGGACCAAGGGCTGCGAGAAGAGGGAGGAGGCATTAATTCACACGAACATACATGGATGCACAATCAGGCCGGCTGGCAAACACAGGACGAGAGATCAACAAAGAGAGACAGTGTATAACATCATGATGAAAAATCACCTCTTCAAAAATGGATTTTTTTACTTGTTAAATCCAGAAATTATGCATTTCCGCTTATTGCCCCTTTAATACTTCATCTTTATTATTTTAAAATCAAATTAACTTATTTGAATCAATTAAAAGTTTAACCACACTGAAAACAAAAATCACAATTTTCCAAAGTTCCTCAGTGAAAGCCCCAAACAACATACAAAGAACCTTCTTGCTGCTACACAAAGGTCTTGGAAAGATCTATGATGAAGATTCTTAGTCACAGTTTTGTGGTTTTGTTTTTCAGACAATTAGTTATTCAGATTTTTGAAAAAGACAAAACATGACAGGCTAAATTTTTTGATATGTTGAAACAAAGACTGATCTGTTTGGCAATGTGTGGAAAAAAACGTGCACAAAATGCTTTGATAATAAATGCTTGATCAATGCCATCTTTACAGTCAACATGACAATGACAGCATCATTTTTTAAAAATATTTGTTTTTTTGCTCCAACAAAAGCTAAGGTATGAGATTGAGATATATAAGGGCTTTCAGGACTTCTGTGGCATACATGGCATTTAATAAATAAATAAATATGAAAAAGCAGCAATAAATTAATAAAAATAACTGGGAGAACTAACTAAAGTCAAGACCAAAGCCTATACAGCTCAGCTGCGTAGCGTATGGGTCTTGTATATCCACTTTCAGAAACATCAACATCAGCTTGAGGATATATATGAATGGAAGCAGGTTTGACTTGTGAGTGTCCTGATTCAACAGCACAATGCAGGTCAGTGTACAAAAGATGGCAAAATATTTTACATTTCCCAACAAAACCTGAAACACACACTGCCTCTCCTCCAGCTTGTCATCATGCAACATGCTTTTAAAGAACTATTTGTACAAAAATAGGGAGAAATTTATTCTGGTCAACAGGATGGTGCTGGCGGACGAGTCCTACAAGTCAAGTCCAACCTCTAAATATAGGCCAAACCTTCAGTCCACACCCTCGGCTATTTACAGCAATGTCTCCACAAGATTTCTGGGCAGCCAGCAACCCTGAGTGTAGAGGTTAGGTTTCTGCCATTTCCCCCAGTTCTGATACAGTGACAAAGTAAGCTGTTACATTTCGAAGTCTGTCTTGTCTTGTCCTATTTTGTCTTTTCTTGTCTTATCTTATCTTATCACCTTGGATTACCTTTTCCTGTTTTACCATTTGGGGATTAATACAGTATTTTTCATTCATTTATTCATTCCTTGTAGCAATTATTATTCTGGGTAATTTGCCAAAAAATGGTAAGTCAGAACATTATATTACAGTATTTTCTAAATCATCTATACAAGAAAGAGTACCCCCCCCCCCCCCCCCTTCCCTCCAGCACAATTTTAAGACCAACAAGCTTGGACACAACCTTGCATGATGGAGTGGTGAGAACATGCTTAAGCAAAGACTGCAAGTCTTTATAAAACAGTAGTTATTTTCCACCCTTTATTCTGTCTTGTGACTATAAAAATCTAAATAACACACACATGCACAAAAAGTTTATCATAGTGTGAAAAAAAAAATCCTGTGTTGCACTGCTACTGCAATATTCGGTCAGAAGTGCATGTTGTGTGTCTATGTATGTGTGTCTGTGTGTGCATGGATGAATTCCAAGTGTCCAGAAGTATTGCAAGGCCAAGTTATACAATGCATCACTTCATGGCAGAGCTTTCAGACAGCAGACTCATCTGGCTATCGCTCATTTTCTGCAGTTCTCAACTTGGCCTTGCACTGACTTTATCTCTATTCAGCTTTAATAACCTCCAATTAATCATTCTTCTTTTCAAGCTGAAGAGCTACTATTACCGCAATTAGTCCTTTTTCAGATTTCTCCAGAAGTTTAGTGCATTCATTGTCTCTTCTTTCACTTTCAGAAGAACCAGAGTGAAAGGAAACCATGCTCTCCAACATATGACCACATCTTAATCCTATAGTCTCTCCTCTTTCACATGCAAAAGCGTCTGTGAAAGGCCTGGCGCGGTTGGTACGTCATCCTCATCTCATGCACATTTGTCCCTCATTTCTCTTCTTCTCTTGGCCAATAACGGGCTCTCAGATTCCCAGGAAGAGCTGCTGGAGCCAATCAGAAATGAGGGAGGATCAGTCTGGGCCTCCGTAAGTCCCTTAGTAAACATGTGTGATCAACGAGCTTCCCTCTAACTCTGCCCCAAAACACGCACATGCATGCAACGTGAGCACATCACACACACTCAGATGCACATCTTGGCTTAGCACCTTACTGCCAGCACCATGCCTGTCCCATGTTTCCCCAGGTCTTTATTAATCATCATTGTTTGTTCAAAAGGAGCTGACAAGGGTGGGGTGAAGGGGTGGTTGGGAACAGATGGCTTGGTGGTATAAAGGTGAAGGCAAAGAAAGGCAGAGGGTGAGAGGTCACATCATATCACTTAGTCCCATCTATAACTGCTGAAGGAAAACTTGCGCACACACACACACACACACACACACACACACACACACACACATACACACACACACACATATGCAGAAAGAACAATGTTGCAAGCCTAAGTTTAGCTTTTGGTTTCTGCCAAAGACAATGTAGGGAACTGACAGATTTGCTGCATTTACATGGGAGTTTTAATTCCTGTTTAATTCCGAATAAAAGTTAATTCCACTTTAAACTAATGAAAAATAACCATGTAAACACTTAATTTGTAACGCAAATTTCTATTCGGAATTAAACCTAATTCCGATGTAAGTGACTGGTTTATTTGCATTTTAATCCAGAACTATTTAATTCCTTCATCATGTAAACCTTAATTCCGCTCTAAGTTAATTCTGATTGTTCTGCACATGCTCGTTACCTTGTCCTGTCCCGATGACGCACGTTGTTTTGCCTCCCATGTTCAGTGGTCTATCATTTTTCTTCTCAGTTGCTGCAAAAAAGTGAAGTAGTATGCTCGTGTTGAGCTGGTACTTCAAATTTATAATAAAAATAGCAGCAAAACTGGTACTTATTAAGTAATTTTTACAAGTTGTGACTGTTAAGACAAGAAGCAGCCAGATTTGTTTATTTCTGGTATACATCATATTTTACGTGCACCCTCTGTCCAATCACAACTCTTCCCAACCCGCCACTCTAAAGAGTAATTAAGTGAGAACGTGCTTCATGTAAACCATTTGGAATTATTATTTACATGTAAAGAAGAATATGTTAATTCCAAATTATTTAATTCCGAATTATTCATTCTGAATTAAAAAACATCATGTAACTGTAGCTATTGTGAAGATCTGCTGTTGGCTGCTCTTGACACATTTGTTGTCTGCACAGCTAATGGACTCTATTTATCAGTTGTACCGGAAAAATACAACCGACACATGATTAATGGTTTTTCCATATCAAATTTGCAGAATCCAAATACAAATTCATTTTCCCGATACATTTTTATGCCATTTGGAAACGGTGACTCGTCTCCTCTGGCTTTCACACTGATGACATTTTAAAGATTAGGAAGGACTGTTGGTTTACGAAAAACATTTATATTTTTCTCTTAAAACTTTCAGAATAGCCAATTATTTGGTTAAAAATTCAACTGCTTCCATCTTCGGTGATGGCAGTCATTGCACACAACAAAAAGAGCTGAAATGCTCATTAAAGACATTTCAGCCAAACTATATCATACTATATCACAAAGTAGCTAGAATGAAGAAAATTACACTTTAACTGTGTACACATACAAAGGTATATTTTAAGGACATCTCAATTTACAGCCATAATTGTAACTAATTTTAGGGGTTAAAAAAGGAAGTTGGTCATTGGGGAATTATTAGAGACGATGCAGCACTTAAGATAACTGTCGAACACAGAAAATAGAAAACGTGCATAAACGTTAAGGAAAAGGCCTTTTTTATACACTGCATGAAGTGCACATAGGCATGTCACAGCACTATTCATTTTTATATGTAACATTTCTCTAGTATTTTAATGTGAGACTTGACGTGCTTTTATTGAATAACCTTTGGATATATAGCTTAAGCTGACTTACTTTATCTAACAAAATGTATCCTGTTTTGAGTGAGCCTTTTAAAATATAATGAATTTATAAAATCATTACTCTTTTTAAATCTACTTCTGTACTTGGTGCACACAGTAGACTTAAATTGTGTTGAAGCGCTTGAATTGGGAATTGCTTCTTTGAGAAACAATACATAAAAACAAACCTTTTATCTGCAGGAGATTTCAGGCCTTGGCGCAAACCTCCGCCAAGGGCTTTAAAAAGGTCCTGGATCCAAACGGTGATCTGGATCACCACCAAACTTAAACCAGTTCTTCCTTTTCAAATTTCCAACAACTCCTTAAAATCTAATTAAAATCCATCCATATCTTGAACACAGATAAACGCCGATAAAAACATAACCTCCTTGGCGGAGGTAAGAAAAAAGACTTGGATCATGCAAAGAGCAAAACCAGAGGGGGAGGAACCAAGACATGGTGCCACTTTTACATCTTGCTAGCTCCCCAACATTACCTACCCCAGCTATAACAGCAGCACTGAAGCTCTAAGTCTAACTGAATATTTTTTTTTAGCAAATAGCAAGGTCTCATTTTAGTTTGAAAAGGGACTCCATGTTTCATTAGCATCCCGCATGAGGACTGTAGACAACAAATAGTTTTAGCATTGAATAGCAGAGAAGAGCCAACAGAGGATAATGACAGATGATTTCAGATAAATAGTCTAGCTGATGCTCCAAGAGGTGGAGGTCATTCGATATGTATATCTCCGAAATGAGACAGTTTCTTTGAGAAACAATACATAAAAACAAACCTTTTATCTACAGGAGATTTAATTTATATTTATTTAATTTATCTACTCATTTATTTAATGAGTATAATTACTGTATTGTGACTGAGTATGCTGCTCCTTCTGTTCACATGTGGTCTACTTGGTTATATCTGTATTTTTTTAACATGAAGCTGGGATCTCTGGAGTGAACCAAAGCATATAAACATCAAATTTTGTCTTTAGAATAGAAAGCAAATTTTAACAGAATTACATAAACTCAACATTTTATTAACTGTAAGCAGAACTCCTTCATTCTTTCAATGCATTAGTGGCAGTGCAGTGCCTCCAATAAGTTTTATTTTATGACCCTTCATCTATTTCTTGAGCTCTACTCGCTGCAGTCTATCTGCAGGTCTGACTTCTCAAGTAAAGCAAGACAAGAAAAAAAAAATCAACCAAAGGTAAAGAAATATAATCAAAGGTCTTATGAAGGTGATGACAAAAGCCATCTAATGTGGCTAAATCTGCAAAGGATCAGGAACGAGCACTTTAAAAACTCAGATGGTGAATACTGACACTTATAAGTCCTGAGTCTATGACAGCCTGGAGATGGAAATGTAAAAAAAAAAAATGTATAAAAAAAAACATCACACTGAATGCAAAATATTTGTCCCCAGGGTTGTACAGGAGGCTTTAAATCACAGATGAAACTACATTGCTGTTTTAAAAAAAAAGGTATAACTGATGAGAACCTACCTCAAAAGTTCAGTGAGGAGAATATAATATTTTAATTAAGTCATTGCTTAAAAGTATATTACATAACTGAAAAACAATTTCACAAAAAAACCATAACAAGACAACAGCAACACAAAGCCAAAAAGGAAACAAAACAAACAAATATGTCAGCCAAAGCAGTACAATACATTTAAGCAATGAATTTAACATCACCACCTGCATGACAACCCTTTACACAATATCTACAATACTGTAGTCTGATGGGTTCTTGCCTGAGCCCTACACTTCTCCACAGGTCTTTTTTCACAAACATAAACAACATTTAAGTAAGCATACCACTTCAGCATGAGCTTTCATTTCAGACCAGATACTGGTGAGGAAGAGAACCCGACTGATTGAGGCACTCGGAGCAGGAGCCTTAACACTGCAGTTGCTCCTGACAGATCTTAACTAAGTTGTGCATGCATGAAAAAGTGTTTGTTCAGAGAATATATGCATCCATGCATGCATTTAGAACCTGTGCATGTACGTTTGCGTGTACTCTCAACTACTGACATATGGCTACTGGATTGCTCTAATGTCTCGTACTCTTATTTCATAAGAGAGTGTGGAAAACTCTGAGTCAGCACACTGGCATGAGAAGAGCCTCTGCTGGAAGCAGATCAGGTCACACATCTGCAAACCCTGCTTATGTCTGTGTGTATGTAAAGCTAGAAGGAAAGGAAGAACTGAACGTAGGAAAAGTAAGAGCAAGAGTCCAGCAGAGACAGAGATATGGTCGCAACACAGGTCTGAAAATGGATTTTTGTGTAAAAAGTCTGCTTTGCAGAATTCCATATTGTGTTTTGCACATCCAGATATACAACAGTTTTTCTCAGATGCAAAGTCAACAGCTAGCAAAACTTTTACCCCAAAACTTTAAGTCTTTATCTGCTGCATGGGTTCATTCCACAAAAATATAAATCCAAATTTCTCAGAAGTAAATCACATCCCCGGTCATAAGAATCAAGGTTTCAATGACTCACTGATTTCATTAGTCAGGATTGTACAACTCAGTGTTAAACAACAAATACATTACTACATAAAAACCTACTTGTGTGGGCTCAGTGTAGTTGTGAAAATGCATCTCTTTAATTTGCTTTTAAAGCAGCTGTTTCTCTGTATGTCAGGAAAAGACATAAGTACACACAGACATTTGTGGTTTCCAGAGCTCTGTTGAGCTGTCAAAGGGTACTGAGGCTTACAGTTGTGCTTTTGTGTACTGTAGCAACAATGAGACGGAAAGTAATGGGGCTAACATCACTTCAAACTCCTTGCTTCGTCTATTAAATGTTTCCCTCGGTAACTATGGTTGCTGCTGTGGAATTTGTGAGATTGTGCATGTTTTTGGGTGTTATTTTTTTCTTTTCATCTATTCTGCAAAAATGATCACCAACAAGCCACCACATTAACTATATTCTGATAAATATCATTTGGTTTGAGCTGGTTGCATCTGTAATATAAAAATGATTGCTTGTGATTTTCAAATCAGCTTCTGCACCAATGCTGTCCAGGAGATGTATTAAATGCAGGGGATTTAATGCACAACTGCAATTATGGGTAACAAAGGACATTCTTGTTCATCAAATAAAAAAAAAAAAGACAAAATATGACATTCAACAGAGCAACAAGCATTTTTTTCTTCTCTTATCAAAATAAAGGAGACAAAACTACTGGTTTAAGTAACTATTACCCCTGTATGTTTACAGAAAATCTAAACTACCACAACAACTAAACTTCATCATGAAATTTGGATACATTGAGGTAGTTGAACAAGACCTTCTATGTGCCTCATTACAAATTAGTGTAGAGCCTTATTACAACAGCAGAGGTGGGAAGGTGTTCACCTGAAGAAAAATCATGCAAAAATCGATCATTCCCTGATGAGGAACTTGATAAATGATGACATACTTAATAACTTAGGATTCATTTGTAACCACTTGGGATGATAATTACTTCTCTCGTGCTTTATGTGAAAATCATTTGTGTGAGGCTAAATTAAAAGCATTGATTGTAGAAGATATTTCTAATTTGTAAAATTAATCAGTCAGTTTTAAGTCACTACAAGATGCATGTGTTAAATCTATGAATCAGGTTCAAATGGATTTTGAAACCAAGTGAGTAGTTTAGTGCCTGTTTTTCATTATTTGTGAATCAATAAACCAGATTTATCTCGTCTGTCTTCCACATGAGCATGGTGATGGACCATCAGTTGTAAAGACTTCTTACTGCAGCTGGGCTACATCTACATTTTGAGCTTGATACAGTTTTAAATAAATGAGCCATAATTTCCATCAGATTTCATGGAGATATTTGTAGTTACTGAATTAGGGTTTGATATTTGACAACATGTGACAACATGTGCGTGCATGTCACAGAAAAGTACTAAGGAGCTGTCATTAATGGGAAAAATCCCTTCTATGATATTATGTGCAGAAAGACTGCATCCATTAAACAAACTCATGGCAGTCACTCCATCCTACAACAGCCAATGCTTTCAGCCCCTGCAACTTGCAAAAGTTGCATCTTCTTGCAAAAGTTTAACCTCCCCTGCCCACTTGTTTTTTCTTTCTTTTATGTCTTACACAAATACAAGTTTTTACCAGTGTGCAGCAGTGCTCATTGTCATGCAACATAAGCTACTTATGTTAATATGAATAGTTGAAACGAGTTTACAGTGAGCAGCCTGATGTGTATAAAAAAAAAATTTTTAAAAAAAAAAAAAAGGGGGGGGGGGGGGAGTAAAGCTTCGACTTCTGCGAAAGAAACTTCAACAAGAATATTCAGACCAACACAACAGACAGATTTAAAACCAACCAGAACTCACCTATAACGGAGTCTCGAGTTGGAAAAATGGCAAGAACAGCGCGAGCGGACTTTGTAGAAGTTTGTCATCAGATGGTCAGCGCCAGCACCAACAGGCACGAGTCCTGCTGCTTCACTTCTGCCCGTTCGGCGCGGCTTGGCCCGTGAAGGCTCTCTCCGTTTTCACATCACCAGGTTACCGAAGCTTTCCCGTCGAAAACGTCTTGGTCTTAGTTACTCATCATCGACCCTCTGGGTGGGATACACGCACACTGCGTTGCTGAAGCGGAGTAAAAGGATGTGTGTTTCTCACGGCTGCGAGGCGCCCTCATCCGCCGACAATCCTGCTCCGTTCTGTGAGGAGGACCGCAGAGGGGACAAGCAGTCAGGAAAACTAGCGGGGCAAACCTCCAAAGTATCCGCCCCCCGGTAGTTCAGGAGCCCAACACTTTCTGACTGGAGCTAAACTTTAAATGAGACGTAATATGGGTTATTCATATTTTGTTTACAAGTTGGCTAAAATATGTGTGTATTAATTAGTCTGTTACAAATAAGAGGCATTTATTCAAACCTGAGCACATCTGAGGGCCAGATACTATAGAACAAATTCAAACAAATTATCAAATGTATTGGAAAGGGTTTTTTTGTTTGTTTGTTTATTTGATTTTATTTTATAGCGCTTTCCAAATCAAATCAAACTTTATTTATACAGCAGTTTTCATACAAAAGCAGCTTAAAGTGCTTTACATAGTAAACACAAATAATGAACATATATATAAAACCATCACACGCTCATATTAAAAATATTAGGTTCAAGAACTTTGATTTCATCTGTTCATTATAACGGTTTTGTTTCTCCTTAAGGTCCAGTTTATGTAATGATTCCTTCAGAAAAAAAAAGAGGACTCAAGCTGCGAACGGTCAAAAGGGAAAGGATTTATTCACAACTGACTACAGTTAGGAACTCAGAGGTAAGATCGACGACGATCTGGTAACTGCCAAGATGGAGTGGACTGCTTATATAATGGTGTTGATGAGGAACAGGCGTGCTTCTTATTAGGTGCAGCTGCAGGTGGAGAGGGAGGAGGAACAGAGTCACAAACAGGGAAGCTTGAGAAGCCGAAGGGAACCGTCACATGACAGTTTAGATGAAAGCACTTCTCTTGCAGGGAAACATGATCAAGATGGTTAACATAAAAAGAAGCAGTTAGACTTTAATAAAAATCTGGTTGTAACATAATAATAATAATAATAATAATAATTAAAACCGCAGGCGGTGATATAGGCCCTCGCACCATGGCGCCGCTCGGCATAATGCCACCGCCTCCCCTGCCAACATCCTTCCCATGCCTCTCTCAACCTAAAGTGCAGCCAGACTGCACTTCAGACCATTTAGGTCTTATGAAGGGTCACTTCCTGTCACCAAGGGGCGGGGCTAACTTATCATCTAATTATTGACATGCACAAATGTGAAGGATATGACTGGCATCATCTGTAGCAAATTTGGTGCAGGTTGGTTGTTTTTTGGGGGAGTTATGTCAGTTTTTCTTTTCGTTGCATCACATCAGCTTTGCTGCCCCGCCTCTCCTAAATGATATCCCCTATTAAAAGAAATAGCACAATTTTTAATCACACATGCCTCTTGAGCATCCTGACTCATTTGGGTTAAAGTTGGACAACATTCTTAGGAGAAGTTCCTCAAAATGCATGGCAAAGAAAATGACAGAAATGACCCCAAAAATGGCACCTTTTTCAAAATGGCCGACTCCCTGTTTGATTTAGCCCATATGTCCAAGAGACTTTTTTGAAGGTACTGGGAGCGTCTACAAGTTTCCCGAATCATATCAATGTCAGTCAATGCAGTGGGCGGGGCTGATTGATTGAAATATTGTAGGGGGCGCTATGGAGCCGTTTACGATGTTCTCCACTATATTGTAATTTTACTCTATTAAGGACATAACTGTCATGACTCATGACAAGTATGGTGAAGATGAACAATCTCATGGCTTTGTTACAGGTACTTCCTGGTTCACGATATCAGACACTTGTTGTTGCCAAGGGGTGGGGCTAATTCATAGTCCCATTATTGCATTGTAGATTTTGTTCATCATGGGACTGGCATCAAATGTGGCGATTCCTGTGCTGATATGTTGTTTTATGTGGGAGGTTTAGCAATAAGTCTTTGTTAATAAGACATCAAACTTTGAGGGCCCGCCCCTCCTAAACTAAATCTTCTATTAGAAGAAATAACACAACTTTAAATCACACATGCCTCCTGAGCATCCTGTGCAAGTTGGGTGTCAGTTGGACAATATCCCTAGGAGGAGTTGTTTAAAATGCATGGAAAAGAAATGACCCCAAAAATGGCGCCTTTTTCAAAATGGCCGACTTCCTGTTGAATTTAGCCCATATGTCCAAGAGACTTTTTTGAAGGTACTGGAAGGTTCTCCAACTGTGCTGAATTTTATCCATGTCGGTCCATGTAGTGGGCGGGGCTGATTGATTGAAATTTTGTAGGGGGCGCTATAGAGACATGCTCCATGTATTCCATTATGTTTCAATGGGGCTTAGTTCAGGGCCTTACTGTCATCAGTCATGGCAAGTATGGTTGCGGTCCAAGGTTCCATGGCTTGGTCACAGGTACTTCCTGTTTCATGGCGTTGGACCGCCATTCGCCATGTCCCGTTTAGCGTAGCGACTTGAGGTTTTTATTGTGGCATCATGAAAGGGTTTGACATGTTTTGGAGGAGGCTCAAGTGTTTTGGACCATTTGCTTAGAAGCATGACCCTCAAACGTGCAAAAAAACACTTCCTGTTGTAAGTGGGCGGAGTTTAGGTCTACACCAGCAATGGTCACAGTAATCTGTTCAGGACTGATCCCTTATTAATCCCTATAAGTTTTAGGGTGATCAGATCAAAATTGACAATTTTATAGTGATTTATGATGTCACGCCGCCGCATGGAACTTCGCCATGGCGTCACGGGCACGCCGTGCAGCGTAGAGCAACGTCCTTTATAAGATCTCTTCACCAACATGTTTTGTGATGCCTGAGTGAATTTGGGCCATGTGGTGTCCACCAAGCCAGAGTTATGGGTGTGTGAGAAAAAAACAACACTTTTGACCTCCAGGGGGCGTGGCTATTTCATAATCAAAATATTGACATATAGAACTCTGTAGGAGGGGACTGCAATCATATCTAGCAAATTTGGTGCAGAAATGTTGCTTTATGTGGGAGTTATATCCGTTTAATTTTTCATGGCGAGACATCAAACTTTGAGGCCCCGCCCCTCGTAAACTAAGTCTCCTATTAGAGGAAATAACACAACATTTAATCACACATGCCTCCTGAACATCCTGAGCAATTTGTGGCTCAGTGGGATAAAAGCTCTAGGACGAGTTCGTTAAAATGCGAGGTGCTAAAACGCCAAAATATTGACTTTGACCTAAAATGGCCGCCTTCCTGTCGACATTTCACCATGACATTTAGAGGATTTTTTGCTCGCCCTAGCATGTAGATCATGTGTATGAATTTTCATA